>NC_071388.1:76574104-76884956 GCF_022682495.2 Desmodus rotundus | reverse complement strand
CTCCACTTTGTTAAATCTGAGTTGGTCTTGTGACTTGCTTCGAACAAGGCAAAGTATCAGAATTACATTGTGGAAGTTCACCTTGGGGAAGTTTTCCAAGGCTAGAAGAGGCTATCAACTCTGTCTGCCATCTGCTTAGGACACTGCCTTAGGACTGTCATGTTTAGCCCAGTGGTAGTGAAGAGAAAAGGTATGGAGGAGAGATGAGTGGTTCCTGGTCGGATTCCACGCCCCGCCCCCCTCTTGGAGCAGCCACCTCAGAGCAGCCACCTCACAGCAACGCTGTCCAGTTGAGCCACGGTTCACAGGAGTGACCCCAGATGAGACTGGAAGACAAAACCCCCCAGCTCCAGCTAAGCCTAGCACAAATTGTTGACCCACAGAATTGTGAGTAAACAAAATGATTATTATTTGAAGCTACTTAGTTTTGGGATAGTTTGTTATACAGCAATGGATAATACGAAATGGCTACCAAGACAAAAGTCATTAGTTAAATAAGTAGACAATTAGATAGACAACACAAGAACCACTTGGGAACAGTTAACTAATTACCTCATGCTAGATGAACTATGGGATGACATAAGCAGATCACACACTCAGATTTATGGCCTTAATTCAAATCTCACTGTTTGTTCACCACTGTGAATGCACATGGTGTCTCACGCAGCATTAATGAGTGTCTGGCATTATCAGATAGTCATAGAACATAAACAACCTTCTATTTCTTTACAAAAGAGAAATTCAGAACTGTATCCAATTTTTATCTTATTCCCTCAGTTGCATTTCGAATCCCCCATCTTTATTATATTCATATTAAACTTAAAACCCCAAATGAACTTCAAGTTTGGAAAGCTCCTTTATGTGGTAGGCAGCCTTCTAAGGTGGCCGGCAATGATCCCTGCATCCTCGTATTCGTGCCATTGTGTAGCCCTCTCCCCTCCAGTGCGGTCTGGACTTAATAACATAGTTGCAGCCAACACAATATGACAAAGGTGATGTGATCTCACTTTTAGGATTAGTTTACAACAGGTTAAGATTTCAGTCTTGCTAGCAGACACTGTTGCTGGCTCTATGAAATAAGCTCCCATATTAGAGAAGCCCACATGACAAGAATCTGGGTGTTCTCCGCCAGCTGGCAGTGAGGAGTTAAGGCTTTCAGGACAACAACCCTGTGGGGACTGTATCTGCACAGCAACCATATAAATGAGCTTGCGAGTACATGCTTGCCCAGCTGGACCCTCAGATAAAACCACAGCCCTAGCTGACACCTTCGCCGCAGCTGCGTGAGCAACCCTGCAGGAGCTAAATCATGCTTGAGTTCCTGACCCACAGAAACTGAGATAGTAGGTGTTCTTGTTCTTAAGTTTTAGGGTAAGTTGGTATGTAGCAACAGAAAGCTAATACACTGTCATGTAAGGAATAAAAACTGTTGTTGGTATGTGGGTCTTCTCCCCCTGCTTTTGGCTGTTAGACTTAAGAGAATATGTCCTTATTTTTTCTTTCTATATAAACTGTATCCAGTCTTCTCCTATCTGGAATACTTTTTTGAATTAAGTGTCAAGTTTCCTTCATTCCACCAAATATTTTATTTAGCAATACACACACTAGAAGACAAAGCTGAAGGAAAATTTTTTGAAAAATTGGTTTTTGTAAGTTATTAGAAAAACTCTTTAAGATTACCTTGCGTGTTGTACAAACTCAATACAAAATTAATTCTCAATGTAATCTTTTCTGTAAGATTCTATATTTCACTTTATAAATGCAAAGTATAGAATAAGTTCTATAATTTCAGTTCAATTTATCAACCAAATTATTAATGTAAAGTATTACAACTACTATAATTCACACCTGTCCTCTAGAAATTGGTTCTGTTAGCTTATTTTTATTTTGTATATACTATGCATTTGATTTTATATTACTTTAATTTTTTGTACTTCAACTTATACTCTATATTAGGCTTTTTGTTGTATACAAACATATATTTATTTGTTTAACAAGTATTAACTGATAAAATTAAAACTTCATTTTTAATTAGTAATTGTAAACTAACTGAAAATCATAGATGTCATTCCTAAGTTACTCATCAATTCTTGCATTAATCCTGCAAGATAGCTCTTATTACTGTGAATTTATTACAAAATGAGCAAATCAGATCTCTGAAACATTACTAAGTTTATGAAGGTCACAGAAGGGAATTAGCACCAAAATTATGGTGCAAGCCTGGGGCTGCCTGGCTTCAGATTGTGTCTTTTTGATTCACATGATGATGTCCATGGAGAATGAATAACACCCATCTTTCATTACATCATGTAATTGAGAAACCTATGAAATTCTTGGGTAAAAGGCATGAAGATCTTGCCAGAATCTGTTGTCCATTCTATTTTCAGTCTATTAACAAAACAAAGAGTTTCTAAAAATAGAAAAAAATAATTAATCTGGCCTCTACCATAAATCCTTTAAGTTGATGGAGGACAAAATTTGCATCTGATAAGACCATCACATCTAAATATAGAGGAAATGGGCCATAAACTCATTTTTTTTCTTATAAAAGGTAAATTGTGAAACCACATCTGGAATACTGCCTACATTTTTCATTGTCATGTTGTGAGAAAATGTAATATAGCTATAGAAGAGTAACACAAATAATAAAGAGACTAAGAGGATTTAAAAAAAATAACAAAAGTACTAGGTTCTAGAACAGAGATAAGAGGCTGGCTGGGAGACGACAGGGAATTAGGAGAGGCGCACAAAGTGAGCATTCTGCCTTACACGCCATCAAGGGGAACTACGACCTGAAACGAGGCGGCAATAAGAGAACCAAATATTGGGCAGAATAAATCACTGGTTTGCCACACACTTTTATATCCTTTTTGGTGTCCTTTTGACTTTCCTTTACCTGCAAACGACTGCTGAGAAATGAACAGTTAAAACTTCCTGGGCTTCTGGGAAGTGAGAAAGTATGGTGACACTAAGCCAGGAGAAGATAAGGCTGATAGTGGAGGCAATAATGAGTTTTGTATAGATAACGGGATGGAATGAAGGATGGGGAGATTTTATGCATTTCCATTGAGACTAGGGAAAGAGGGAAGGTCAGAAATAAGAAGGGTGCCCTATGGGCTTAGAGACACAAAAATGACTTTTTCAACAGCATAACGTTTCAAAATTATAGGTACTCTGCTAGGCAAGTTTTTCCTACAATGCTTTAGGTTCGGTGCTGCCCTGAAAAAGGGACAGCCTTTCAACGACCTTTCTCAGCTCATGATTAAAATGCAATTTACCAGTTTTCTCAGTATCTCAAGATATGTAGAAAATAATAATTCTACCCTAATCTGACTTGGCTCTTTTAGCCTGGGAATTTCTGTTGTTTAGTCCTCTGGCCACAGAATTTCATTTTAGGATGCAAAAAGTCAAAGGAGACAGATCATCTTGATAGTCTCCCATGCAACAGAGCTGCTCGCTTCATTTAAATGGAAATGTGCATTTTCATGGAAATTCAGGCCTGTATTGATAAACAAAGATAAGCTGCCACTATTAAATAGAACAGTGATATACAGAAAAGTGTCCTAGAACCTAGAAAACTCATTTAACAAAATAGTAAAATTGAGAGATAAGAAATTTTAAGAATATATATAACCCAGGTATAGGACAAATTAAATTTTCTAAGGATCTGTCACATAATATTGAGATGGTTATAAAGCTGAAAATCCCAGGACAGGGTTGTGTGTATAAGACAGGTTGAATACATATGTGTTTAATGAGAATAATGACTCAATATGAAAAAAAATAGTAATCAGCGCAGTGTCTTTATAACTAGACATTAGCCAACTAACACACATTTTTCAGCGAACATGTTAAGAAGCATCTGTCATGGATTAGGTGTGATATAATTTTCCATGTTCTTAAACTTTTAATGTGGTTATTTTGGGGTCCACTTTTCAATCATTCATTTAAAGAATATTTAATAATCACACATTTTTATCTCCCAACTAGAAACCTGGAAAACATTCTTACATATTTCTTGGTTAAAAATCACGCAATTCTTGTAGATTTTTCCTCTCAGCAACAAACTGTGAATCTATTGCTACTTTTAATATATTAATCAGACCTGAATATCTTTTACCTGACAATGATTAAAACCTGATATCTTGTTTCTTTTTCCCAGCTCTCCCACTCTGTCCCACCTCAGTGCAGCGCGTACGCTGTCAATTAAGTCCTTTCATTTACACTCCCAGAGGGAATACCTAAAACACACAGTGATGAAATAAATCTGAGAAGACACATTCAAACAGGTGGGGAAAAAATAAAGGGAATGAGACAACCTAAGGAAAGGATTTACAGTAAAAATTTTGGCACATAACCAGTTGTGCAATTATGTCATAGATGTTACATTACTCTATCAACTCTTCTTTAGTTTGACTGAACAGTGCTTTGCCACACTGCTGCTATAGGAAGAGTCCACACATTCATGAGGGTTTTTTCACATGCAATCAGAGTTTTAGTAGCACAATGTAATGAATTTAATCAACAGAGCAGTACTGGTGAGGAGCACAAAGAGGAGAGCTATATTGTAAGAGCTTTGTCTCATAAAACATTTTTAGTTTTATGATTTTCCTGAAAATGAACAGTTAAAGGACACTTGGCCTATTATTTGAAATTTGAAACAGTTAACAATGAATAAATATATAAAGGAGATGCTGATGTATAGGACTGACTACATGGTTTAGATATTGTCTTTGCCAAATGAGAGGAATCCCATTACAATTTATCAGAGTTTAGATAAAGCAGATAATATTAAATAGATAATATTAAAAGTCTCATTAATAGTTATTGTTTACTTTGGCAGTATCTGTTATACATTTTTTAGGACAAAATTTATATTTTAGCTGGAAAAAACCCCCAAACTGAAGAAAAATTTAATTTCTTGGTTTACATTTAGATATTTGATTTTGTTTCTTAATATGGTTTCAGACACCAATGTTTAATTTCTGCGCAGAGGGCCATGAGAGGAAGAGCTTCTGCTGCATGTATGAGAGGGCGGAGCGCTGCAGCGTAAGGGAACATGTCAGAGGGAGAAAGCCAAATACAGGGTGTGATGAAAGTATTCCACTTCATTTCCTCTCTCTTCCTCTGCTGTTTTAAGAAAGCGAACGCTCAGACTAAATGAATATAATGCAATCGTTCTTTTCAATTATAACTTCAATGCCTGTTGATGTCCTTTATGTTCAGTAGAGGAGGATAGAGATTTTGGTTCCATTACAGGTTCTTAATCTTTCTGATAATGACGGTCTCTTTTTGGCTGCAAGCATTCGGATCAAATGGACAGGATCCTGGCGTCAGCTTTCAGAGGGAGCCCCGGCCATGGAGGAGGAGAGATGATCCACTGTGCATAGGAGTCAAGTGATATAGGGGACTCACCACAACGGCTCTGGAATTCTTGAGATAGTGCTAGTTCTCTGTGCCCCTGGGAAACGGAGTCAGCTCAGTGGGACTAGTCACGCAGAGCCTTGAGCTTAGAAGGGCCCTGCCATTTGTTTAATGCTACGTTATCATGATCTTACAATTCTTAATCACTTTTTAACAAGGGACTCTACATTTTCATTTTGCACTGGTCCTTGCTAATTATTTAGCTGGCCCTTCTAGTGAAGAAGAGCTTTGAAAGGGACAAGGGATAATCAGCTCCCTTCTTTTGGCCTTTGCATAGATATGATACCTGGCTAGAATGGCCATGCTTTGCTATGTTCTGCTCTGTCCAAAGGTTCACACAGATACCCTGCACCTAGAGGAGACATACATCTCCCTTCAGGATCCAGTTTCTCTTCTCGGTTCATTCCCTCTCTGCACTTTTAGTTGCATGCACAGCTGCCTGGTCCCAGATTTTGTTTCCAAACTCTCGTGCATTTGTGTGTCCACATTATTGTATTTGGACCATTGAGATGTGAATAGACATGTTTGCAATTTCCAGGTAATTGCTGTAAAGATATAGGCAAAGAGACTGAACTCTTTCCTTCTTCTTACAGGCTGGAAGAGAGATGTGCTGGTGAGCCAGCTTTGACTATTGGGAGGAGGATGATACACTAGGGGAAGGCAGAGCAAAGAGTAGAAGCAACTCGGGTCCTTTCAGACCCGAATGAGAGCTCCCCCGCCAGCAAGGATCCCTCACCCTGAGTCAAGGAGTTCAAAGAGGAACAAATATTCTGGGGTCTCTGTTATTGTAATTGGCTTAGCCTCTGCCCTAAGTAATGTACAGAATACATTTTTGAAAGCTGATTCACAATAAAGTTATATTTCTCCAGAATAGTTGAATGATACAGTGTTCTTAGTGTCTGAACATTCTACATTTGGAAAATTACTAACTTACATTAAAATGATATAAAACTACATTGTTCCTGATATTATCCTCAGTGGTTCTCAGAACACTTCTGGATCTTGCAGAGACTCCAGATCATCAATATTAATACTAATTATAGTCTATATCTATAGATGCTGGGCTTTGAGTAAATCTATAATAACCTGTGACAAACTCCTTAAGATACATTTAAAAAAATAAATTCCTGAATTACTTTAGTTATATTGTAATTTATCTCCATATTGAAAGAAGACTACAAGATGTTAGAAGTAACTTTTTTTTTCTTTTTTAAAAATTAATTAATTAATTTTTATTCAGTTACAATTGTCTACTTTTCTCCCCTTCCCTCCACCCCACCCGAGCCAGTCCCACCTCCCTCCCCCACCTCTACCCTTCCCCTTGATTTTGTCCTTGTGTCCCCTATAGTAGCTCCTATAGACCCCTCTCCCCACTATCCCCTCCCCACTCCCCTGTGGCTATTGTTACAATGTTCTTAATTTCAATGTCTCTGGTTATATTTTGTTTGCTTTTTTCTTTGGCACAATTTACCATAGCCAAGTATTGGAAGCAACCTAAGTGCCCATCAGCAAACGAGTGGATCGAAAAATTATGGTACATTTATACAATGGAATTCTACGCAGCAGAGAGAAAGAAGGAGCTTATACCCTTTGCAATGGCATGGATGGAACTGGAGAGCATTAACTTTTCTGAATTTTCTCCTTGTTTGGAACCTGAATTAAGGCACTTAAAATACTTAAAAAAAATAACATTGTTAGAAAAAAATAACATTGTACTGGGACATGGAGGGCCTGAGCCACCGCCTATGCTGAAACAAAGAGGGTGTGTCAGTGGCTAAATACCTGACCACGAGATTCCCCAGTACCTGAAGCAACTGAGGCACAACTATTGGCACCCTGCTGGAAACCAGTTGAATCCTCACTGCCCCTCCCCACTCCTTCCAGCTTTTCCCAGAGGCAAGGCCCATAAATCTTCCTGACTTTCTGTCCCAAATCAGCCATCGCTGATTGGAGGACATTGTCTTGCAAACACCTGTACACCTGGGGCAGATCAGCAGGGTGACGCACCCTGCCCCGGGGGTCTGCCACACACCCTTAAAAAACCCTCCTACCCTTGCCACTGCAGTCTGCTTGGACTCAGCCCCTGTGATCGAAGTGTCCCACCTGGAATAAAAGCCCTTAATTGGACCTTTTTGGCTCCGGATCCTTTCCTAGCTACCTCAGCTACCTAACAAACATAACAAAACTTCTGATTTCTTAAAATTTTTCAATGACTAAAACTGCTAAGATTTAAAATATTTTATTGATAAAACAGTTAAACCATTAAGGAATCATATCGTCAAAAGTGTAGCTGTTAGGTTTACCTGCTCCGATGACTCTCTCAATGCGAATCCTTGAGGGATCAATTTCCTTTGTAAATTCCTGAACTGCTAGGGATGGGTCCTCGTACGTGTCTGGATCTATGTAAGTTTTAACTCCTGGGAAGCGTACTGCAACAAAATAAAAGATTGAATAGTGAATATTTAGAAGGAGGAGTCACACTGAAGTATTCATTCTTGTTCAATACTTAAATTGAATTCATTTTTCTTTTTCCGTCCCTCCCCAAACTGCTCCAACGCCATTAAAGCTTTGAGTACTTGGAATAAAGTATTTTATTTACTCTTAATGTAAAATGCCCTGGTGTTTTAATAAAAAGTAAACGGACAGTTTCTAGAAAACACATTTTTATTATATTTCTGTAAAAAGTCTAATCAGCTCACTTACCTACGGACAACCCATACATTTCACATCCAATCCAGCTCAGGGAATAGGGGAGATGAGGCATGAACCTCCTCCCACCCACTTCTCACACCACCCCGCTGCAAAGCAAGCCTGTTATTAATGTCCACCCTGGATCTTTTCACTCTAAGGCCCTAGGTTTTCCTGAACTTATGCCCCAGTCTCGTGGTTTCTCCCCTTCCAGAAACTCTTAGGCGGTAAAGCACAGACCCCATGGCACAGTGTCAGAAGATGACAACAAATGATAGCTTTTTCCTGTGGTCTTGTAGTTGCTTCCACGGTCAGAATAAATGGTCCTGAAAAGGGTCACCTGTCTATCCTGGAGGGAAGGGTAGGAATCAAAGGCTCAAATCTGGTCATTGGCTGTGTAGCTGCTACTCTTTCTCTGGTGGGGGGCAGGGGTGGGGTGTGGGGAGTGCTCACTGCCCATGGGCAGTTGAGACAACAGGCATGGCTGGAAAGCTTGAATGGAGTGGTTGCATATTCATTTGCAGCTTCTTCGGTATCAGAAGAAGAAGTCACAGACTGCCTGTGGTTATTCCTCTCTTTTGCTCATTGGTTTGCATTTTCCATATTAGATTTCTATCTTCAGAAGGACAGGAGATGCTTTTTAATATATGTTTGTATATTTCCAAATACTTTAGGTATGGTTTTATAGGTAACAAGCACATGCAAACCCTTTGGCCTTTGCATAGATATGATATTAAATATAAATTATTATTGACTAGGAATTAGTGAGGATTAAAAGATCAATGAAAATTTGTAGAATAGTGGATAATATTTGGTTTTATTGTTAGATTCTGAAAGCCATACGATACTCTGAGGTAAGTGTTGTCTAGGTCTCCTTAGAAACATGCCCTTCAAGAAAAATCTCAAAAGTAAACAAAGATAATACAGTAAGTTTAGAAGAGGTGAGGAAATGCCCATTATTAGCGATAGTTTGCTTCATGAGTTCTTCTGTCCCTGCTGCCTTTTATTACTTTTTGCCTACTGTCTTCTATTACTGGATATGCACCCATGGGATGATTAGTACTTCTCAAAACAGCACCAGTGAACCTGACAATGATTCTGAAATGCTATGCTTTTTTTCACTTTCCAAAGTTTAGGTTGGAGGAAAGGAGAACAAATAATCTGTACCACTTGTTTATAGTTTATATGACATGTTTGTAATTTAGTAGGACTTGTGATTTCAATTTAAATAGTATAAACTCAAATTCAGTGGCTACTACTAGATGATCAGTAGTATCCAATTGATAATATTACTTTAGGCACAGATAACAGGTAATATTTAGTAACTCATACATGGTTTTAACAATTCAACCAGTCGATTATTTAAGATGGTACACATTTCTAAGGAATAAATTGAGTAGTTAATATCACCTTTTTTTCCTTATAAACACAATATATGTAGTAAAGAAAAAAAAAGCACCACACTTAGTTCTAATATTGACTCTCTGGTTACTCACTGAACTTATCCAAGTCTTTTTGAAACATTAGTTTATCTTTCTTCTATCTCATGGCTGCCTCAGGTTATTTTCATTGCTTCTTGCTGAGCCCACCTGGTTTAGTTTATGCAAAAGTGCTAGTTGGGAAGGAGATAATAAATACGTCAGGAACGTCTCTTTCTTCTGCATTCAGTTCTAAATGTCCCGCAGTGAATCTTAAGGTTACTCAGCATAAGTTATCTATCTGTCCAGGTGTTTGGTTGGATCCAGGTTTCTGCATCTGTTTACAGCATTTTCAGATCATTCCATGACTGGTATCGAGGGTCTCTTACCTGTCAGTGCAGTGAGCCTCAAACTAATTGCACAAAAGAACAACCTGGGATAGTTCGCTAAAAATGCATATGTCTTGGCCCTACCCTGGACCTTCCGAATCAGACCTTGGTGAGGATGGAATATTCTAATGCTGATGGTCCTTAGACCACTCTCTGAGAGTCACGTGAGCCTTAGAAATAGTCCTAAATTATCCCTGTCGTTTGTAATTGCCTCACTTGTATCCCTTCCTTCTCCTGGACGGTGATACGGTTTTAAAAGTCCATTATTCATTTGGCTCAATATGAAGCAGAAGATGAGCTTAAATAGTTAAACAACTTGCCTCACATATTATCTCTACACTGTGGTTAATTAGAGAACATTACTTTCTTGTTAATTCAGCATCTCACTACAGAGGAATTGCCTTGACAAAGGAGTTTGCCACTTGGAGGTGGAGGTGAAGGTGGGTGTTGAGGAGGGGAGGGTGGCAATTATCAAACCGACTCTAGTGGTAATTATAGCTTGCTGGGGAAGAGATCCTGCAAATGGATATAACCTTGTAGTCGGCTCAAGGATTTCATACATATTCTAAGAGGTAAGGAGCTGATTTTCTTTTTTAGTGTTAATGAACTGCAAATTGATTTGTTATATGTTTAAATGACAGTTCCTACAAGAAGGAATAACAATTCCATAATATTTCTGTGGCTAATGCTCCACTAAATAAAACCAACTCCCATGCTGGGGACAGTGCGAGTAGTAAATAACGAGATACAATCAGTCATCTTGTATTTTTAGCATATTCAGTCTGTCACATTTTTCAGCAAGCAGAATTAGGAGAAAGCAATATCATTTAATGAGAAGCAGGTGCACTTTCCACTAACAAACCTGGAAACCAGATGAAAAGTTGGAAGTAAATTTTGTGGCTTTCTTAACTCACTGATCCAAGTTTACAAGGAACTCTTGAATTGCTGGAACAATATAAAATAATGGAAGAAAGTCACTTCACTACTTACAATGCCCATTCTGTAAGTGGTTTCGTCTCTTCTCTTCTGACTTCATTTTTGCCTTTATGTACCACTGGCACCTTTTTAAAAAGTAAACAGAATCTTATTTTTAGAATATGCTGGATGAGAACCAAAGCCAATTAAAATACATTATCATTCAAGGGCCCTTTCAAGAACATCTTTATAAAGTATGAAAATACTCCACATTTTTTTAATATGTATCAAACTTAGTCCCAGATAAAAATAAAATACTCCCAAGTGGACTGATTGATCCAAAGGATAGGAATCTTAGAGAATATTTTATAATCAGCAATAAACATCACGTCCTTCCTTAAATGACTTCTAATAGCTAGGGTAGTGAAACAAATTAAAAGTCAAAATGAATAAATGTTTGTGAGTCAGAATATTAGACATTCAGGCAACTATCTTCTAGATTCACTGCTAAATGGTATGATTTTTTTTAATGTCAGAAATTTGGTGGAGGCATGTTCTGCTCGCTCTCGTGATAATCCTGCTCTGAAGAACAGAAGCAGCTGCTTATCTTCCATGACTCCCTAAACATGAATAAATTCATGGACATCCCTCTGACGTGACCGTTCACCAAATCGCTAATTCCAAGTGGTTGAACAGAACACATCTGTGGCACGCAGTCCATTCCTCAAAGGTGAATGTTGCTTTAATTCCTGTAGCAAGTTCAGTATTTCTTCAGGAATGTCTTATGGTTTTCATACCAAAGTGCTTAAGAGATATTTCAAAATGAATTATTTTTATCTTATGCAATTAAATTGTTTCCCTAAGCATGTACAATGTTCCTGGTGTCACAGAATCTGGCAAGCATAAAAATTGGAAGTTAATAATTTAGGACAAACTATTCTTCATCGTTCAGTTTTCTAAGTAGTATTCATATTCTGCTTCAGGAAAATAGAATATCTGAGCCCGTCTGTCAAGTTCATTAGGCCAAACTTATGTAACCTACAAGGACTGTAGGTCTGTGAAGTCTCTTTTTAAGCTTGTCATATTTATGTAAGACAATATTTTGTTTTTTTAAAAATTTCATTTATTTTTAAAAGATTTTTGACTACAGTTTACGTTCAATATTGTTTTGTATTGCTTTTAGGTGTACAACAGAGTGGTTAGCCAATCATACGCCTTATAAAGTGTCCCCTAATACTTCAGTAGCCAACAGGCACCACACATCGTTATTACAATATTAATGACTCTATTTCCTATGCTGTACTTTACATCCCTTTGACTATTTTGTACTTCTCAATCCTTTCACATTTTCCCCCAGTCCCCCAGCCCCCTACCCTCTGGCAACCATCAGTCTGTTCTCTGTATCTATGCGTCTGTTTCTATTTTGTTTGTTCACTTACATTGTTCTATGGATTTCACATATATGTGAAATCATGTAGAGTTCGTCTTTCTCTGACTTATTTCACTTAGCATAATAACTTACAGGTCCATCCATGCTGTCACAAATGTAAGATTTCCTTTTAATGGCCAAGTAATATTTTGTTGACTATATGAACCACAGCTTTATTTTATCTACTCATCTACTGATGGACACTTGGGCTGCTTCTATATCTTGGTGATTGTAAAAAAACCCTGTAATGAACATAGGGGTGCTTATATTACATCAAATTAGTGTTTTGGGTTCCTTTGGATACATATCCAGAAGTAGAATTGCTAGGTCATAAGGCAGTTCCATTTTTTTTTTTTTGAGGAATCTCCATACTATTTTCCACAATGGCTGTGCCATTTTGCATTCCCAGTAACAGTTCATGAGGGTTCCCTTTTCTCCACATCCTTGCCAGCGCTTGTTTCTGATTTATTGATGACAGCCATTCTGACAGGCATGACGTGATATCTCACTGTGGTTTTAATTTGCATTTTTCTGAGGATTAGTGACTTTGAGCATCTCTTCATATATATTGGCCATTTGTATATCCTTTTTGGAGAAGTGTCTATTTAGGTTCTTTGCTCATTTTTTAATTGGATTGCTTGGGAGGGTTGGTGTTGAGTTGTAAGAGTTCTTTATAAATTTTGACCTTATCAAATATATCATTGGTGAACACTTCCCACTCAGTGGATTGTCTTTTCTTTTTGTAGATGATTTCCTTTGCTGTGCAAAATCTTTTTAGTTTGATGTAGTCCCATTTGTTTATTTGTTCTTTTGTTTCCCTTGCCCAAGGAGATATATCAGAGAAAATATTTCTAAGAGAAATGTCTGAAATTTTCCTTCCTATGTTTACTTCTAGAATTTTTATGGCATTGAGTCTTACACATAAGTCCTAAGTGCAGTTTGAGTTTATTCTTCTATGTGGTGCAAGAAGGTGGTCTAGTTTCATTTTTGCACCTGTTCAGTTTCCCTAACACCATTTACTGAATAGACTGTTTTTACGCCATTGTATATTCTGGCCTCCTTTGTCAAATATCAATTGACCAAATAGGTGTGGGTTTATTTATGGACTGTCTATTCCATTCTGTTGATCTATATGCCTGTTTTTATGCCAAGGCAATATTTTCTGATATGTTAATAAAATCCTTTCCCATATGTGTATGTGCTATTTATATCATTTGCTGAAATACTATATACTCCATGAGAAAATAAGATCTTAACTCCTATTTTACAAATACATATAAATATAATTAAAAATTAAAAAATATCCAAGCTTGCCGTAGATTGCATTACAATTACAAACATCACTGAAATCAATTTCCATTATGAGTTAGAGTCATTTTTTAAATTGGGGATAAATGACATGTTGTTTAAATAAAATCAAACTTAAGAAAATACCCCAAACTTTTTCAAAGAAACTTTCAGGATAAATGACATGTTGTTTAAATAAAATCAAACTTAAGAAAATACCCCAAACTTTTTCAAAGAAACTTTCAAATAAGAAAATAAGAATCTTTCTGAACCAAATTAACCATCATATCTAAATTATCACAACCTAGATAGCAATATAATTTGTGTCTTTGGAGTTAAGATCACCTTACAGGACTTCATTTTACTTTAATAACTGAATAAATTTCTAGGTTCCAAACTGATTGCCTTTAAATTATGTGCCACTCCATGAAAAATAGAGTATTATCAAGATATTAATGCCTCCAAGTTTATAATGCACATTATAAATTTGCAGGCATTAATAAATGCAGTACTTACATTATAAATGGCAATGAAAATAGAGTAAGTTTTATTCTTCTACTTTTTTTCTAATAACATTTACCAAACATGTAACAACCCGCAACATGTTGGCATTCAGATTATTTCAATCTCACCAAATTGTCATAGTGACTTTACATGCACCAAAATGCTATTATTTTCCTTTCCTTCCTTTCTTCAGAGTTGCCACATTTACCACCGTCGTTTTCCCCCTTTCCTAGGCATGGCAGTCTTCTAATCTCTCTTCTTGCAAGAAAGCACTACATAGGGTCAGAGAAATTCTAACTTTTTAAAAAATAAGCAAACAAACTTAGAATTTATCCACTAGGATGTATAGGGTTTTATTGATTGATTTTTGATTTTTGAATAACCAGTTGTCCTCTGCTAGTGATTAAGAATGTCGCTATTCGTAGGCTATAGTATTGAATATTTTGCATTCTACAAAATGGTTAGTTGGTTTAGAGACACCAAAATCTGCTTTCTGCCCAATGTAAAAGGTGATTGTGTTACAGCTGTGATGATGGTGAGAAGCTGTCAGAGGTTAGCTGTGGGCGCAGAGGGAGACAGGACAGGAGAGTGCTGGACGACAGCGATGGTGGTGCCATGGTATGCCCACACTGGCACTTTTATTGGATGAACTTATAATTGTTCCTACATTCTCCCGTGTGTGTGTGTGTGTGTGTGTGTAAGTTGGGGATAAAAGACACTGCTGTTACATATAGTTATAGCTAGCATTCTTTTATCAGCTAATCAGACCCCGGCAAAGCAGTAGATTCTGAGACACTGTTACTTACAAGAGACATACTATATCTGTTCACAGACATGAACATTTTAAGTTAACATAGGATGAATGTGCCTCTTTCACAGTTCATTTCATAAAGAAGTCACAATTTCAACTTTACCACATTGGGCTGTTCATGTCTTTCTTTGTTCCTTGGTAAGTTCTGTAAAAGTAGGCTTGTTACAATTAAATTGGGCACACTCTTCATAGGCGGTAGTTACATTTTGTCAGGAACCTACACTTGGTAAGTGCCTTCTAAGTACTGTCAGTTTATTGATCTCTAACCTTCATCTGCTGTCAAAAGTATAGCTAACAATTTTAATATATGCATATCCTCTGTCATTTAAAATAAATTTTAATAAATTATGTATATAAGTAGAATTTAAAAAATAAATAACACAAAGGTTGTTTCTAGTTCACTGAACTACTGCCCCTGAAGGTAGTTATTTGTTACTTCTGCTCATTATTAAATATTAGGGTATTTCAGTACGGCGTACTGTAGCTGGAGTCAGCATGGATGTGCATTGTTTGACTGAAATTCTTAGTATAGACTTAAATCACGACATTGGCATTTTTTAGGATGTATATTTCAGATTATTGGGAAAACTCTTGAGGTGTTTCTTTGTTTCCCTATTGATAATCCAGAAGGAATATTCCACCTCTTGTAGGAATGAAAATATGATGACCTGATGATATTCACAATTTCCAACAAACGTCTGGGCCTAAAACCAGGGGTTCGATAAGAAGTAACATTTATTCTTTTAAATAATTTCATACTTACTACCTTCACTCACATTCCTGTGTTGTCAGTATCTAGCAACAACACAGAGATGTGAATGAACATAAAATGTATGAAATCTAAGGTTCAGAGGTGAAACTAGGCAGCTAGTCAGGATTGAAATCTAGGTCTTTTGCAATGCTAAATGTATTGTTACGTTAAAGTTTCATCCATATTACTCTAAATGTAATAAATATTGGATTTAAACTACCAATTAATATAATTCCAATATAGATCATTTCAATATTTAATAGATTAAAATAACATATCTCTAAATTTACAAAGAATTTTCATGTAAATAGTTTGATCTCTCTGTTAAATTTTCTTTAAATCCCTTTCATGGTATACTTTGATTCTAGTAAAGGAAAAAGTGAGAATTAACTTATTATAGTAAGTAGAAATCTATCATTCACAGCTTTCAAAGTGCTCTTAGCAAGCCTCTGGTTGCTTCCTTTCAGGGACCTGTTGATACAGAGAACTAGTCAGGGTGGTTCTGTTATCTTAAAGTTCACTCTCAGAGTGGATCTTCCCTCATCCCTTTCCCCCTCAGGTGTGCTTTGTTCTGTTTAAAAACATTTGAAAAACAGTGCATTAAAAATGGTTATTCTCATATCCTGGAAATAATCTGGTATACTTCTGTTACCTCCCGGTGATTAAGAAGAACAAAGTAAGAATGACGAGGAGAGTGAAGCCCCCAACAGCCGCAGTGGCTATCACGAGGATCTGCCCCTGCTCCGCCGCCATGTCAGAAGCTGAAACACAGATACGAGATTAAAATTTCCCTGGGTGACATTTCTTTACCAAAATTACTTTACCACTTAGTATATGCTTGCAAATATGGTACTGACTACCAAAAAGCCCACCATATTTGCCCTTTATTGAGCACACAGGATGTAAGCCCAAAATAAGGGCTGAAGATTAAAGTCATAATCCACAGCGTAACCCTTTCTTCCTGTTTACAAAAATGCCAATAAAGAGTTCTTAGTATCCCACCTGTTAAGATTAAATATGTGTTGAAAAACTTAGTTTTTCAACTAAATCAGTACATGGATTAAAGGGTTTTATTTATAGAATTGCTAATTTATTTCCTTGAACACTGACCAACAAATCAGGCTTTACACACAGTTTTGGTGCGGTTTCCACAAAGTGGAAAAACTATGGTATAATTTGTTTTAAGAATGACCATCTTCTAAACTTGAAATCTATATAATCTTATTAACCAATGTCACCCCAATAAAATTTTTTTATTTTTAAATTAAAAAAAAGATTTTATTTATTTATTTTTAGATAGAGGGGAAGGGAGGGAGATAAAGAGGGAGAGAAACATCAGTGTGTGGTTGCCTCTTGCATGCCCCCTACTGGGGACCTGGCCCGCAACACAGGCATGTGCTTGGGATGGGAATTGAACCAGTGACCCTTTGGTTCACAGGCCTGTGCTCAATCCACTGAGCTATACCAGCTGGGGCCCCAATAAATTTAATTTAAAAAAGTGAAGGGGAATAAAGATGTTCTCAGATTAAAAAAAAGAATTATTGTCTTCATATTTAATGTTGCTTAATTCAAATTTACTATTAAAAATTCCACCTCCACAGCACAAGGAAGTACATGCTTAGCATTCAGATGTTTCACTGGCAGTAATTAAGTAAATGATACTTAAAAGCTTCCTTTATTGATGAAAAGACTATATAACATATGGCAACAACATATTGCTTCTTTCATTGACAAAATCATATCTTAAAACTGTATTGGGACCTCCAGTCAAGAGAGTGGTATAGGCAGACATGGCTCAACTTTTTGCACCACATGAAAATTACAACTAAAATATAGAACAACCATCACTTGAAACTATGAGAGATTGATTGAATGAAGTCTGACAACTACGGAATTGAAAAAAACACATCCATCCAGACTGGTAGGAGGAGCGCAGGCATGGAACAGGCTGGTTCCATACCCATGTGTGGTGGATAAAAATTCTGGAGGGATATCTCAGGAGTGAGGGCTTCCAGCCCCATACCAGGCTCCCAAACCCAGGGTTCCAATGCCAGGAATATAAGTTCCCACACTTCTGGTTGCAAAAACCAGTGGAGATTGAGTCAGTGGAAGAAACTTCTGGAGCTCCAAGCAGTTCCTTGTAAAGAACCCACACATGGACTCACCCACTCAGACTCACTTCCTCTAATCTCCAGCAGTGGGGTAGCAGCTTGAAAGGCAGCTCCCAGTGGCATACAGGGAGAAACTAAAGTGTTTGGCATCAAGGCAAGCAGAAGACATTGTCCCTTTTCTAACACTCCCCCACACAGAGCTGGCAAGCTGGTGCCATATCTGAGACTCCTTCAACCTGGCTAACACTGTTTGACCTGCCTTGGAAATAACCAGAGACTGCCTCACCCAACTTATGGGCCTACCCAAGCTGCTTTTCCATAAGAATGGCTGGTCTTGATTCCTGCTTCACAACTTCCTAAATCCTATCAAATAAGCAACAGCTGGCTTCAGTGAGCCTCAGGCCCAGCACTAGCAGAAGCTAGCCTAGAATCACAGCTTGGCTTTGCCTAGGACTCTCCAAGCTCAGCATAAGTAGCAGCCATCTCAGATTGCTTTATAACTCAGGCAGGATGGCCCCGGACAAAACATAGGTTGGGGCTGACCATGCCCTGCACCACCCGGGAAATCCCAGGGCCAGCGTACCTAGTGGACAGCTATAGACCACATTGGAGCACCACCATTCTGCCCCTGCACAGCTGATTCTCCTGGAGGGTGGAGATTGGTGGTCAGTGGTCACAGACAATCCTTGCAGGTGACTGGCCTGGGTAAATCCCTCCCATTGATCTGCCAATAGCAATCAAGGCTCAACTACAACAGGAGGGTATAGTTAGCCCACACAAAGGGTATACCTCAAATACCCAGGCATGGGTGATAGGGGAGGCTGTGACATTGGACCCACAGGACACCTACTTCATTAGGCCACACTACCAAGAAACGGAGTCAAAGCAGCTCTACTTAATACATAGAAACAAACACAGGGAGGCTGCCAAAATGAAGAACAAAGAAACATGGCCCAAATGAAAGAACAGATCAAAATTCCAGGAAAAAAAGCAAAACAAAATGGAGATAAGCAATCTTTCAGATGCAGAGTTCAAAACACTAGTTATAAAGGAAGAGCTCAAGGAAGTTAGTGAGGACCTCAACAGCATAAAAAAAGAGCCAATCAGAAATGACGTATATACTAACTGAAATAAAGAACAATTAACAGGGAAAAAAGAGTAGAGTAAGTAGAGTGGAAGAAGCTGAGAATCAAATCAATGATTTGGAACAGAAGGAAAAAAAAAACAATCAGAACACCAAGAAGAAAAAGAATCTAAAAAAACTGAGGATAGTATAAGCAACCTATGGGACAACTTTAAGTATTCCAACATTCACATCATAGGGGTGACAGAGGGAGAAGAGAAAGAGCAAGAAATTGGAAATCTATTTGAAAAAATAATGAAAGAAAATTTCCCCAATTTGATGAAGGAGATATTCATGCAATCCCAGGAAGCTCAGAGAGTCCCTAACAAGACGGATGCAAAGAGTCCCAATCCAAGACTCATCATGACTAAAATGCCAAAGATTAAAGATAAAGAGGGAATCTTAAAAGTAACAAGAGAAAATAAATTAGTTACCTAGAGGGGAGTTCCCATAAGTCCATCAGCTGATTTCTCAAAGGAAACTTTGTAGACTAGAGAGGATTGGCAAAAAATATTCAAAGTCATGAAAAGCAGGGACCTACAGCCAAGATTGCTCTACCAAGCAAAGCTATCATTTAGTATCGAAGGACAGTTAAAGAACTTACCAGACAAAAGAAAACTAAAGGAGTTCATCATCACCAAACCATTATTATATGAAATGTTAAAGGGACAAATTTAAGAAAAAGAGTAAGATCAAAACTATGAATAATAAGATGGCAAAAAATACATATCCATCAACAATTGAATCTAAAAAACAAACTAAGCAAACAAGAACAGAGACAGAATCATGGATATGCAGAACATTTTGATGGTTGCCAGGTGGGAGGTGGGTGGGGCAGAATGGGCAAAGAGGTGAGGGGGTTAAGAAGTATCAATAGGTAGTTATAGAATAGCGGTGGGGATATAAAGTACAGTATAGGAAATACTGTATTTTTTATGCATGAACTTATATGCATGGCCCATGGATATGAACAATGGTGGGAGTATAGCCAGGGGGAGTGAGGGGTACTGGGTGGAAGGTGAGAAAGGAGGAAAAATCAGGGCAACTGTAATAGTATAATCAATAAAATATAATTAAAAAAAACTGTATGGGCTGCATGTTTTACTAACCTTTTTGAAACCTTTAAAAATATATTAATTCAATTAGCTAATTAGCACTTCTCTGTATTACTGAAGTTTTAGTTGGATATAACTTTTATGGGATAGGATATGGGTAATTGCTTAATCATAGTGGTAAGAAAACGGAAGCCCAGAGAAGTTAAAGAACTTGCCCAAGCTCACACATGATTTTTATCAGAATTCAGGCTTCTAGATTGTTTCATTTTTCCTTTCAATGCTATCAACTCACAGTTATAATTCAGTTGATTATCAATGTTCTAAAATACTAATCCAATCAGTCCCTTTAATATCCTTTAACTTAAATAAAGCTTGATTTTTATTTTGATCACTATAAAAATTCATTAATCTAACCAGTTATATGCAGGAAATTGAAGCTAAGAAAGACTGTAACTGACAAACCACTTAATGCTCTACCATATTAATTTATTAAGCTCGAGTACTTTAAGGCTTTCACAAAAGTAGCTCTTTCCCTGGGAATCAAGTATGTAGTATACCACATGCAAATTTATATCCAGGGTAATAACTTCCTCATAAAAATGACATATCTACTAGAGAATATCTGAACCATAAATGTTATTTTTGAGTCAGTAAGAAACCAGTCACAGCATTTAAGATACCTGTGAGGAAATATAAATGTAAATAAAAACAAAAGTCATTTATGTTCAGTTTTCAGCAAGAAATGTATTAAACTTTGGAATTAGATTTTAGTCACTGTGATTTAATCAAGATATTTTCAAGCAATTTATTTCAATGTTGAGTTTTCAATCTGTACAGACACAAGTTAAATAGTTGCATCTTATCTAATATATAATGTGGTAAAGTTTTTTTATTAGGTCCTGACTGAATTTCCTAATCTCCAAATAGCATTGATATCATGGAAATTAATGTATGCTCTAAAATGTCACATTTTCTCATTGAAATTATTGAATAACAAATTGTAAAAAATAGATGCTATAGAAAACAACATTAACTTTTTGAAGATAAAGAAAATGGCATTTAAAAAGCAAACATTATTTACTTAGCAAGTGCTCCATTTGTAAAATATATGATATAGTTCCAGAGTTTTAAACCTGGAGCATATATTCTCATGGTAGCCAGGTAACAAGTAAATTATTAAGACCATGTATTCAAAGTTCAGAGGGAGGAGAAGATATATGATTGGATGCCTTTTGAAAATCAGATTACCTTGTTATAAAAAATTATGTTGGTTTACTTAAATAATAGCTTGGTAAACTGCTCATTTTACTAATATATCTTCTTTTTCACTCTTGTGATTACATATTTATGAACTGTGCTTTAGTTAAAATTTTAATTGGATGACAGAATATTAAGTTGTGACATTTTGAAAAATGCATAGTTCTATCTAATTTCTTAAACCTCTGTGCTAGGAATTCTAAATCCTAATCTCCTCTGTAGAGAATAACAGTATAAGTACATGTCATTTGGAAATAAGAGTGTATAATGGGATGCACTATTATGCTGTGAGTAAAAAGCTGTGAATGATAGGCTGAGATAATTATGAAAGCATCATCATCACCATCATCAGCAACAGCCACTACTTATTTAGTAGCAAACTGTCCTCTAGCACTGTTCTTAGTGCTTCAAATTCATTACCAAATTTATCTGCACAATAGTATTAATAGGTAGGCTCTATTATTATTCCTAGTTTAAATGGCTATATGTATTACTTGCCTAAAGTCATACTTCTTACATAAAGGAAAGCTAGCAATCCAACCCTGCTTTGCCAGGCTCCAAGCCCATGCTATTTACAATACACTCTACCACCAGTTTCACTAACAGAACGACTAACTAGATCCAGCTATGTATGTGAAGTAAGTCTCTACCCAACATAATTTTAATTAGAAGAATCCAATTATTCTGTATGCTTGAAGATAATGCTTCCCAGAAGGCAGCGGCTACTAGAAAGTACAGACTTCTACATTTAATCAAATTGAGTAGGTTAAGTTTAGAATGTGAATCTAAGGTTAAGAACTTTTTAGTTCATTCAACAAATGTTTATTGAGCACCCGTTACATGGCAGGCACTGAGACAGATGCTGGGGATACTGTGAGGATCAAAAAAGACAGTTAGGGCTCTCCTGGGTTTAGACTTCATTGCAGAAGCCAGACAATGAACAAACAATCACAACCGTAAGAACTGTTACAAAGGGAAATTTTAGGGTGTCCTGGAAGGGAATAGGGAGCCCTTGGCAGTGAGTCAGCAGGGCAGGAATTTAGGAATATAATGTGTTGGAAGGATGAGGGGGGGCGGTATAGGGAGGAAGAGCAGGAGGGAGTAGTTGGTCCTTTCTTAGAGGCTTCAAAGACTTGATTAATTTAAACAGACATATTTAGACAAATAAACCATAAAATTATCTACCAAATGGATTCTATAAACATACAGTATAGCTACAAATTCCTCTATCATGAAAACTTGTTAGCACCATCTATTCATTTTTAAATTCTGAAAAGATTATTTGTAATTTGTTTTGTAGGATAAAATGTATACTATAATTTACTCACATTAAGTTACACCATAGAGAGCAAACCTTGTTTGTAAAAAAAAGAAAAAGAAATGAAATCTGTATTAAGAAAAGAAATGTATTTGTGATTAATAGATTGAAAATGTTCCTTTGTTTAATGGAATGAGGTCTTAGAAAAATATAAGTATATTAAAATGATATATTTCATTGTATGGATTTGGAAAGAAGCACACTCCCTTAAGTGGAAGCAATTTCCAAAAAGAGCTGCGAAATTGTTACTGAACAAAGACTTAGCACCTATCCAATGCTTTGCATAAGTCAGAGTGACCTGAGATTTACTTCATCATTTCTATTTGAAGAGAAAAAAAGGGAAGTTCTTTATTTGGATTCCAAATACTTTTAAAAAAAGATAAAAAATAGATTTAATATTTTCAGAAAAGTATGAGAAAAAACATTTTGATTCTTTTTAACCAGAGAAGTTTCTTATATGGAAGCATAAGATTTTGTTCCTCTGTAATCAAGATTATTTTAGTTTATATAAAATTACATTTCAAAGTCAAATCTGTTATTTGTATCCTGTGTCATTTTCTGTGGAATACTTTCTTAAAGTTAGCTCTTTTCTCTTGTGAACATCTTTTTAAAGCAATTGAAGATGGCAGTTACATGATTTTTGGGAGAGGGGGGCAGAATAAAGTATTTCTCAAAATGCTGCCCAGTGAATAAATGGTGTACATTTGCTTCATATTCATATGTTATATTTGTGACCCTCAATTCTTGATGAAATGTAAAAATTTCAAATGATATTATTTCATCATTTCTCCAAGGTGATTTTTTAAATCACAGCAGAAATCTCAACAAAGTAATGGAATGACAATGCTCAGTAAATTAAATTAATCTTAAGGTATTTGACCACCAATACAGGAAATCCTTAGCATTTTTTTTTTTCAGGAAAAAATATTTCCCTCTCAGGTCACCTATTATATTCAGGAATGGTGTAAAGCCTATGAAAGAAGCTCCTATAGAAAGACGTCATGATATATAATGGAGACTAATCAATCTGTAAAATCTCAGCACATAAATATGGTAATGTAGACATAAGAGTATGAGATATGAATGAAAGCTGAGAAAATGTTTGTCCTAGATGAACATAATCTTGTGATTTTGTAGATAATGATATTTTTTTTGGCTACCTGGGCTTGAAAAATGAGATCTTCATTGATTTTACCTTTCCCTACAACCCCACGTCCAGAGTCAAATCTTTATCATGTCTTATATTATCTTGTGATTACCATGGACAGAGCCTCATTTCAGGTATTGGCCTCATATGGATAGGTTAGTTTTATAATTTTCTACTAGACTGCCTTTCTACAATAGCTCTTCCCGATCCACCCCACATTGTATGGGCAGATTAATATTCTTTAGGATAATAAACAATAATGTTCAGAGCCTTCCCCATTGCCTAGAGGGTAAAGGCATCCCACTGCAGGGGGCATACCATTCTTACAGATGTACAGGCCTGAAGCCTTAGACTCAGCCCTCAAGCAATTCTCTCCTTTGCCTTCAGATTGATTATGAATCCTGTCAACCTTAAATTTTAAGTATTTCTTAGATTCAACCCCATTTTATCCTATCCCCACAGCTACTTAGCTATTTTCTTACTTCCGATGCTCATCTTATTATATGCATTTCAATTCAGGTATGTGGAATGCAATGGAGCAATGGTATATTCAGTAATATTAATGCTTAAAATCACTCTAGTTACACAAATGATCCTTACACATTTATATATTGGCATTTAATTTATTCAGAGATAAATTAATAAAAATAGAATGAGTAAAAATTTTTATTCATATATCTCTGCCTAGGCTTTGAATGAAGTAGGTATTTAAAGGAAGCAATATTGTCATGGTATTGT
Organism: Desmodus rotundus; assembly: GCF_022682495.2. NCBI lineage: Eukaryota > Metazoa > Chordata > Mammalia > Chiroptera > Phyllostomidae > Desmodus > Desmodus rotundus. The sequence continues at coordinate 76,860,591 of NC_071388.1, read as the reverse complement.
ATTAACATTATTCTTTTACTTTCCTTCAACATTTGATGCCGTCTATGAACAGGGAAAATACCTCTAAGGCTGGCATGGGTTGGGGGCGGAGAATGGCACGAGATTCACTGTTCTACTCAAGTAAGCCAGTTCCTGAAATCTCAGATGGATGGAACAAACCTCCTGGATCATTTCTGTTGAAGCAGAGACCCTAAGGTGGGGCTATATTTTTTCAGGAAGTGATTTCGCAGCTGTGCTTTCCAACACTGCCCTGCCACCGCTCCAGAAACAATGCAATACAGTGCATCAAGTTGTGACTACCTTGGGACACAGAAGATTCCGAGATTCATTCTTCTCGATGGCTTTAATTTACTTGTCAGATAAAAATGCCAAACGACACAGAGATAATTGGAAAATGTAAGTTTCATACAACCTGATGGAGAGGCAGAAGCACAGGCAAGTAGCATAGCATGATGAAACACTTCCTGTCTCTCTCTCTTTTTTTAAACATATTCTTGTGTGCCTTCAGAAACAGTCAAGATGCCTTGCTACACATAGGCTTCATGTGACAAATATCAAAGAACAAGTAAAGATAATTGAGGCATTTAAACACCTGGAACTATTATTAACATGCTAAATGCCAAGCATTTAATTTCTAATTGTCTATATTTCATATCATTACTGGCAGCTGAGATAGGTCTTTGATAACATTTTTTGCAGTTGAACAACTTATATCTTCATACATACATATTTCACCTTTTTTTTAAAGATCCAGCATAGAATAGAATTTTCTTACAAATTTCACAAATTCCCTGGATCATTGACCTGGAAGCAATGATGTTCCAATTCAAATACTATTCCACATGTCCCATATTAATAATGGGTGTTTGCATATATGTAGGCATATATATAACTGAGGTTATAGTTTCTTAATATAACCATTAGAATGATAGTTATTATTAGAATGATGGTTATATTAAGTCTGTATTGGCATTAGAAATTACAAATTTCATAAGCCATATAAATTCAAAGATTTATTTAGAATCTTTTTTAATAAAAAAATATTTAAAGAAAACATTCCTGATAGAAAACATGCATTGGTGATTTAGAAGTTCTAGAAAATTTCTTGAGGAAATTCTCATTCATCAATTAATTATTCATTCCAAAAGAACATAAATTTCAATCATTTAGAATGTGCTAAACACTGTGATATTGGGACTGGGGAGATAAAGAAAACTAAAGCATGGTTTCCTGTCCTGACCGTAGTTTCTCTTTAGTGAAGGAAATAGATAAGTAAGCTCTAATTATAATACAGGAAAATTGAACATAAGTTGTTCAATTTCTAAAATGAAGGTGTATGTGAAGGTGATGTGGGATAACATCTGTAGGAAGATAGGAAGGGAGGTTTATAAAAGGTGATTATTAAGCTAAATCTGGAATGATTAAAATTAATTTGTAAGTCACTAAGGTGATGAGTACGTACAGAGACTTTCCAGTTGGAAGAAATACCACAAATATGGGAACACAAAACAGCACACCATTTTTAGCAGCTGTTTGTACGTACTTTGAGATGTCTGAGACATAGATCAATAAGCAGAATAGGAAGTTGGATTGAGAGGCAAGGGAGGAATCATGAAAATTGAAAGTGACATGAGTCAGCTTGCTATTGTTTTTCTCAAGTTACCGTTCATATTCAGGTTCAAGAGTAGAGTATATGGAGGTGTGAGTTTACTCAGAGTTTTAATTTTCACTGGAGATACAAACACTTGTAAACATGTGGGAAGAACCTGTCTGAAGGTCCATCCAACAGAGAAGAAAGCAGAACAGACACCGAAATTATTGAGGACACGGTTGGAGGGCCTGGATTGGGCTTGAATCTCACACCACTCTCAACTGTGCGGTTTATACACAGCAATAAAGCCCCTTTTTTCATTAAGTTAGTTGGGCTTTTGTCACTTGAAATTGAGAGTATTATTTAGTATAATGATCCAGGGAGGAAAGAATTTGACTATATTTATCCATATTCATATCCTAATATAATGGGAAGGGAGAGTCTTAATATTTACAAACTAGGTATCAATAACTTGTCATTGCTTATTATGTTGCTTAAGCTGTCTGTTTCTACCTCAATTTACTATTAATTTTTTTTTGATGTTAAACATGGCCTCCTGAGTCTGTTTCCTGCTGCAAATGAATGGATGGGATTAGAAGGAAAGGGTGAGATAAGGTGGTAAGAGGGGCGGGGGAGGTTACCTTTATAAAACCTTTTGTTAAACAGAACTATCAAATGCTCTGCTTGGAAAAATTCCTTTCTTTTTTTCTTTAACAGAATAATAAGTTCTAGGGAAAATCAGACCTGTCTTATATTTAATGTATCTCACATACTGATTTAATTAACACTGCATGGATGTAAAAACAAACAAACAAAAAATAAAAACAAATGAACAGACATTTCTGGAAAATTTTGCAGGAAAGTACGTTAAAATCAGATTGTGAAAGAATCTGCCTAATTTAAACCTATCTAATTATAAACGTATTACCACCAAATCGGGAGTTCAATAAATTCCTGTGGAAGGCATTTACTGAATTTCCACAGTTAATGATGAAGCAGATTTGAGGCTACAGTTGTCCCTTATATGGCTTCAGTGAAAGTACCGATGGAAGCGCAGATACCCAACAATGGTGGGAATGACTGGGGGCAATTTTTCTGAGCTCTATGGACCCAAGCACAAAGCCCAAGTAATTTAGATCCCAGACATCTAACAGAGACTGCTACTCCTTATGCCCAAACTCATTCAATTACCCCCTGAAAGTAAGTTATAAGAGAAGTTTTTGTATCACTGTTTAAAACTGCTTGAAGTGTGTTCTGAATAACACCAAAACTACAGGGGGGACCAAATTAGGTTTACAGTTGTGAGTACCACTGTGCCATTCTTTTGAGTTAATAAAGCTGTGGAATATTCATAACCTGCATGTATTTTCCCATACAAACAACTACAAACTTACTTTTGTCCTGGAAAGGTTCAAAGAGAGCCTACTCTATTTCTAAAAGGAGTCAAACCTGTAGTCCCACAAAACTATGGCTGTATCAATTTTCTTAGCATCCCCTCAATCATTTATGTCAGCTTTCCTTTAAATCACGTGTGAGGTCTCCAAGTTAAATATTTTATATTAGAAGTAAGAGGGTTTTCGGAACAGTATTACACTACTACTTACCACTTTTTTTTTTCAAGAAAATAAGATTGTTTTGTATGTTGATCTCTCACTAAGTTTTGACTCAAAAGTGAGGCTTAGTATTATGATCCTGAAAACATGGGGGGTGAATATCCCTTTAGGAATAAACTAAATAAAGGGGAAAAACTTCCTGACATACCCATCCCCAACTGCATGTAACATAAAGCAGTGGTGTTTTATTTATTCATCTTTTACACTAATCCCCATCACAAATGACACTGATTATAGACAAACTAGGTGTGTGCCATCTTGGTTGATAGAAAGATAAGCCTTTTCCTTTATTCTGACTATTGGGTTTAATTTTCAACAGCTAGAATTGATTTCTGCATGCAAATAATTTTGCCATCCTACTGTAGCCAGAAAGAACTATGCATTATCAGATTTATCAAAACTAAAATCATTTTCTCGAAGACGAAAGGCAATTGATCAGCACTCTACAAAACAAGACAACCTGTTCTATTTTGTGCAAGTACAATACTTTTTCCCACAGCTTATCTTGGAAAGCATGTTGCAGAACTCTGCAGCTCAATGTAACTTTTTTCCATGGGTGAAATACTCCTCAGGTGTCTTTTTGGTGATTTGGAGCACCTGCTCTGAAAATTGTCCGGGCCACAACTATCTTTTTCACGCTGAATCCTGTGGTGTGGATCTCTGCACTTTCAGTCCAGAGTATGCTGAATTGTGGAAACAGATACAAATATGCTGCCTAAGGACAATATTTTCTTTGCCTGCAGCCTGTTCCAGTGCAAATATGGGCAGGTTTTATTTTTGCATCAGCAAAAATATTGGTTGGGCATCTTGGCTTCAATAGCAGAAAGATTTCTGTGTCTCTTCACCTTATTTTTAAAGCATTTGCATCACCTGTCAATATGAAAATAGAGAATTCACATTCTATGCCTTAAGACTAACCTCAAAATTCTTAGTCAGCATCTTCTAGGAAATCTGATTAGTTCTGTCTTTGAAATTGTCTCTGCTCCCGGGGTAGTGTCTTGGAAGACAATGTTCTTTCTCTCTTCTCTGGCTCCCAGTCATATCAATTGGATTAGGGATGGAGACCTGACTCAAACTAGTCCAACCACATTCATTTTTTCAGGAATTTGGAATAAGGATCCACAGTCAGTTTGAAGGTTTGAGTGCATGGGTGAAATGAAGGGGAAATGTGAAGTTGCAAGCTATGGGGGAGACAGATATCTTTTCCTAAATGAACACAGATGCAGGGAAAACTAATCTTTACAGAGACAAACAGAAATGAGTGGCTGTGTTGACCAAGAAAAGGATTGGCTGCCTTTCATTTTGAGAGCCTTCCAGTTTCTCATTTTAGTCCTTTTTTGGAAACCTAGGTTGGTCACACATATTCTCCCTGCAGTCCTGTTTGGGAAATTCTTGTATCTCTTTTTGCTTAACCTAGCTTATGAAATATTTACACCTGCACGTAAAGGGACTCTGGGTATTCTAATTTTCAGTTCCTGACCAAAGGACAAAATATTTAGAAAAGAAATTTGAAGGGTGATTCTTTTCATTCACTTCTTAGTTATATTTTCTTTTGAAGTCTTTATGCATGTGATGTACTAAGTAGCCTTCCTTTCTCCCTCCTCTCATTCCCACCATGGAAAATTCATCTTCAATCAGTGACGCTTTACCTTGTGTTTCCTTTTATCAAAAGCTGTGAACAGAAAACACCATATGAAACAAACAAACAAATGTATGCATCTGTTGAAAAACGCTGCTTGAGGCCGTTACGCTCAGTGCCTATGCTCTCCTGCAGCATCTGTGCTTCATGTCCCGTTGGGCTGCTGCCAGAGGTCGCAGAGGCAGCACGGGGCACATGTGGTGCACCGCAGGTAATAATCACCAAACGAGACTCTGTTCCATCTTCTGTTTATGGATCAATTTACTACTTCTAGTTCTAATTTATTAAACATTTTCTACATGTGTTTTAAATGGCCTCAAATATTTTTAGGAAAAAGAGAAATGCAAGTAAAAATCAACATCCCTCTACTTAGTCAAGCTTTCTGAGAAAGCATCCCAATACAAATTTAGATATGTGAACATAGATATGGGAAAAGTCATGCCACTTACTGCTTAAAACATTCTGCTTTCTTCCTAGACCATGAAATTTGACTGGACTTGTAATACTCTATTTCTAGTGTGTGATATTAGTGACTTCGATTAGTTATATGTATGTTTGGGTGTGTTCTTTATTAAAGAATTTTGTATGATTAACAAAACATGTAATAGATGTCACTTATATCCCTTTTAAAAACACATAAATTTCTAAACTCCATATGCTTACTAGATTAGCTAATTCATGTGTTAAGTTCTTTTTATTTTCTGACAATGGATGGGCATATATCTAGCTTCAAGTAAGTTTTTCTGTATAGCTTTCTTCTGCAGGTTGACAAAAAGTATTTTTCTAATTGTTATTTTCCAAACCGAGTTTTGCTATTCTTCACCTGTTCTGATCTCCCAATTTCTACAGTATAAGCTATTGGAAGTCTTAAGCTAAGAGTGCTTACGAGACTTCCTTAACTATCTGCCCAGTCACGGACCAAGTGGGATGCTCCATCTTTCCTTACTTATGCAAGCCCCTGGGACTTGGAGGTCTCCGGAGGTCAGCGATCAATGCAAAGGGAGAATCAGCCCATCAGTTTCTTGTTTACTCACTCTTTACTTTTCTTTCCAGTAAAGTATTTCTCCCTCCATCTTAAGCTGTAAAAGCATTGGGGAAAATGGTGACATGGACACAGCTTCATGTACAGAAGTTTTTTTAAAAAAAAATAAAAACATTAAATTTATCTTACCTTCTTCTATTAGTAATAATCTCAAGGATAGCATACTGTCTGATCACAAATCATATGCTTTTACAACCCTTAAAAATATTGCTGAATTCAACCAAGAAACAATTGTAAAGGCACATAACTTAAAAAAAAATCTGTTAATTGGGTATCTTAACTGCATATTTTTGTTTAATGCCATTTTAAATCTATCATCCCAGAGGACATTGAAACTTGAAGAGAAAGAGAAAATGATAGAAAGACAGTTAGCTAGTTATGAAAAGGTTCATGAACTTCCTAAGATGGATAAATACAAACAGGGAGAAATGAGTCTCTAATGGACAAGAATTAACTTTCAGGGATTTGGAACGATTCAGAAGGAATTTTGAGCTGCAGAACTGAACATGAAAGAAAAAAGGAGAATGACTAAAGGCAATCAGAAACCCCAAGGCTTTTTGGTGCGTTCCCACTTGGTGCTCTTTTTGTCTGCTGAGCAACGTGGATTAATTTGTAAAAGAACTGAGTAGCTCTTTGCTGGTCATTATCCAAGATAAAAATGTGATTTTATAAAGGTTCAAAAATTCTCTGTATCTGTCCTATAATTTGAAAAAGTAAAATACTTCCTCAAACAAGATAGTCTGTGCTTATTATTTATAGAAGAGCATAACTATTACCTATTCCGAGCCAAAATACAACTTTCAATATACAGCTAAGTTTGATTTTCTTTGGATGGCTTATTCATGTGCAAATCAGTGAAATAGTTATTTATTTAATTAAAAAAAATTTATGGTGGAATGGGTAGACACACATCTTGTCACTTTTACTTAAACACTGAAGAGGATGCCACAGAGGGTACCATAAGGGAGGTTTCTAGACAGAATTACATACTTTGTCTTCTTAAGTTTTTTCTTCCTTCTTTATGGAGACGAGTGGCAGCTGATTCACAGCATATTGGACTAAATGAAGAAGTCCCCCTCAGAAGAAGGGTAGTTACCACCACAAGAACAAATACTTTTAGAGTGCTTACACAACGCCATCTGTAGTTCTTGATACTTCACAAGTTTTAACCTTTTTAATCCTCACAACGATCATATGAGATAGTAATATTATCACCTTTACTTTGTAGATGGCAAAACTGAGGCTCAGGGAGGTTAATTAACGTGCCATGTTTATGCAGACGGAAGTGACAGAGCCAGATTTTAGGCATAGAGAGTCTAGTGCCAGCATTTGAGTTTGTAACCGCTCTGCTGTATGGTCTGTTGACACTGAGACCTTTTACGATTTAAGTATTTAAAAGAAAAGTGGCTGAACCCGTAATAACTTGATTAGCACAGAAACAGGAGGGACAGTAGTTCTGGGTCCACAGGATGGTGTTGCTGGGATGGGACTGATGGAGGTTGCCTGACTTGCCTACTGTGCTGCATGACTCAGAAGGCAAGAGTGGAGCTTCCTTGACTGAATCCAGTCCTTCAGTGCTTAAACCTTGGGAGGTCAACTCATTTTGGGGAGTCCTACTCATTCTTATATATCTTATATATCACCTATGAAAATGAAACAAAAACTAACACCAAGACTAGCTGACTAGTCTCAAAGGTAAGCTTATGCGCATGAAGAATAAATGTCAAAGTAAAGAATCAGGGAGTGACTTGATTGTCATAGCAGGGTCTCCACATGCAAGAAGATAATAAGGAATATTGTTTTTTTTTTAAACAATTTTGAAGTTATATAATGGAATTTTAGGGTTGAAAATAAATAGTAGTATCAGTATTAATAATCAACATTCCTAAGCTCTTACCACATGAGTATTGGATACTCTGCTAAGTACTTTATATGCACCGAGTCCTTACGTATGTATAAGAACACTAGAAAGTGGGTGGTATTTTTATCCTCGTTTTTCCAGATGTGGAAACTGAGGCACAGAGTACTTAACTGACCTGTCCAAAGTCTGATCCCTAGGAAGTGATAGAGTCAAGATCTAAATCTAGGGGTAAGTCCAAAGCTTCAGCTTTTAACCAAAATTCTTCTTCACTAGTTCCTAGTAGTCTATTTAACAGAGGAACATCTGCCAAATTGAACTACATGAATCAGTTGCTATCATGAAAAATTTCATGTTCTTTTTGCTTATTTTTATTCTTCCTTTTCTTAAGGCCAAATTTAAGGTCCTCCTCCGTTAAGGTTTTGCCTGCTGCCAGCTCCCAGTAATAATTAGGATTTTAGTGATAGTTAACATACAATGATCACCTTAGGAGGCAGGCATTCCCTGGGGTTTTGTGGCACACACGTTCTGCAATGTAGCTTGCATGTAGCAGGTTTATTGATGAGTGATCTTAGTGTGGACATGAGGGGGAGTGAGAGAAGCAGATATGAGAAAATGGAGCAATTCAGCTGTGATATGGTAGCGACAAAACCTCAGTAGACATCAGGGAATTGTGACCTGAGATGGCCCTTTTGAGCTGTCCTGAATTGAACAAGGGGACCAACCGTTTTACCTCACATTGACCAGTGTTGGATTCTGTCTGCCCCTAGGGAGTGGGGATGACTCTGAGGTACGCAGCTTCTTTTTGACCAAGCAACATCTGAAAAGGAATTCAGCTATGAGCCTTACCTGGGTCCTGAACGGGAGATGTAGACATCACACCATAGCTCTATCACCTGAGATTCTAAATATTTGCGTTACTGTCTCTCTCTTCTCTAGAATGTATGATCTCTAGAATATGAAGAATCTTTGTCTGTTTCTGCTATATCCATAGCACGTAGAATAGCACTTGATACAGAGTACAGAGCTGGTTCTCAAAAATGTTTGTTAAATGAATCAGTGTACAAACAAATGAATAAATATCTAATTTTCTGATGAGGCCACCAAAGTCTAAACAGACTAAATGACTTTCTTTAGGTCTTAGTACAGAGGGAATGGCAGAGACAGTCTGGTCCAAGTCCTTAATCACTTCACTAGGAAGTTTCCCATTTTTAGAGCAACGGAGGATAATTTAGCACATTCCCCTTATTTTGTTGATGACAAATTAATGTCTAGAGTGAAGAATCATCGTAAGCCAAAATACCAATTGAATTCCCTAATTGCATGTATCATTTTGCCTTTGCCAATCAGAACATACAACCAAGTAACCTAGCCTGAGACAAGTCTGAGACGTCTTTGTGTGGCATAGTAGTCTTGCTGTCTACCTTTGCTTTGTTAACATATCACCTTAACTTCTGCGATATCTAGACTCACGAAGTTTCCCAGATAACTTAATTTTGAGGACTTCTAAAACTGACCGATTTTTGTTGAAGATTTGACATGGGATGGCTTAGCTCTAAATTTCTCAGGAGACTCAATGAGCTGGTTATTTTCACTGTGTTGAAAGTCCAGAGACCAAATATGAACTGTCAAAGAGAAATATGCAGGCTTACATTCTGGCAGAGAGCAAGCATGTGTTAGAATTTAATTCCCAAGGTTCTAGCACCTTTAGTAGGTGAATTCTTAAGGCTAAAATTGTCTCCAGGGAATTTGGAAGTTATGACAGCAATAGGTGTGACATTGAAAAAGATATTTGCAAGATTTTATTTTTAGTGTGAATAAAATGAAGGTGAGGAAATAATTAGATGTGTTAGCAATGGTTCCAGCACAGTCAGTTATGGGAAACTCACTGTGACTGCTTGCCTGCCACCAAAACTACAGATAACTGGAAGAAGGAAAAAAAAAACCTTATAAAAATCCACAATAAGACAAGGAATGGCATTGCACGGCCCCTGCCTATGACTCAGCTCGTTGTCTTGTATTTGATGAACCCAGATCATCACCCCCATCGCTCCGTACCCCTACTGACCTTTGTCCTCTCTGATGAAGCTGCTGGCTCTCTAACTACAGGGTGCAGCAGATCATTTGGAGGGCTTGTTAAAACAGAATGCCGGGTCCCCCTCAATTTGGTAGGTCTGGGGTGGGGTCTGCTAAAATTTTGCATTACTAATGGTTGCTGATAGTTCTGGTTTGGGGCCCACATTTAGAGAACCAAGGATCTAGCAATATTGAAATTCCTTCAGTTACCAGAAAGTTCCATATTCTCTTTCACCGCTGCACCTGCACACATGCACACATGAGAGAACAAAAGCTCTCCAATACTCTTACCCACTCCTCACCTCATCCTGCATCTCCATCATTTTCATGGCCAACTTTTATTTAACTTTAAAGTCTCTTTTAACATACTACTACTTCTTTTTGGAAGCTTTCCTCAATGCTAGTTTGTTTGGGTTTTTCTCCTTGTGTTCCCTGAAACATCGCACATAACCCTTTATTGTAATCTTGTTTAATTTTCTGAGCCTCTCTCTCACTAGCTTTTGTGAAAGCAGAGAATAACTTTTTCCTTTCCATTTTTGAATCCACAGTGCCTATCTCTATATCTGACCCATCCATTAATATTTTTTGATTGAGTTAAGGATTAAATAAACCCTTGAAAATTCTTCTGCTTGCTTTCACTTTTCCTGCTTCCTTTCAAGTGTCCTTCACTTTCTCATTATGTCAAATTTCATAACATACTTTATATTAAATTTAGAAATCAACTCTGTTCATATCCAAGGATAACAACTTATGCAAAAGTACAGAAAACATTGCCAATTTCATTTCTTCATCTGAGAATGAGAACAGGAAGTGTGTATGAATCCAGAATACAGGTATTATGTATATGTGTGCATATATATACATATATGTATGCTAAATTCACTAAGTAATATTTCATGTTTATTGTTTACAGAAATGCTAAAATTAATGTTGAAAAAAACATTTAGCCTGCTCTGGGTTTGTATGCAGCAAATATAACTTAAATTTAAAAATAACTGTAGTACAAGAGCATTTTTTGAAGGATGCTCAGTTTTTCAAAAGCATAAGAGAATATAAAATTGAGTTTGTTGTGAATCAGCTGTTTTATATCTGGGGGTAAGGCTGCCATGCCTGTCTTTGCCTATCTTCACAGCACAGTAACGGGCCCACGCATGTCATGCTCTGGTTTGTGCACACACAGCTAAATCTTTGAAAGGGCTCCTGCTATTTGTGCCAAGAATCCTTGTTACTCAATTTAAATTCACTGAACTATTATTCCCCTGAAAAAGAAAAGTGTAACACAGCTTAATTCTTCTGCTTCTTAATTCATCACACAGGTCTTGGTAGAGTTGGCTGGATTTATTTTATAAAGATCTGTCCATTCAGCATTGTGACTTCACAATGAGATACGGCATTGGGTTAATGCAAATTTTAAACATGGTGTATTAGATAATATAAACGTAATTTATCTCATACTGGTATGGTGCAAATAAAAAATTCAAACTATGTCTATGGCTTTTATATAGGCAGACGATATTTAGCATTTATATGTATTATATAAAATACTTTTCACCTGACTTGGGCATTTTGACAACACTTTCATTGAATTCTCAAATTTTTAAGCTCTGAAAAAGGATGGATTCCCATGTGGATAGAATTCAATTGGGAAACATGATATAAAGCTATAAAAGGAACCAGGGCTCTGTGCTCTGTCATCCTGGCAGTCTGTAACTTTACAAAGGAACAGTTTTGTCAGGCGTCATTGTTTCTAACCTTTTTTCCAAGAATCTATGTATCTCCAATAACTTGTATTACTCTATAGCTAGCTGGAACTCCCCTTGTACTTTAAGACATTCTTTCAGAAGTAACTACAGACCAACACAATACTCCTAACCTTGTCTTGAGTTTAGTACACGATCATGGAACAGATGAAATGGAGAGGTTACCTGCAATTAAGAATCATACCGGTAGTTACAGAGAGACTCCATATGAACATATATGTGATTATATATTAGATTAGGTTTTCTTCACTTTGGCCTTGATGCATCTCGAACAACTAAATATGATATTAAAAAAGCCACTTTAGGGATCCAAGATGGTGGAGGAGTGAGTGGAAGTTACACTGACCTCCTCACAGCACCAATCTGGAATTGCAACTAAACTGTGGAGAAATCATTCGGAGTAAACAACTAAACGATAGCGGAAGAGAAGCCTTGTAACCATGGACAGACAGAAGAAACAGAATCAGCACAACGTGACTGATAGGGAGTTGGAAGAGATGCAAGAAGGCTGGCTGGGCACCCACAGGCAGCAGCACTGGAGGGATATTTAAGTGGCTTGTTGGATCTCCCTGAGAAGTGTGGGGTCTAAACCTCAAGCTTGGCTCCCCAGCCTACAGCACCAGAGCCTGAAAAGTAGACAGATACCATCCACCTGAGAAAAGTAGCAAGGTCTCTGTCTGCCAGAGACAGATAGCTGGAGATGCAAAGAGCCCTACAAAAGGCCAACACCTAAATTTTAATATGCAGCCACTTATCCTGGGCTCTGGCTAAGGGTGGACTAGAGACAACTCCTGAGGAGAGACTGGGGACAGTGGCTTTGGGGAGAAAACTGAGAGAGCAGCTGCCAGGGTCCCCGTCCTGAGGCATCCCCCATTGCAGGAGCCATCTTGCTCAGGCAGACCACTACTCCTCTATGCGTCAGCCTGAGGGGAAGCAATAGCCCCACCCGTGGGAGGGACTCGGACTTGCTATGTGGTGATTAAACCAGACTGCTGAGTGCAGAGTGACAATTAAAGGAGTCAGCCCTGGGTGGTAGATGTCTGGAAGTCTCCAACAGCCTGCCTAAGGCCAGACTAGGACACCATCTGACATCACCAGAGGCAGATTCAGAAAGAAAAAACAGTGGTAAATACCAGATGCTAATGAGAAGAAATCCATCATGGTCTTGTCCTTGATTTGCAATATTTTCTTTCCTGCATAGCTTGCTTTTATGTATGTATGTTTGTATGCATGTATGTACATATGTATTTCTATTGTTGTTCAAATACAGTTGTCTCCAGTTTCACCCCATCATGCTCCTCTGCCACACCCATCCCTGCCTCCCACCTTCAAACCTACCCCCTTTGGCTTTGTGCATATGTCCTTCATACATGTTCCTTCATGGCCCTTCCCCTATTATCCCCTCTGATCCCTCTCCCCCCTTCTCTCTGGTTACTGTTAGATTATTCTTAATTTCAATGTCTCTGGTTATATTTTGCTTGCTTGTTTGTATTGTTGATTAAGTTCCAGTTAAAGGTGATATTGTATGGCATTTGTCCCTCACTGCCTGGCTTATTTCACTTAGCATAATGTTCTCTAGTTCCAACCAAGCTGTTGCAAAGGATAGGACCTCTTTCTTTCTTTCTGCTACATAGTATTCTATTGTGTAAATGTATCACAGTTTTTAGATCCACTCATTTACTGATGGACATTTAGACTGTTTCCAGCACTTGGCTATTATAAATAATCCTGCTAAGAACATAAGGATGCTAGCTTTTTTTAAATTGGTGTTTCAGGATTCTTAGGGTATAATCCCAGCAGTGGAATTGCTGAATCAAAAGGCAGTTCCACTTTTAGTTTTCTGAGGAAATTCCATAGTGTTTTCCACAGTGGTTGTACCAGTCTGCAATCTCACCAACAGTGCACTAGGGTTCCCTTTTCTCCACAACCTCTCCAATACTTGTTGTTTGTTGATTTGTTTATGATGGCCATTCTCACTGGTGTGAAGTGGTATCTCACTGTGGCTTTACTTTGCATCTCTCTGATGGCTAGTGATGCTGAGCATCTTTTCATATGTCTCTGGGACCTCAGTATGTCCTCCTTGGGGAAGTGTCTGTTCAGGTCCTTTGCCCATTTTTTAAATTGGGTTGTTTATCTTCCTGGAGTGGAGTCATGAGAGTTATTTACATATTTTGGAGATCAAATCCTTGTCCAAGGTATTATTGGCAAATATGTTTTCCCATATGGTTGGTTCTCTTTTCGTTTTAATGCTGTTTTAAATATCAATGACATATTTCACAGATATTGAACAAACATTTCAAAAATGTATATGGAACCATAAACGACCCCAAATAGCCTCAGCAATTTTGAGAAAGGAGAACAAAATAGGAGGGATCAAAATACCTGATATCAAACTATATTACAAGGCCATTGTAATCAAAACAGCCTGGTACTGGCATGAGAACAGACACATAGATCAGTGGAGCATAACAGACAACCCAGAAATAATCAATATTTCTATGGTCAGTTAATATTTGACAGAGGAGGCAGTAGCATAAAATAAAGTAAAAATAGCCTGTTCAACAAATGGTGTTGGGAGAGCTGGATAGCTACATGCAAAAAAATGAAACCAGACCACCAACTTAAACCATATACAAAAATAAACTCCAGATGGATAAAAGACTTAAATATAAGTCATGACACCAAAAAAGTCCTAGAGGAGAACATAAGCAGGAAAATTTCAGATATTCCACACAGCAATATTTGCACTGATATGTCCCTTAGAGCAAGGGATATAAAGGAAAGAATAAACAAATGGGACTACATCAAATTAAAAAGCTTCTGCACAGCTAAAGAAAACATCAGCCAAATGAAAAGAGAGCTAACTGTATGGGAAAATATATTTGCCAATGATACCTTTGACAAGGGTTTGATCTTTAAACTATATAAAGAACTCACATGACTCCACACCCCAGGAAGACAAACAATCCAATTAAAAAATGGGCAAAGGATCTGAACAGACACTTCTCTAAGCAGGACATACAGAGGGCCCAGAGACATATGAAAGGATGCTCAGCATCACTAGCCATCAGAGAGATGCCAATTAAAATCACAATGAGATACCACTTCGCATAGGTCAGAATGGCCATCATAACCAAATCAACAAACAAAGGCTGGTGAGGTTGTGGAGAAAAGGGAACCTTAGTACACTGTTGGTGGGAATGCAGACTGGTGCAGCCACTGTAGGAAACAGTATGGAATTTCCTCAGAAAACTAAAAGTGGAACTGCCTTTTGATTCAGCAATTCCACTGCTGGGGTTATACCTTAAGAATCCTGAAACACCAATTAAAAAAAAGCTAGCATCCTTATGTTCATAGCGGGATTATTTATAATAGCCAAGTGCTGGAAACAGTCTAAATGTCCATCAGCAAATGAGTGGATCTAAAAACTGTGATACATTTACAGAATGCAATACTATGCAGCAGTAAGAAAGGAGGTACTCCTACCTTTCATGGCAGCATGGGTGGAACTAGACAGCATTATGCTAAGTGAAATAAGCCAGAAGGTAAAAGACAAATACCATATGATCTTACCTATAAGTGGAATCTAATGAAGAAAACAAACAAGTGAGCAAAATAGAACCAGAAATGTGGAAATAAAGAGCACACTGATGGTGACCAGAGGGAAGAGAGGAGGGTGATAACGGAGGAAAGAAGGGGAAGGGTCAAGTCAAGGGACATGTATATGGTCCCATGGACAAGGACAATAGGGGGGAGGATTGAATGTTGGAGATGGGGGTTGGTAGGGCTGGGGAGATCAATGGGAGAGTAATGGGGACAACTGTAGTTGAACAACAATAACAAAATTAAAAAAGAAAAAAGCCTTTTAAAGATATAAGTCAATAAAGTTGATTTGTGCTGTCATAAGAACAGCTCTAAATCTTCAAGTACTATTATAGACAGAGAGAATATAGTTTTCACTAAATTTGGAGCAATTTGAAGTGTCTAAGAAACCTTTCTACTCTCTAAAAGTATTCAAGTTTGTAAAGTCAAAGGGCTTGACAGAAAAATTCAGGCAATTTATATGATGGCTGATAAAAAAAATCCATCTCATCTCAAATCAGGTCAATTTAAAATTAGACTTTGAAAATGATGTAAATAAGGAATTCTTATAAGAGTCCTTAGTGTGGTTTAGTGGTGAGTTTCTTGAGGATGAAGAACTTAATTTATTATCTTTGTTTTTTTTCTCCAGCTTTACTGAGGTATAACAATTGACAAATAATAAATATTTATATTTGTGGTATACAACATCATGTTTTGATATTAATATACATGGTGAAATGATTACCCCACTCAAACTAATTAACATATCTATAACCTCATGTAGTTATTGTGTGTGTATGAGTGTGGTGAAAACATTTGAGATCTACTCATAGAAAATTTCAAGTATACAATACAGTATTAACTGTACTCACCGTAACTGAATCTTTGTACCCTTTGACCAGCGTTCAGCATATTGTAATTAATATGTGCACAAAATAAACAAATAAAAGGAAAGTACTGAAATATGTAGGTAGAATAATAAAATACATGTAATTTGTTTGAAACAACAGGTGTATATTAATTGAATATTTATTGTATAATGCTAACTCATTAATATTCATTGAATGCCTTCCCTTTGTCAGACACATGAGAGCAACATAGGAAGTACAAAAATAAATAAGAAATGGTCTTGATTGCAAAAAAATATTGCCCCCCCAAAACCTCCAATTAAGTGATATTGGCTTATATTCCAAAGAAGTCATATTTTTGTGTATGTTGCTGTATGTAACTGACATCTAGTAAACTTATATTCTGTTTTAAGAAATAGATCTACTGCTATTTGTTAGTTTCTTGTTACATATGAGCCAAATTATAACATTGTACATTGAAATGCACATTTTATAAGTCTAAATACCTGTTAATAGTTAAATGATTTTCTTTCCAGCTCATTTATCAAAGTTTGATCTTTAATATTTTTCATATTAAGGCCTTCAATCTGTCTTACAGTACATAAGCCTGGTTCCCATCATTTAAATCTTTATTTGATACAGGCAAAGCTGCAGCAAAATATCTTTTTCTTGTCAATGCAAAAAAAAGGTAGACTTCCTTTATCTATGCAAATAGTTACTCTTCATCAAGTCCCTGCACATGTAAAGCAATCAGATTAACTGCATTATTTTGCCCCTTTAGAGTTATATTTAGTCCACTGTATGTGCATTAATCCAGAAATCTGCATTAAAACACACATAGCTTCTGAACATGATGTAGGGTGATTTACAAATAATTACAGTCTTCTAAAAATCTGTGTGTATATTTGAACACCCATTGTTTTAAGAAGAAACATAATTTGTTATGGGAGGGTAAAGAATTGGAGGTAAGAATGAAAGTTAATCAGGTGAACAATTAGAAGTAATGACCAAGCTGAATAAGAAAAGTAAAAACAATGAATGGGTAGAAAGGAAACTTGGTCCAGGCTTTGAGCATTAGTATGAAAAGGGCCTAATGCCATAATATTCCATTTTAACACTCCTTAACTGTGGGAAACTGGCAAGTTTCTAAACATCTTTGTGCTTCAGTTTTTGGATCCATAGAACCAGCATGGTAAAAGTATCCACTTCAAATGTAAAGTACCTTATAGCCACAAAGAGCAGAGCTTGAATCATAATTAGAATTCAATAAATATTATCTGTTATTATGAAATTTCGATGTTAGAAATTATATTAAACTTCTATTACAACCTCCTAAACAAAAGTAAGGATTTTTCCTTTCTGACATGTTGAATAAATATCCAACCAACTTAAGTACAAATTCTTATTATAAGTGGCTTTCATTAGCTCATAAAGTAGGCTAATTTGTGTTCAATCTAACTTTTAGAAAATTCTTTCCTACTGGTGTTTGCATTTAGATGGCTCTGGATACCGACATTGAAAGCGTGCTATTGATTGGAGATTATTTCAAATTAAAGTCTTATTTCTGAAATTCATCCTCCTCTAGGTAGACTCATAAATATGAAATCTGTCTCCTGCATGATTAATTAACTTTTTATTACTCTACCAGGGTCAGCTGGACCTCTTTCAGCTTCATGCTTCACCTTTAATAATCATTCCCCAATTTTTGGCTGCTGTTAATAATGATTTAGCTAATTTTATCCTAATTAATTGAAGCAGATTGTGTGCCTTTCAATCAGTAGGCTGGGTCAAACATAATTGATATTTAAAAAAAAAGTTTAAGTAGGAAAATATGTTGACAACAAAAAAGTCATTAAACCTAAAATACCCCCAAATTTTAGAATTAACACTTAATTTGTAATTAAAATTGCATATGTCATTTTTCTATATGCAATTTTAAAAATTGCATATAGAAAACATTTGTCAGAACAAATGTTTGACTTCTTTATTTTTTAATTATTTGTATTACTTTTTTAAAATGTGGGCTATAATTTCAATAAATTATTAAAAATTAAATCAAATATATTTTTAAGCACTTTATAGGGATATGGATGTTATTATTGGTTATGTAGATAAATTTTTAATTTTAATTTTCATCTTTTTCTCCATTGAAAAGAAGTACATTTTCTACAGAAAATAAGAACATAAATAACAAATATGAGGCCATTAAAATTTCTTGTTGTTTCATCCATACAGGCCAAAAAGACCTGCATTTAATATGTATATATATGTATGTGTGTGTTTGATACTTTGTGGCATTTTATTTTAATTCTGAGAAAATCCTTACATTAGAAATCTTCTAACTACCACTTATCTTCCATCTGTCTTTCAAGAAGACCCTCTTAGAATATTTATATATTCTTATTCTCTTACTACTGATTCTGTAGTTTACAGTAATTTTGATAAATTTACTCTAAGAAGGTGAGGGAATCAATTACAATACCTAATAAAAAGGCCAGTACTTAATAAGCACTCAAGGAATGCTGGTAGTGAACATGATAGTTAGCTATACACAAGGGCATTGCCAGCTCAGTGGAAAAATGAAATAGTATTAAAACACAAAAAAAGTCTTTTGTGACTACATATAAGTGAATATCTACTGATTTATCTGTGTATCTGTCTATTATCTGTCAGTCTATCACCTATCATCTATCTCTCATCCCTTTGCATACCTATGCATCTATCTACCTCTACCTATCTCCATATATACTTACAGAATGAGGTTCTTCTGTAGACTTAGGGAGAAAGGAAACCATTAGCTCAAATTAAAGAGGCTCTTTTAATGATGTTAGTTGTCATAATTAGTAACCTTTACATGCGTTAGCCAGTTTCCACCAGC
Source organism: Desmodus rotundus (assembly GCF_022682495.2). Taxonomy (NCBI): domain Eukaryota; kingdom Metazoa; phylum Chordata; class Mammalia; order Chiroptera; family Phyllostomidae; genus Desmodus; species Desmodus rotundus. Next base: position 76,841,704 of record NC_071388.1, on the reverse strand, counting down.
ATATTCTGACTCTGGAAACAATTCCAACCACTGATTTGAAAGAGCAGGAGAGGTCACCATGATTGCTCCTTGGATCTCTAGATGTGTAGAGCACAAGTGGTTAAGAACATTATGATTTTGAAAAGAAATTATTCCATATTTTGTATTATTTTCTTACTTGTTATTACCAAATTGAAAGTTGAAACAAGGAGAATAGGTATGGAGAAATTACCTAAGAGATTTAAATTGTAAACTACAATTTAAGAGAATTAAAGAGAATACCTAAGAGAATTAAATTGTAAACTACTTAAGTGGTAAAAGACGAATACTATATGATCTCACCTATAAGTGGAACCTAATCAACAAAACAAACAAGTGAGCAAAACATAACCAGAGACAATGAAATAAAGAACAAACTGACAGTGACCAGAGGGGAGGGGGAGAGAGATAATGGGGAAGCATTGTCAAGAAATATGTATAAAGGACCCATGGACAAAAGCAAAGGAGGGATAGGATTGAGTATGGGAGGTGGGGGTTGGTGGGATGGGGGAGAGTAGTGGGAGGAAAATGGGGACAACTGTAGTTGAACAACAATAAAAAAATAAAATTAAAAAAGGAAAATGAATAAAAATAAATAAATAACAATTTGAAGCAGGCCATTAAATCAGAGAGTACCTAATGTCCTTAACTCACAGCCCATCTCTATGAGTATATGTAAAGTTAGTTAATTAGACAGAATACACATGAGAAAACAAAATAATAAAGTTGACATTATGATAGTTTAGGCACTACTTGAAAAACAAAAGCTACAAAAATTTAAAGATGAGCTAGAGGGTATGGAGAGAAAAAGACTGATGTTGTAGATTGGGATTCATATCATTATATCCCTGAATTTATAGTAAACCTATCCATATCCTACTATGACATTATTCATAGAAATTCTCTTCTGGATATAAACAGCATACTTTGAAAATGCAATTTAAAGCTAACCAGATAAAAAATGATCCTTTAAATGACTTTTCCTTAGGCTATAAATTGACTTGGGAGCCATTCTATACACCCAAACTCCAAGTTTAGACAAACATTTTTCAGATTCTTCTCACTTTGTCTCTTCCAGGGTCTAATAAAAGTCACTTTCATGGCATTTGCTAATCAGTAATTCAGAATGTGGTTTTTACTGCGTGGTTTCTACTGTCCGCTGCTGCCATTATCAGATGGTTATGAGGCTGCAATCCTGCACCTCCACTGATGGGTTATCATATTTTGGTAAAGCTACTTAAGTTTCTAAAAATAGATATAATCTTGTCAGAATTAAAATGGTAATTTGTGTAAATTGCTCGGTCTAGTCTTACACCTGTTATTGGTCACATTACTCCCTATTTAAAATCCTCCTACTGCTCCTCAATGGCTTCGTAACCCCATTTTCCCTAATATGGCCGTTAGAGCACGCTGATTTATAACGCTCTCCCTTATAACTCTCTCGCTTTAGCTCCCACCATTTTACCTTCCATGTCTCCTCCCTGCAACCACACCAAATTATTTGTTGTTCTTTAGTTTTTCATGCTGTCTCAGGCCTGAGTGCTTTTGGTATTCCTTTACTACTCCCCTTTCAAGAACGAGCCCTGATTGCTCATCTTCCAGAAACCGTTTGTGCTGACCCAGGGCCTCTTCTCTACGCTCTCACAGCTCCTTTTACATATCTTTATGGTAGTACATGTCATTCAATATTGCATTTTTAACTCAAATTTTCGTTTTCCTCCCACAAATCTGGACTATAAATCATGTGAAGGGAATAGCTCTTATTATTATTGTTAACCCCAGAACTTCAGTCAAGTATGGCATGTGTTAAGAGTCCTCTACATTTTCTGCCAAATGAATAAATATTGCACTGGGTCATTGGTGAATATGGGATTTTTCTGTTAAGGAATTTCAACACATCTTTCTTTTATGTAACATCTGAGCATAGTTGAAATTTAGAGTTAAAACCAAATCAAATTTTTCATATTCAGATCAGAACTTATTATTTTCTTATTAGACTAGATTGCCTTGTCCAGAAATCTCAGATGAACACAAATGACTCACCTAGATTTAGCCCTACGAGTTTGCCTGAGACTGCATTTCTAAAATGAAATAATACTCAAAACGTCATACTTTTAAGAAGGTAGGTGAATTTCTTCACATGTGAAATAAAGCAAGAAAACTGAGGCACAGGGATGCAACGAGTAAACAGAGCCTTGACAGGACAATGGTGTGACTTCTCCCTGGAGCTGCTTCCTTGCCTCGGTACCTGGCCCAAGTCTTGACAAAGTATTTCCTATGGATCAATATTGTTCACCAGCATAAAAATAACAAAACATCTGTTCCATCCCTTTGAGGGAGTGACAAACTAGACAAAAACTGTGGCCTACTTAGTTGTTTTATCATTAGCCTTATTAATAATTCAAATGAAAAGACTTGGCAAGATAACAGAGTAGCTCAGAGTACAGAAAACAGCCCTCAAATTTTAGCTTAGCTTCTCACCAGCTGCATGAATCTACACAAATGGCCCAACTTCTCTAGGCTTTTGTTTCCACAAGTAAAATTAGGAAAATAATACTTGTCTCATTGAATCATGAAAGGCTTAAATGAGATAATACATGTAAATACTTCACATCACTTCTGGTATTTATTAGAAGCTCAATAAATGGTAGCTATTATTGCCATTATTCATAAAGAGTTTTATAATACACTTTCTATTCTTGAATCCTTATAGGATTACAAGTATTTTATCAATGATAGAAATATGATTTTATTATGATTAGATATTTAGACATTTCCTAATCAGGAACATTGCAAGAGCCACCCATATTATCCTTACAAAAAGAGCAGTAAGATGAACCAGAAAGCTAAAAAAAATTCAATGGTAGAGCTGGGTTTAGAATGAATAAGACATTTCAAGGCTTCAATTATGTGATGTTGAAATACCTCACTCCCTTCATCTCCCATTTTGGTTTTCAATGTGTTGAGCCTATGAAATTAATTTCAGTTACTAATTAATTTGAATTTCTAATAAATTTGAGTAAGCTTACGCACCAATATTTAAACTTACAATGTGCATTTCAGTGGAATCTGTCTCTTGACCACTGTTTTTATTGATGTAACAGATAATAAGCCAAAGCTGCATAATTTTGAACATTTGCTCATGGCTTTATTCTCTTCCCGTTTTCATTAGTATCATATTTGATGCCAACACTGATGAACACTTAGGCTAGCACCACCCACTGAAACTCTATGTTATAGTGTAAATGATGAATTCTGCATAAAGAGACATATTTGGGCCACATTACAATTATGGTAATGCAAGGCATTTCATGGAAATATTTAGTGATAACACTAAATCATTAACTAATATGACTGTATGAACAGAATCCTGTTTGATAAGACTACTAAAAATTTGGGACATTAGATTTGTAACTACTGGAATGTACTAAATTAACACCTTGCTTTATGTCCTTGTGTGAAAACTTACTTTCATCTCCTGTTTCAAATTCAAACTTCTGACTGTAGCCACTGTATCCTGTTGTAGTCCTCACTCGGATATGAAATATGTACTTGGTGGCTGGCTTGAGACCTGTGATGATGACACTGGGGGCCTTGGACCTCGTGGAGGAATAGGTGAGCTGCTCATGCTCCTGGGGACAGAAAAGAAGAAAATGGAAATGAAGCAGAGATATTCTACTTTTTCCTAGAGGCTTTCCAAAGTTAAACTGAGAAATTATGCCCAGAACATCAAAAGTATAGATTAAAAGGAGGTGTAAGCATAGTTTTCCATATTTTAGCAATTAGTTATTTATCATTAGGATGTATATGATAATGGTCTTGATTTGGAAATTGAAGATGGTTAATCTTATGTGAACTGCACTGTATTTTTAGTGATTTGGATTTCTGATCCCACTCTGAGGAATGGTGGTGGTGGAAGAGCATGTTTGCACAGAATGGCGGCTGCACCTTGAGCAAAATGCACACGTCGGATCAGACCACACCAGCAGGGAGCAAGGAGCAAAGGTGGGAAAGTTGAAGTACCCGCTACTCACTTCTACCCGCAGGTAGTGCCAAAATGCCGGCGCTATCCGTGGGTAGACCTGTGGGTGAAAGGAAGAATAAATTAATTGGCTTTTAAAGTTTGAAATCTTTTATCCTGGATTAATTGCTTGGTTCAGAAACTCAGTGGTTCTCTAGTAGTAACAACTTAAGTTTAGTCAAGTGAAAACATATAATGATAAAAATTTGAGAGAGAATTGATCCTGTTCTAGATAACACAGTTTATTCTTAAAGATGTACAAGTTACATGGTGATTGTGAGGTAGATTTAAAAACAGCGTGCTCATGAAGGAGCGTCAAAGAGTTACCATACCTTCGGAATCAGACGAAGAACTGGGGCTTGGCTCCCAGTCACCTGCAGTTAACTGCCAGAGGATGTCTCCCAACAGGGGGCGGATTTGCAGCAGCTAAACTGAATGACTTAGTCTGTCAAGGTTTTTTAAGTGGCTACCGCCTCAGAACAGGATTTTGCAGTTTACCTGTGCATATGAGTGACTGTAAACATGCCGGTGGTGGGACAAACTAAACTTAATATTTTTGGGGGTAAACTCTTATTGTTCAATAACTTTATAATGATATTTTAATAAGGTCTCTGAAAAAAATTGTATTTGTATGAAGAACTTTTCTAAATTCATAGGTCAATTTAGGCCATACGGTCCTTAAGTTAATTATCCACTATTTTTTAATGATAAATCTAAAGGTAGAGACTCAGGGATGGAAGTGACTTGCAAGGTCATTAAATGAATCACTCATTTAATGCTTAAATTCTACCTATAATATTCCCATCAAGATTTAGCCTTTGCCTAAAAATTTCTCGTTCAGGAGATCTTCCAAACTAACAAATGAAATTATAAAAACCTACACATGTGTAGAATGTATCAGACTGAATTTATTACCTTATGATGCTTTAAGATTTAGAACTATGAACGTTATTTCCCTTAAGCTATTTTTGAGAAAAGAATCCTTATCTTAAAGATCATTTTAAAACTTTATGGCATTATTTGTCAGAATTTTATATGCTACATGGTTATTGTGTTTCTAGCTGAGGAGTTGAATTTGCATCTATAAACCCAATAATAGAATTGTTTATTAAACAGGAAGCACAAAGAAAATATGAGTTAATGACAGCGAATGTTTTTTTTATTATTTTTTAATGCTAAACCTATTTTTCTTATTTACTTAAACAATTTTGTTTATTTGTATTTATGTTGTTGCAGTTGTTCCTACTTTCTCTCCCTTTCCCCACCTCCAGCCAGCCCCACTGTCTCCCCTCCCAACATCGATCTCCCCTCCCAACACTGGCCCAACATTGTGTCCATGAGTTGTGTATAAATTTTCTTTGGTTAATACTTTCACCATCTTTTATCCAGTTTTGTGCATCCACCCCCTCCACCCCCTGCCCCGTTCCACACTGGCTACTGTCAGTTTGTTTCATGGATCTAAGCTTCAGTTTCTATTTTGAATAACAGCAAATTTTAAATAAAGAAGATAAAACAGACAAATTCCAACTTATATTTATCTCTAGGTAGTTTTGAGATTAGAAAGTAAATAAATATCCACCTAGCACAAAATCCAAGGAAATGAAATCTATAAAAATGCGATGGCAGGAATCATCAGCTAAGGGCTAACAGAAGTGGCTCTCTAACATCCAGGCCTTTATAATTAGGGGTTAACACCCATATTGTGAGGAAAAATGTCTACTAGTTGAAGAGATGATATTGTTTCTGGTAGAAATTTATAAAACCTTTTGGATTCTTCAGTCTCACATACAAGAGAAAATTCCACCTTTCACAGAATTTTCTGCAACATCAGAGTTTGGTGTATTCTGAGTGCTATTTCACAATATAGTGATTGAGAGAAGAATTTCAGAGCCTTGCAAAAACAATTTAGTTTTATTCTCAAAGAGAGGAGACACAGATTCAAAAATTTACTCTTAGAATGGTCCCATATAATGATCTATTGTGCCCTTTTGCTTCACCAAAACATAGCTGAATAGTAATTTCTTACTCAGTAAAGTTATAGGGAGTAAAGGACAACTTTTGCAAACAGGCTTCTGCATTTCTGCTGTTAGGTGCAAAAGTGGATCCATAGCTACATCCCTGGAATGAGAATCCTCAAGTAGAAGTGTGCCTACCTGGTGCTCAGCCTAAATCACAGTAGTGTGGTGGCTGCTGTCTTGTCTTACCTTGCCACCTCTGAGCATGCTGCAGACAGCAGCTGTCATGAAAGTTCCTCCTCCCAGTGTGTAGCAGCCCTCTCTCTCCTCCTGGTGTGTCCAAGTTCTTGGAAAACCAAATTAACACTGATTGATGATAAGCATAGGCACTATTGTCCCAGAATTTTGGCTAATTGCTTTGCTGCTGACACATCAACTCTAGTTCAATGTAGCTTCACCAGACAGAGAACGTGCTTTGCCGCAGAGCCACCTAGATCTCTTTTTTCCTTCTGGCGGGCTGAATTCTGAACATGGATGAATAGGATGTGCGAGTCTTTCTGGAGCTTGTGCTATGATTGAATTGCTAGTTGTATGGTACTTACATCTTCAACTTTGCTGGGTAATACATTCTACTGTTTATGAAACTATCTTATATGTTTTTCATTTCTGCTGAATCCATAGTAAAATTCTCTTCTCATTCTTAATATTATTTCTTTTATATTTTTCTTTATGAAGATTTTCATAAATTTGGATCAATTTTTGGCTTTGTTTATCTCTCTAATTTTTTCTTTGTTTTATACTACTTTTAATATCCGCTTACTATAAATTATTTTATTTCTTCTTTTTACTCTGTTTTTGTTAATTGTGTTGTTTTCTAACTTCTTGCATTTCATGCCTACCTCATACATTTTTAGTACAGTGGACTCTTGAACAACATGAGTTTGAATTGCGCAGGTCCATTTATACTCACTTTTTTTTCCATGAATATACAGGTGGATCTCACATCCTGGTTTTTGCATGCATGGATTCGACCAACTGTGGATTGAACACAGTATTTTCCATCTGTAGTTGGGAATCCTTGGAGTCAGAGGGCCTACACAATGTATTGTTTTATAGCATTATGTATAAGTGACTTGAGCAACGGTGAGTTTTCATATTCATGGGGTCCTGGAACCAATCCCCAGTGGATACCAAGGAACAGCTATAGCTAAGTTTTGGGAGAGTCAAAATATACACACAAAATATACACATGAATGTTCGACTGCCCAAGGGTCAGCACCTCAAACCCCATATTATTCAAGGGTTGACTGTATATTTTTTCAAATATCTAAATTAAGTCTACAAATTTTGAAGTACGGTACTATTTATTAGTCTGTAAGTTCTTATATTATCAATCATTTCTGAGAATTTATTAATTTATAAAAATCTATGGTTTTTAAATATTTTATGGCAAATCTGGGATTATTATTTGTACAGGTTTATAGGTTAAGACAGGTTGTCAGGCAGCAAATAAATGGCATGCAGTGAAGCTCCAAAGGCTGTTTTGCAACCCATCTAACCCATACAACCCTATGGGTTGCAAAACACACTAGACTGGGAAGAACAGTGAGTGCTCATTGCTGAGAGCACTGATGATCTTCTGCATTAATGCATGTTGGCTGAAAGTGAAACAGCTTATATTATCTCTCCTTAGATAAATGCCGATAATAGTACTGATTGTGGGAGAAACATTTAGTAACAATACACTTTATTGTTATGTAGATTATTTTCTAAAATAAATATATATACAATTCCTATTTTATATATTTGTATCCACATATATTAAAAAATAGTTCACAACCAAACAGCCTGAACATAGGGCATTGTCAAACAGAGACACATATATCGTTGCCTAGAGGTGTTCACCTTTTCTTTTGGTTCTTTTCCTGTGGGCAGATCCTTCAGCTTAATTTCATTGCTTCTTTCCAGTGACAGAAATCAAGGCTTTTCTGGGAGTCTAATCTTGCTGTCATGTTGAACCTTTCGTTTACCTAAAATTCTGAATCTAGCTTTATCTCTATAAGTGTCAACTCATCATAGTGACTAAAAGAGATACTACAATTTGAAACCCTAACTTAATGAAAGGAAAGGCTCTGGTGCCCAGTTGTTACAGCTGTTTATTTCCCCAATGAGAGGTGACGTGGCACATATAAAAAGAGAGCAGCGTGGAGAGAATTCTGGTTTCGAATTCTCCTGTCTTGGTCTTCGTCTTGGTTCTAGTTCTATCACGTACCTTTCTAAGTCACCTTGAAGATTTGATTTACTCATATATAAAATTCATTTATTCCACCCAAATTTATTGAGTGTTTACTATGTGTAAGATTCTAGGGCACTCTCGTACATTTAGCTCACATAACCACCAAAATTCTACCTAAGCAATTAAATTCTACATTTTTTTTTATGTGAGGAATACAAGTCCCCTCTCCTTTGCTGTGACTCCTCATCATTCCTCATCTTGCTCTCTTGAGCTTACCACTCCCAGTTGTGCAAGTACATTCAGTAGGTCCAGAGGAATTTCTATAAGGTGTTAACTTGTTTTATATTTTTAATTTTAAATTATTGGATTACATATGCAATTAAAATTATGTTGTAAGCTTTTCTCTACAGCATATATACTTAAAGACACCAGCAATCATAAGGTAACAACCCTAATTTATGTGATGCTTTACAATATATGAGGTACTTACACACACATTACTTAGTAATAGTCATAATCTTGTGAAGCAAAAAGAAAATGTAATATTTTTATTCTTACTTAGCATATGTTGAAACTGGTCCAGGAAGAATAAGTTATTTACCAGAGCAGGTCACATAACTAATCAGTGGCTTCCATTCAAATTGTGCTTTTTCACTCTACCTAATTTAGGAGGGTTTGTCCAGGGTAGATATGCATATATGTTTGACCTGAGTCAAGGCCATTTATTTCATATTTTGTGTTCTTGGCCATCTAATTGCTAGAAAGAACTTTAAATTTAAGATAGCTTGTGAACCAGATAGTAATGATTTGATAGTATTAAAATACTTTTATGTTAATAGTTCCTCAATGGCAGAAATAATTTTCTTTTTTTTTTACTTAAAAATTTTTAAGTATATTTTATTGATTATGCTATTATAGTTGTCCCATTTTTTTTCTTGCTTTATCCATCCTTTGCCATGCACCCCCTTACCCTTTAGCATTCTGACCCCCCCCCCCTTAGTTCATGTCCACAGGTTGTACATATAAGTTCTTTGGCTTCTCTATATTATTCTTAACCTTCCCCTGTTTACTTTCTACCTACTATTTATGCTTCTTCTTCCCTGTACCCTTTACCCTCTATTCCCCCCTCCCCTTCCCCACTGATAACACTCCATGAGATCTCTATTTCTGTGAATCTGTTCCTGTTCTAGTTGTTTGATTAGTTTTTGTTTTTTAGGTTCAGTTGTTGATAGTTGTGAGTTTGTTGTCATTTTACTGTTCATAGTTTTGATCATCTTCTTTTTCTTTGATAAGTCCCTTTAACATTTGATATAATAAGTGTTTGGTGGTGATGAACTTCTTTAACTTGACCTTATCTGGGAAGCACTTTATCTGCCCTTCTATTATAAATGATAGCTTTGCTGGATAAAGTCTTCTTGGATGGAGGTCCTTGCCTTTCATGACTTCAAATACTTCTTTCCAGTACCTTCTTGCCTGTAAGGTTTCTTTTGAGAAATCAGCTGATAGTCTCCTGGGAACTCCTTTGTAGGTAACTCTCTCCTTTCCTCTTGCTGCTTTTAAGATTCTTTCCTTATCTTTAATCTTGGGTAGCTTGATTATGATGTACCTTGGTGTGTTCCTCCTTGGGTCCAGTTTCTTTGGGGTTCCCTGAGCTTTCTGGACTTCCTAGAAGTCTATTTCCTTTGCCAGATCAGGGTATTTCTCCTTCATTATTTGTTCAAATAAGTTTTCAATTTGTTGCTCTTCCTCTTCTCCTTCTGGCACCCCTATGATTTGGATGTTGGAACACTTAAAGTTATTCCGGAGGTTCCTAAGGCTCTCCTCATTTTTTGGAATTCTTTTGTCTTCATTCTGTTCTGGTTGGATATTTATCTCTTCCTTCTGCTCCAAATCATTGGTTTGAGTCCTGGTTTCCTTCCCTTTACTGTTGGTTCCCTGTATATTTTGCTTTATTTCACTTTGTATAGCCTTCATTTCTTCCTTCATTTTGTGACTGAACTCAATCATTTCTGCAAGCATCCTGATTACGAATGTTTTGAACTCTGCATCTGATAGGTTGCCTATCTCCTCATTGCCTAGCTCTTTTTTCTGGAGTTTTGATGTGTTCTTTCATTTGGGCCATATTTCTTTGTTTTAGCACACCTGTTATGTTGTAAGGGGTGGAGCCTTAGGTATTCGCCAGTGTGGGGCAACCCAAGTTGTTGCATTGTGATGCTGTCTGTGGGGGAGGTATCCAAGAGGGAACAATGCCGTTTGCTTGCTCCACTCTAGCCCCACTTTCTTTCACTTCCCTCACTTCCCACAAGTGGATATTGCCCTTTCAGGTGCTGATTCCCAGGTAGGTGGGCTGTGTACATTATAGGATCCCATGGGCCTCTCCAACAAACTTTCCTGTGAGACTGGGAATTTCTCCTACCTTTGCAACGCCCCCCCCCCCAAGGATTTCACAGCTAGAGGTTTTAAGTCTTTAGTTTCCCCATCAGCCAGCCCCCACCTTGCTCATGCGGTCTGCCTCCTTGCTGCTTGTCCTCTCTGCTGGCTACCCTTCTCTGCCCCTCCTACCGGTATGGATGAATATTTCTTTAACTCCTTGGTTGTTGGAGTTCCATGCAGTTTGATTTTCTGGCAGTTCTGGTTGTTTATTGTTTTTAAATTGGTTGTTATTGTTTTGGTTGTACAAAGAAATGAAGTGTTTCTACTTATACCTCCATCTAGGCCAGAACTCCCAGAAACAATTTTCAACACCAAAGATTTTAACTAGCTATTTCAAAGATAAAGTTATTTTGTCCTAAGATTAACACATCCAATCATTTTGCTTTCATTTTTGTTCTCTTTTGATACTATGTCATATAGACAGATTCTGGGGAATACAGTGGGCTTATAATTCATCCAATCTTGCATTAAACATAAAATATTCTTGTTCAGGGCTGGAAATGGAATTAGTTTGATGAGGTCCAGGAGTTTCTTCTAAAATTTATGGTTGCCTTCAAGGGACTGAATGTAATTTCAACTCCTTAACAGTTAAGGAGTAGTTAGATTTAAACAGTCCTAAAATTATTTCAGCCCTTTTAAGGTAACCGAGGCTTATGTGGCCCCTGGTGAAAATGAGTTCGACACCCCTGTGTTAAGTCCTTTGACCCATTTTTTAATTAAGTTGTTTTGTTTTCTTGAATTTCTGTATATATTTTGTTTAACGGTCTTTATCAGATGCATCTTTTAAGAATGCTTCCTCCTAGTCTGTGGCTTGTCTTTTTATTCTCTTGACATTGTCATTTTTCAGAGCAGAAGGTTTTCATTTTAATGAAGTCTAATTTATCATTTTTTCTTTCATATATCACATTTTTGGTGTTGTATATAAAATGTTGCATCTAAACATGTGTGAATTTATCATCACCAGAGCCAAAGTCATCTAGATATTTTCCTAAGTTATCTTCTCAGAGGTTTATAGTCTTGGATTTTACACTTAGGTCTATGATCCATGTATTCATTTTATGAAAGGTATAAGGTTTGTGTTTAGATTCTTTACTTTTTGCATGTGGATGTACAGCTTTCCTGCACAATTTGTTGAAAAAAAAAAACCCCTTATCCTTTAAATTTAATCTTAACTAAATTGCCTTTGCCTCTTTTTAAAAAACAAAAAAAAACCCCAACAAAACCAACTTGCTGCTCCAAGTAGGAGCACAAACTGGGATGGATTCCAGCTCACACTGACTCTCCTGTGTCCAGATCTAAGTAACAGCACCATCGGGGGAGATGGGGTTGTTCCCAATAAAGCTGATTGCTCAGAGATAGAAGCAAGCAAGAATGATTATAAATTTCTTCTGCAATGAGACTGCATCCACACTGAAGAGATACAGAAAGAGAAACTGCATTGAGGTTGAATAAGCTCATCTTTTCTAGTTGTTGTTTTCTGAATCTGGGATCTTCTGCTTTGCCGTGGATTCTATGTTTTGATATCCTTAAATAACATCAGAGTTGGATTCTGTGGCTACTAACCAAGAGAATTGCCTTCTTTTCTCACATTCACTTAAGTATGCAGATGAAGTTTCTAATTTGGGCAGGGGTTAATAAGCTAGTTTGTGGATTGTTGTAAGCTATTGGGTGAGGTGTTCTGTAATATTTTTCTTAGGTAAAAAGTAGCTGCCCATATGACAAAATGACAAATTACGCATACACAAGAAAATGTGGAAGTAGACACTCTAAGCACATGACTGCTTTCTGACTACACTTTTGGAGAAGTGTCATTTAGAACACTGTGGCTATAATTTACTACAATCAACTCTTGATTATCCCCAATAATCCAAAATAGGAGATAACCCTAAATCACTTTGAAATGAATTCATGACTTTTTTTTTACATTCCTTCTGATGTGTATTTTGTTTCACTTAAAATGAAAATTAAATGCACTCCTCCAATATTAAATGTTGAGCAACAGTAAGGAGATAGCACGAAAGTACCCCTGATGGAAGAGGGTTATTGATACGGAATTAACAGTCATAACTGATTGTTAGGAAACAGACAACATATATGTAGATAATCAACGGCTTGAAATAGTGGGAAAGTGGCTAAATTATTAGTGTGAGCTCTGGAAAATACTGATGCTAGGATAACATCAACGGAATCCTAATTTTCACCTATGAAAACTGAGAAAGTTACACCATCTCGAAGGGGCAGGTTTATTGTAAGAAAATAGGAAGATAACGTGTAAAATGTTTATAGGTTCCAGCATGTGTGTAAGAGAATATTTCTTTCTTTTAGGAGACTTTTTCAGTAGGTGGTACATTTAATCCAGGGCAATGATAGGCTTGTGCCTTAAAGTAATTCTGCAGATGCTGTGAGATGTCTTTTAAAAAAATGTTGTATGTCTTTGTTTTCCTGTTAACTTCTATATTCCCAGCGTTTAATGTAGTGTGGCTAGCCTATTGCAGGCTCTCATAATATATTAGACAAATGACTGAATAAAGATATTAATAAATTAATTGCTCTTTAAGTTTTGTTTAAGCAATTTAAATTAGTTTGCACTATTAATGACAGTTCAAATGAGAGATGAGAAAACTGTTTTGTTGGCTTTTAGTACTTTTGGAATCAAAATGCAATAATATTTTGTCAGTGTAGCTGGCTTGTTTTCTTAGCAACACTGTGGAGAAAAGCCAAGATTTTACTTGCCAAAAAATACTTTACAACACAATATACTTAAAAAAAAACCCCCACATTTGTGCTGAAATATCTTTTAATGCATATACCTTAATATTTATTCAGTTTTTACTTTTTCATCTATCTTTGTATAACCTACCTTGGTATATAAATTTTTCTTCTGGGCTTTTTTCTAAAAGATTTTATTTATTTATTTTTAGAGAGGGGGAGGGGAGGGAGAAGGAGAGGGAGAGAAAACCATGTGCAAGAGATACTTTGATTGGTGGCCTCCAGCATGCCTCCAGCTGGGGACCTGGCCTGCAACCTGGGCGTGTGCCCTGACTGGGAATCGAACCAGCAACCTCTCAGTTTGCAGGACAGTGCTCAATCCACTGAGCCACACCAGCCAGGGCTCTTCTTGGCCTTATTGCTCTATATTTTTAATGGCATTCAAGCAACAATTAAATGTTTAAAGTTTGATACTGGTCAATGAATAAAGTTCCTCCATCTCAAAATTCCTTAATGCTTTTCTTAAAAGTGTATCATAAGAATTATAAATTTGGTGACAATAGTAACACACAGACAGAAAAGGAGAAAATGTACATAAGGCAGTAAAACATTTAAGGAATTTCTATTTATTGGAATATTGAGGATGAGTAAATTATCTAAAAAAAGGGAATTTTTTACATCAGTTGAATTTTTATACATCAAAAATGAAGTATCCAAAAGAGAAATAAAGAAAACACACAATGAGATACCACCTCACATGGTCACAATGGCCATGATTAACAAATCAACAAACAATTACTGTCAAGGATGCGGAGAAAAGGGAATGCTAGTACACTGTTGGTGGGACTGTAGACTGGTGCAGCCACTGTGGTAAACAGTATGGAATTTCCTCAGAAAACTAAAAATGGAACTGGTTTTTGACCCCATGATTCCATATACTCTAAGAATTCTGAAACACCAGTTCAAAAGAACCTATGTACCCCCATGTTCATAGCAGGATTATTTATAATAGTCAAGGGCTGGAAACAGCCCAAGTGCCATCAGTAAATGAGTGGTTCAAAAAACTGTGGTACATTTACACAATAGATTACTATGTAGCAGAAAGAAAGAAGAGCCCGTACTGTTTGAGACAGCATGGATGGAACTAGACAGTATTATGCTAAGTGAAATAAACCAGGAGGTAAAAGACAAATACTGTATGATCTCACCTATAATAGCAACCTAATGAACAAAACAAACAAATGAGAAAAATAGAACCAGAGGCATGGAAACAAGGAACAAACTGATAGTGACCTGAGGGAAAAGGGGTGGGGGGTAAGAGAGGAAAGAAGGGGAAGGGCCTAGTGAAAAGACAAGTATAAATGACCCATGGACTGACTGTGGGATGTGGGAGAGTCAGGGTCAGGGCAGGGGAGAGCAACAGCAGAAATTGGGACAACTGTAATAGAACAATAAAAAAGTAAAAATTGCAAAATGTTAAAAAAAAACAATCCCATTAGAAAATAAAATATCCGGGAATAAACTTAACTAAAAAAGTAAAAGACCTGTACTGGGAAGACTATAAGACATTCAAGAAATAAATTGAAAAAGATACAAATACATGGAAGCATACCTAGTACTCATGGATAAGAAGAATTAATATTGTAAAAAATCTCCATATTACGCAAAGCAATCTATAGATTCCATGCAATCCCTATCAAAATATAAAAGGCATTTTTATAGAACAAATAATCCTAGTTTATATGGAACCACAAAATCTCCAATAGCCAAAGCAATCTTGAAAAAGAACAAAGCTGGAGGTATCATGCTACCTGATATCAAACCATACTACAAAGCTATAGTAATCAACAGCAGGGGACTAGCATAAAAACAGGCACATAGATTTATGGAGCAAAATAAAGAACCTAGAAATAAATACACACTTATGTGGTCAATTAATCTATGACAAAGACAGTCTCTCAATAAATGGTGTTGGGAAAACTGGACAGACACATGCAAAAGAAAGGAAGTAGATCACTTTCTTATATCCTATACAAGAACAAACTCAAAACTGATTAAAGACCCCAAACTATAAAACTCCTAGAAGAAAACATAGGTGGTAAACTCTTTGACATCACTCTTACTAATATATACATATTTTCTGACATGTTTGTTCAGGCAAAGGAAACAAAAGAAAAAATAAGCAATTGGTCTACAAAAAAAAAATATATATATATATAAGGAATTCATTCAATTTAACATCAACCCCCCTAAAAATCTGATTAAAAATGAGAAGACATGAATATACATTTCTCCTAGAGGACATGCAGATGGCCAATAGACATGTGAAAAGATGCCCAACATCACTAATCGTAAGGGAAATGCAAATTAAAACCACCATGAGATATCACCTCACACCTATCAGAATGGCCATATAAACAAATCAACAAACAACAAGTGCTGGCGAGGATGTGGAGAAAAGGAAACCCTTCAGCAGGTTTGTGTAGCCATGGTGGAAAACAGTAGGAAGGTTCCTCAAAAAATTAAAACTAGACCTACTTTATGACCTAGCATTTCTACTTCTGGGTATTCATCTGAAGAAATCCAAGACACTAATTTGAAAAGACATACATACCTCTGTGTTCATAGCAGCATTATTTACAAGAGCCAAGATATGGAAGCAACCTGTGTCTGTTGACAGATGGCTGGATAAAGAAGTACTACATATATATAATGGAATGTTACTTAGCCATAAAAATAGTAAAGTGCTGCCATTTGTGACAACACGGATGGACCTAGAGGGTATTGTACTTAATGAAATATGTCAGAGAAAGACAAATGACATATGATTTCACTTATATGTGGATCTAGAGAACAAAATACATGAACAAACCAAACAGGAACAAACTCATAGATACAGAGAACATCTTGATTATTGTAAGATTGGAGCAGGGGTGGTGAAGGAATGAGTAAAAAGGGGAAGGGATTAAGAAGTACAGACTGATAGTTACAAAATAGTCATGGAGATGTAAAATACAGCAGAGGAGATGCAGTCAGTAGTATTGTAATAGCTACGTGGGTACCAGATAGGTACCAGACTTATTGGGGCAATACTTAGTAAGTTATTTAAATGTTTAGTCTCTGTGTTTACACTGACATTAATATAATATTGTACGTCAACTGTAATTAATTTTTTTTTTTTAGAAAAGGAAAGATAATCCTACCACAGTGAAGATGTCTCTGTTCTTTGGCTTTGGTCACAAATGTTGCCCATTTTAAATATTCACAGTTTGTAGTTGAATGTTCGTGGTGCCAGTATGCTTGCTTTTTCCTTGGACAGGCTGAAATTTTCTTATTTTCAATTTGGATAATTTGATCTGTATAATTTTATTTTATTTGTAATGAATATACTGGCACAGACCAATGTATGGTCCAGATTCAAAGAACAATAAAACTTCCTTGTGAAATTTTTCTCTTCTAAAATTTACTAATTGGTTTTTATTTGAAAAATTTATGTATTTGTACTAGACTGACACTTTTTCTGAAATGAATTTATATTGTGTTATATGCTGTGTCCAAGTTCTTGAATTAAGAAAAATCAGAGCAGAGCATCTGAAAAGAAACTTTTCCGAGGAAGGCACGTAGATGGCCAAGAGATGTATGAAAGGATGCTCAACATCACTCCTTACAAGGGAAAGGCAAATCAAAACACACTAAGATATCACCTCACACCTGTTAGAATGGCTATTATCAATATGATAAGAAATAATGAGTGTTGGAGAGGATGTGGAGAAAAGGGAACTCTTACACAGCTGGTCGGAGTGTAAATTGGTGGAGCCACTATGGAAAACAGTATGAAGGTTACTGAAAAAATTAAGAATAGAGCTACCATATGACCCATCAATCCCTTTTCTGAGTGTCTACCTGAAAAAACTTGAAAACACTTATCTGTAAAGATATAAATTCATTTCAGAAAAACCTCATGTTCACTTGGCTATTATTCACAATAGCCAAGACATGGTAACAACTTAAGTGTCCTTTGATGGTTGATTAGATAAAAAAAGATATGAGAAATATACATTGTGAATATTCACAATGGAATACCACTCAGAAATAAGAATGATGAAATATTGCTATTTGTATCAACAGGGAAATTTACATCTCTTCCTTTTTTGCTTTACTTTTAGAAATTAACTATTTTTACCTTATATTTCCATATATAATTATTTAAATTGACTTTTAATTTTTAGAATCACATATGTATTCAAAATTAATAAATTTTCTTTGGCCCAATACTGAAAAATTATTATCTTTAAATTAGTATAAATTAGAAGCAAAGCACATAATGTAATATTTTGCAGGTCTAAAATGAAGTAGAATGGCAAATTAAACATGGTTGTAAATTCTTTTACACTCCTGTCATTGAAAAGTAAGGTCTCTGCTCTCTCCCCTTGATCTGGTCTAACCTATAACTGGATTTGACCAACAAAGTGGGCTAGACTTGAAGAGCTGACAATTACTGCTCCAGCCTCTGAGAAAACTGGCAGATTCCACTTTGTCTTTAAGCTCTGCATTGCAATCCAAGAAGTAGAATGAACCTGAGACTGTCAAGTTATGTGGAAGCCCAACGTAGTCAACTGGAGAAGCCTTGGAGAGAGGAGAGGAGAGGGGAAGGAGGAGAGAGCGAGAGGATGATGTACTCTCAGTCACCAAGTGTTCCTGTCCTAGACGTTTTGGTCATCCCAGCTGAGGTTCCGGAAATTGTGGAGCAGAGGTTAGCTGCCTCTGTTCTGTTTGGTTCAAATACCTGATCCATAGATCTATGAGATATAATACTTATAAATTGTTATTTTTAAGCCACTACATTTGGGGGGGGTAGTTTGTTATGCAGTAATAAGTACCTGAAACAAGTAATTGAACATTAATCTGTAATTCATAGTCCCCAATCTCTTATGAAATAATTTATCCTATTTTTTTGTCACTAGGTTGGCTGATGGAATTTTGAAGAGTCTGTTTTAACACATAAAATTTAATGAACTTAAACGTCCCAATTATCTGATACTTTGGAAGGATTATAACATTTTTTACCTGAAATGACAGGTTACATTAGTCAAAACAAGTCATTTGAAAGTATAAATGGAACATAATGTGGTTAAAAAATTTTTAATGTTAATACTTTGATAGTATGTACTATGTTGTAGGCTCTATAAGTACTCCTGATACCCAGAAAAATCCTCAAAACACACTATAAAGTAAGTCTAAAAGATGACAAAACTGAGGTATAGAGAGGTCAAGTAAGTTGCCCAATGTCACCCAATAAGGCAGAGCTGGGATTTGATTCCAGAGAGACTAGCTCTGGATTCTGAGCTATCATTTGTTGTAGTATGTAGCTTCCTATATCAAGTATTGTGTGAAATACAGTTACATGTCACTAAGAACTTTATATGTTGTTAGATTTTTTATATTCCTTTTTTATTACTACATTGACAGAGATGGAAAAAAGTTAATGTAGATACTATATAACATAAATAATTGACAATTTTAATTATGGTATAAGACACTCTGATATTCAAAGTACTTAGTCTAACAAAGATTTAAACAGATTATATTTTTGTTACTATTTCATGGGATATTAAGTATTTATCAAATACCACTGATATCAAGAACCTTATCCACCTTTTCCTTTTACAGTGTAAGAACAAAGCCTCATTAAGAAGAATAAATGGTTATTTCTATTAACAGCAATTAAATTATGTATCTAAGTTCCTCTATGAAGGCAAACTAGAAAGAATGAGAAAGTCATTTTCCCTCATTTGCATTTTCATTTCAATTTTTCTGTCATCATGAGTTTGGGAGACCAAAAAGCTAAAAGCTTTTCAAGGCTTTACATTGAAATTCCTGATTCTGATGTAGTTTCAACAGGACCTTCTATATTCACTGATAAACTAAGTGACCTTTCTAATTAAAGCACTGGATTGGAATTTGAAGAAGCATGTCTGCTGTGACTCACAAGACTGATGACTTTAAGCATGTCATAATCATAGTATTACTGGGCTACAGCATCCTTATATTAAAAAATGGACATAAAAGCCTCAGCTTTATCCATTTCACAATATTGTTGTGATGGGTCAAATGTGATTTCTAAACTGGAACATCCTTTTCAGATGTAAGATAGAATGGTTATTGTTGTTGATAATTTTAAAAACATGTCCATGTGGTTTGTGGAAACATTTCTCAGAGTGAGACATAGTATTTTAATAATGAACTATATTGCAAGTTAGTGGATGGAAGTTCCATCATTAATTAAATAATTACATTATATAGTTCATAATTAAATTGGTTATTTAGTAAATTAACTACCCAGGACCACAGGAAATTTCATCTTTTAATTCCATGTCAGGAAAATTAATAGGTTAAATCATCCAAATGCCCAGTCACCTAAAGCCCCAGTCACCTAAAGGTGATTATGTGTGCAGCTGAGATCTGTTTGTGAGACTAACACCACTGTCTAGAGATTTCTTCAGATGACAGATTCTCCTTTAGGGTCAGTTACTTGGTTCCCAAACAGTTACTTGTACCTGATGGCATGGCCAGTTAATAGTTGTTAACATAGCCTTCATAGGTACAATGGGACCATTCTGAGATTAAAAATAGTGATTTGTAATAATCCTTGAATGTGACAAGTTTCTGGAGCTAACAGAGACTAGACTGCAGTCAGCTAACTCTGTTTGCCACATTGTAGATGAACATTAATAAAATATCTTCATTGCTGTGCTAATTGAACTAATCAACAATTGATCTAAGTTTTCAGAAAAACTATATGGTAGTCTTTTAAAGATATAAACTTGTTAAACATGCTAAGATAAAAATGTTAGGATGCATAATTCACTAAATAAGAGGGAAATTACTATGGAGTTGTTAATAACAGCAGTTGTAACAGGTATACATATTCAGGTGTAACTAAATTAGATAGGACAGAAACATTTCATCCATCCACCTGCTGTGCTTTACTCATGAAATCACAAGAATCAAGGGACATATGGAAGTAATGATCACACCGATTGCCTTCCTTAAATGTCCTTGTGTGAAACAGAAGGATCAAACACAGGTTTGGGGAGCAATTTCCCTTTGCCAACTGAAGCTTAGCCCAAAACAGTTAATTTGTTTTGCATTCAACCATGAACAACTGCAGAATACTTCCTCAGCTAAAACTATATACTTTCTCATTATAGATGTATAATTTTCTATTACTAAAGGTTTAAAGAGAATCTAAATCAATTCTAACATTTTTACTTTTTAATCATTCTATGTGAATGTTGAGATTTCTAATAGTATTTGGGTCATCAGTTCTAATTAAAATGTACATATAGAAATAAGATTATAAACTTGTCTTTTTCAACATATATAAATTGAGAAAACAGAATTTTAAGAACAAAAATCTAAACACAAATAGTATAAAAATTACCAAGAAAGTTAAACTTACAAATAAACAACTTTTCAAATATTAGAACCCTTATAAGCATCAAATTGTTTTCTAATTATCCATAGATATACTCAAATAAATAGAATCTTGTTTATTTGCTCTAAGAAAATCAGATCACTATGGATTCTACAAGGTCACTACAAATACATGATATTAAAACACAGCCAAATTCTGTAGCAACATAAATGTTTTTATGAGCAGCAGGTGTATTCTTTGAAAGACTGTGAAGCTATTAACAGCTCAGTAAGGAGTACATAATAATAGGCTGTTAAGTCAACCTCCCCTACAAGAATACTGAGGAAGGACATTTTGAAACCATTAAAACAAATGTATTTTAAAAAGGACTCGATATGAATGGTTTATGAAGAAAGGTTCATTCGAACTTCATCTCATTAAAGTAATAAGTTTAGTCATCTTGATTTGAATATGCCCATCCAAAAGAATTATTTAATTACTCTGAATAAAAATCAAATCATAATTTTGAAACCAAATATGTTCTAGTCTGAAGTACTTGAAAATGAATTCTAAGTTAGATTAT
The DNA here is from genome assembly GCF_022682495.2 of Desmodus rotundus. Taxonomy (NCBI): domain Eukaryota; kingdom Metazoa; phylum Chordata; class Mammalia; order Chiroptera; family Phyllostomidae; genus Desmodus; species Desmodus rotundus. Next base: position 76,820,332 of record NC_071388.1, on the reverse strand, counting down.
TTTTGCAAATTCCAGGATTTGAGGCTTATTACACAAAAATCTGTATTACCTAGCATAGGTACTTGAGTTTAATAAGCCTATTTCAATGAATGAGTGAATGAACAATTTCCTGAGATATTTTATATGTTGTTGACATTTTATTTGCTCACCTGGGAAAAATTATTTGTGATTTGATACCCATGAGGTTACCTCTAGTTACATGATTCAAAGTGAGAGAGACTCTGGTGTTATTAATTTATTGGAATATTTTGCTCCATAGTTGCCACACACATTAAATCATCTAAATTTTTCTTTCAATTTAGAAAGAATGAGGCTGCTAAAATATTTTTGATTCTATGTTAATTGTGAGGCATAGGATATTTTGTGATATGCAATAAGCAATAATTACTTTGTCAATTTTTTTCATGTTTGAAGTCAGATGGTTACAATTATTTGAATTATATATAAAACTTTGTAATATTATCATAAGATCATTAAATAGAACAAAACATATTTACTATTTTTTCTTCCTTAGAGCTTTTGCTTTAAATTCATGCTTCAGTGAAAATAAAATTGGCAAACACCATGGCAAAGGTATTAATTTTTTTTTATCCTCACCCCAGAACATTTTTTTTCATTGCCTTTAGAGAGAGAGGAAGGGAGGGAGAAAAACATCAATTGGCAGGAGAAACATTGATTGGTTGCTTCCTTTACGTGCCTGGACTGGGGATCTCGAGCCCCTGGATCGGAGATCAAACCTGCAGCCTAGGTATGTGCTTTGATCAAGAATCAGCACAACCTTTAAGTTCTGGGATGAGAGTCCAACCACGTGAACCACACTGGCCAGGAGAGCAAAGGTATTTAATAAAAAATATTATAGCAATTTACTTTGGCACTGAGGATTATTTTTCCATAGCCCTCATACTGAAAGCAAAGAAAAAGGATTCAGAATAAAAAGGGATACATACATTTTAAAATATTTTCTCACTATAAAGATATGAAGGAACTAAAACAAATAAACATTTATGTTTTTATAATATCCTCACTTGGTAGCAATAAAGCTTGGAGGTGGGAAAAGGGGGAAAAATTGAGGAAAACAGTATTGGTATAAACAATAAAAAATAAAGAAAACCCACCCCAGCATTTCCCAAAGAGTTTTCCATGGAATATTATTTCCAAGGAATATGTATCATTATGACAAAAGAAAAGCTTATGAATGTCTAGGAGTATGTATGTTTGTGTCTTCTGGGGAGCTGATTCCAAAATGATGCCGAAAGTGAAGATATTTATGGAAAGAAATCCCTGTGCAGATAGAACGGGAAAGGAGGCAAAGGAGGGACTTTTTGGACCACAATGCACAATACAGGTCTGACTCTTGAAAAGAGAGGTGAAGAAAAAAGATTGGGTAGAAAGTACCCCTCAGATGATGCAATTCTGAAAGCCTTGGCCAGATATTTGGGTGTCCAAGAGAGAATATTGTCCATTACAAGAGTTCTGCATTTGTCAAGAAAGGCCTGGAATAGACTGGCAGCTGTCAGAAGGGAGGGTGGTTGGGGGGCTTGATGAAAGAGGGTAAAGGGACTAAGCAAAACAATACATATGTGAGTGTGTATGTGTGTGTATATGTATATATAGGTATATATATATACCTCTCTCTCTCTCTCATATATTTATGTATGTATATAACACACTGACACAGACAATAGTGTGGGGATAGCCAGAGGGAAAGGGGGTGGGGGTAGGTAGAGGTGGGCAGAGGGGGGATAAAGGGATGGAAAGAGACTTTGTTTGGGGTGATGGAAACCTGTTGCAGTGTGCAGATGGTGTTTTGTTGAGTTGTATACTTGAAACATGTATGGTTTTGTGAACCAATGTCACCCCAATAAATTCAATAAAAAAGAAAGGCCTGGCCTTAGGACACGGGGTTCAGAAAAAATGGGACTTTGATGTGAATGCTGCAATGGATCCTAAAGGTGCCGTACCAATTTTAGAATCAGTTTGTGGGTTTCTACACAAAGACCTGCTTTAATTTGTATTAGATTGCATTGAGTCTACACATCATTTGGGGGAGAACTCACCTCTCTGTTATAGTCTCTTTTATCCATGAGTGTGAATTCTCCATTTATTTAAGAGTTTTAAAATACTTTTCTACAAAGTTTTAAAGTTATTTTGCATAAATTGAAAGATAGTTTCGATTTATTCCCAAATCCTTTACATTTTGTTGCTATTCTAATGTATTTTCTTTGAAATTTGTATTTTTTTTTGAAAGTTGTATTTTCTGTTTGCTGCTGGTATGTAGAAATGCAATTGAATTTTTATAGCCGGCCACCTTGCTCTAATCTTATTATTTAAACAACTTGCATGTAAATTTGGTGAGAATTTCTATATATGGAGTCATAGCATCTGGGATAATGTGGGTTTTTTTTTACAACTCATAAAGTTTCATTTTATAATTATATTGTAATCTAATCCAAATGGTTACATTCTACAATATCGGGAGAAGCAATAATAAGACATTTTCATGTACCGTAGCTCTTGTTTTTAGGAGATTTAGTTTAATATTTCCTCACTAAGAAGGATATTTGCTTGATTTTAATTACCATAAGGAATTGATCTTATGTTCCTAGTTTCCTAAGAATAATACTAATGAATATATGTTAGTGCACCTTTTCTACATCTATGAGAGCGTTCTCCTTTAATCTGCCAACATAATAATGTCATTTATAAATTAACTACTGTTAAAATCCCCATGCATTTCTGAAAGAAATCTAATGTAGTCATTTTTTTCTTCTTCTAATCTGCTGTAATAGTTGACTAATATTTAATTTTGGATTTTTAATCTATGTTTCTGAATGAGATTTGACTCTAGTTATTATTCTTCTGCTATTCTATTTCAGTTAGGTGGCTATCCCAGTCATAGGATGTGTTTCAGAGAATTACTTCTTTTTTTTTTTTTTGTCAGTTCTCAGGAAGTCTTTGTATGTGTTTGAAATAATGTGTTCCTTGAAAGTTTGGTAAAATGACTTCTAAAACCACCTAAGCTCTTAATCTTAGAAAAATATTTTTATTTATCCTCACCCGAGGACATGTTTATTGATTTAAAGAGAGGGGAAGGGAGGGAGAAAAGGAGGGACAGAAACATCAATGTGAGAGAAAAACATCAATCTGTTGCCTCATGTACACACCTGGGCGAAGGATTGAATCTGCAACCTCAGCATATCCTCTGACTGGGAATCGAACCTGTAATCCTTCAGTTACAGGATGACGCTCCAACCAAACGAGCCACACTGGCCCGGGCTAGAACAATTTTTATTAATTGATTCAAATATTAAAGAACTATTTAAACAACTATTCAAGTTATCTACTACTGTTTATTTAGTAAATATTATATTATGAAAATTTTACTTAGTTAAGGCAAAGTTTCACACTTATGTGCATAAAATTGAACTGGGTAAACTCATATTTTTGATCTCTACAATTATTTTCATTTAATTTTTAGATTACTGTTTATTTTATTTTAATTGGTCTATCTAAAGTTTTGTATAATTGACTTATTTTTTTCAACTTTTAGTTTTCTTGATCTTCTCTATTGTATCTTTGTTTTCTATTTTCCCAATTCTGCTCTTATAATCATTTCCTTCCTTTTTCTATCCCTGGCTTTATTCTTTTTTTCTTCTGTTAAACTTATAAGTAGGATACTTAGCTCATTAACTTTTAGAACTTATTATTTTACAATATGGGAACTTCTAGTACATTATCATTTATGAACTACTTACACTGCATGGAATGTTTTTTTCTAGGTAATATTTTTATTATCATTTAATTAAAAATAATTTAATTTCTTTTATTTCTTCTTTGACCCATGCATGCTATTTTTATCCATTGACATCTCTTCCTGTAATGTTAATTTATAGTGGTAATGTTTGTTTAGATTAATGTATATATTTACTATTTAATGTATACATTCCTTGCTTCATATACATTTGGAATTATTTTCTTTCTTATTGAAATCTATCCTTTTAGAAGTTCTTTTATGATGGGTCTTTTGGTGACAAACTTTTAAAAAAATGTGTTTAAATGTTTTTATCTACCCTTGTTCGTAGAGGACTTTGGGTTAACAAATGTTTGCTGTCAAAATTTGAATAATAATCTTCAATTTTCTGCTCTCTGTTGTTCTTCTTGTATTTTAATTCTGTCACTCCTTTGTCAATGATCTCTTCAATATGTCTAACTGTAAAATTGTCCCCTTTATCGCTTTTATATTCTGCAGTTCTACTATAAAGTTTCTAGATCTGAGTTCTAATTTTTCCTATTTAGGGTATGTTATACTTTGTGAATTCATTGGTGCTAGAAAATTCATAGTCATTATTCATGTAAATATTGTATGCTCGCCATTCCTTCTGTTTTTTACTTTTGTAGAATCCAGCTCAGTTTATATTAGATTTTGTTATAGATCTTCCACATTTCTTTTTTATTCCTCTTTCATATTTTCCTTTTTCTTGACTCTTCATGCTGAAATTCTGGGCAGTATTTTCAAGGTACTAAATGCCTCTTATTATTATTTATCATATTTGTATATATAAAGATATAAAACATATGGTTGTTTAATCTAGTGGTTGATTTTCCCTCACAATAATTGTATTTTTTCATTTTAGCTCCTTTCCCCCCACTTTTGCAATTGCGTTTGTTATTTTTTAAACACTCTGTATGTAACTGTTCTATGTATGATTCATTAACACACGCAGTCTTTGAGCTTCTAAATCTGTTGCTGATTGTTTCTGCTGACTCATTTATGCTTTGCTTTTTCCTGTGCTTGCTGTTCTTTGATTGTGATATTACTGTCTGATCATAGTCGGTGGTTTCTTTGAGTCCTAAATTTTGAAAGCTTCTGTACAGAGAGGATTCATTTGTATGTCTGTCAATAGCCAGAGATTGCTGCTGAAATGGTGCCACTTCAGTTTTTCATAACTAAAAGTCAAGAAAATATTCCAACTTAAATATTTTGGAAAATAAATCTAAGAATCAAATGTACTATTATTATAACTGCACACATTTCAAAGAAAGACATTTATAAAAATCTATCTTGATTTGAGAATTAAAAAAAATAAAATCAGTGAATGGGTAGTATAAAATTGATTTGTTTCCTGAATGAAAATTGGGTAAAAGTCATTCAAATTTAAAATAGTATTAATGAAGACACGAAGATATTCTACAATCATGGAAGGCAAAAACCTTTAATTAGAACTAATTATACCTTAAGCATTCTTAACCAAATATACTCACAATAGTGTATTTTAACCAAATTTACTATTTAAAAAATTTAAATATTATCCTTAACGTGAATCTGCAGTACTGAACGGCATATGTGTTGATGCTCAAGAGCTGTTTGTTAAATGAGGAGAGAAAAGACGGAAAGGTGGCTGGGGAGGCAAGGATAGGGGAAGTGAGGGAGGGTGAACTTGGCCTCCTCCTGCAAACTGTTTCACCCTCATCTCCTCTTTCTCTCTTACTATACACTTGAGCTGTAGGAAACCGCCTCTTCCTTGAACGCCCTCTGCTTTGGGTTTTCACACAAGTATTCCTTTTGCCTGGAATGCTTTTGTTTTCCTGTCTTGACACAGTGGTTAATATTAAATATCTCCCCATTGTGAGTTAGTACCTAAGCAAAGATGAAAATATTTTCTCTCTTTTATTATTTAAAGTTATATCTATTATAATGGGCTTTTATTATAAAATTCATTTAACTCCAAATTCTAATGTAACTTTAAATTGCAAAGAAGTCTTATGTTTAATTTTCAGGAGACAGTGGTGATAAGGAAAGAATTCTAGATTTGCTGTCAGACAGGTAGCAAAAATGTGCAGCTCAGAATCTGGCATATAAGGAGTATTTAATACATTTTAGTTTCTTCTTTCTTTCCCTTCCTGTCTTTGTAAATATTTTACTTTTTCCTATAGTGAAACAAACTATTAATACAAGGTAAGGTGTTAATTTATGAGAATAAAAAGGAGTAATTATGTTAGAACTCTGTATTCTGCACTTTACAGTACTTGGGCTCAAAAAATGGGTTCAAAATTTTTGGCAATTAAAAGAAATTGAGAAATATATTTTATTTTTGACAACAAGCTATATTTGTGATCTGCTCAAATGAATTTCCTATAAGCCCCAGATTTCATTCAATTCAAAGATCACTTCTTTAATAAGGGCCTCTAATGAAACCAAGAAAAATACTTCCTATCAACAGAATGTCAAAAACCTGGTAGGAGAAATACATACACACACATACACACACACTCATACTATTTATATTATATATTTAATATATATGTTAAAATGTATGGAGATCATGTAACATAGAAATATACACTTGAAACCTATATAGTCTTATTAACCAATGCCATTCCAATTAATTAAATTAAAAATATATATGAAATCAAGTTGGTGATCATTACACAGAACCAGTTTAAGTTTGTTTTGACTTTTTCACAAATTCATATCTTAACCTCAATATGTATTATGGCCTGAGACAATTTATACACTTTTATATAGTTTGTCTTCATTTCTAATTTTGCCTTCAGCTGTATTTTCTTCCAGAAAGCTTTACAAGCTTCAAGCTGTCAAAGGAATAGATAAGACAGAATTATAAAACACCACTCACATCTGGAGACTAATTAATATTGGATGATGATAATGGGACACATCCACTAATGTTAAGAGAAGTACAATGTGATAAATGAAAAACAAAGGAGTTGATAAAAGCAGATGCTCGAGCCAAGTTTGCTTGCTGGAGCAGATTACTCCTCCTAAGGACTATTTTAACTTTTTTAACTGTAATTTTTCAATGACAGCAAGATAATCATACAATGTCTGCTTTATGTTTCGAACATGAGTGTTTGCATGGCAAACAGTGCTAATTGGGGAGAATTCTGAGTTAGCTTTTTAGAGCAAAGCCACCTGGATTATTCTGTTTTTCCAAGAGTGACCCTTCTGTTCTAGGATAAAGACAATAAGGAAATGCTCTTCAGGCCATTTTAATGACATACAAAAGCATAGAAACCCCCTCTAAATAATTGAAGGCAACCATTTACAGTATAGCCAACCAGTCTCTTAATGGACAGGTCATGAGGGACAATGGGCACAGAACCTCTCTGAAAAGTCCAAAGAACATTTAGTGGTTTATAATTGATTTTTCTGGGCAGATTTCCTTTGTTCAAATCGTAATTATATCAGTGTCATTAATAATGGCTGTTGCAAGGGGCCTTGTTTTACTCTCCAAAGCAAAAATTATATTGGTCAGAGAAGTCTCATAATTATTTCCACTTATACGAAGTAGAATACAGACTTAGTTTTTCCCCCTCATTTGAGAGTCTAAGACACTTAAGCCTTTCCCTGAGGAATCAGGATAATAATAAGAGCCGGGAAATGAAGCAGTTTACTACACATTGCTTACTATGCGGGAATAAGCTGAAGGAGTTTTGCTGTAATAGTTTAACTCCTAAACCACTTTTGTAGTAATCTTTTTTTTTTCTAAATTCAAAACCTTTGATGCATTTCTTGAGGATGTTAAGTATTTTTCTAAATTTCTTTTCTCAAAGAAATTTCTTTTTAAAGAGAGGTTCTTATTAACAATTAGAAAAGATGAGCCAAATAGCAGAATGCAGAGGATTGGTTGAAGCAGGAAAATGCCTCAATTTTTAGCCATGCCTTTATTAAGATATTTACTTGAATATATTAGGTAATCCAAATCCAAATCCAATTTCTTGGAAAATGGCCTCTCTTGATGTAATTTTGTACACATACACACACAGCAATTCATGCTACTTTTTTTGTTAAAATTTTCCATACTATGAGTTGATCTTTTAATCTTTGTAGTGACTTCTTACACAACTATATGGCACAACAATGTTTGTTTTTGATACTTTTACTAATTTTGACTTAGAAAAATTTCAAATACTTTATGTTTTAATAACCTTACTTATTTATAAAATATTAATTACTTTCCTATGTATCTTCATTATCTAGAAGTGATTACCTAGGGAGATATTTCAGTTGTTTCCAAGGGTGGATTTATCCTTTTGTAAAGCCAAGGAATTGTGTTCTCATGGGATCTGGTCTACTTTAACTAAAAAAAGTATTTTTAAGGTCTTGCAAGAGTCAGAGCAACATAAATCCTTGGTTATGGCTGAATATAAGGTCAAAGGTGTACGTTTTTCTGTTTAAACTTTATAATAAAATGTATGCATGGATTTCTTACTTGGAAATGTAGGTTTTTAAATTTACTTTCATTTTACAGACATAAAAATAACAACATAGGTTATTTAAATGACAGGACTGAGTTATTTGGGAAAAAAGAGATGTTATGTGTATAAAGTTAAGGTTCATATGTTGAATTTTGGACACCATAGTATGGGGAACCGTTCCAAGCGTGGGAAATGTGGCCCAGCCCCCACTCGGAAAAGCCAGTGGGGAGCGAGGTTTGGAGGGCAGGACCCACGCCCACGGATAGGTTCTCCTGTGGGGAATCAGGCCTGCATTTTACTTAGACCGCTATGGGGCTTGCTTTTGCTAAAACTCCCTCACTCTGAATTGAGGCAGCAAACATTTACTGCATATCTTTAAAGTAACTTCCTAAAATCTATGCTAAACCTTCCAAGGATGAGTGTGACCAGCTCAACCACTTTTCCCTTTACATTTGCAAATATCCTTCCTCTTTTATGTAATTAGCAACACCCTCTCCTTCTTTTTCTGTAACTGCCTAAAGCAAACCTGTGCATAGTAAATGAGGATCATCCTCAATGTAATGGCCCCAGAAAAGCAATAAAAGCCTGTCAAGGCAAGGGTTGGGGCGCTCTCCTCTTGAGGGAGTGGCTGCGCCAACCCTTTGGTAGTCCCTGTGTATTTGTCTCCTGCAGCCACAGCACAGGATCCTGCTGGCCAGGATCTGCATCACCATAGTTTCCATATTCCAGAGAAATTCTGAAAAATGAATTGTCCATATCACTGAACTATCTAGAGTATTTTTATAAAACCATGGGCATTTCAGAATATAGCATTTCTTCACAGATGGATTTTCTGTTGAGGTCAAGTTGAAGTACCACGAATTCTCTCAACACTGTGAGACATCATGGCCACCTTCTAAGAGTGACCTTCATGACCTCCACCCCTTCTAGTAATAATACCGTTACACAATCCCTCCTGTATTACACCATGGTTGGTCTGTGTGACCAACAGAATATGACTGGAGTGAGAGCAACTTCTAAGATTAGATTATAAAAGACACTGCCTTTTTGGTCTAAAATGTGTACTCTCTTTTAGATGTGATCAGGCCCACATGATGAGAAGCTGAAGCTTCCTGCCAATAGTCATGAATGAACTTGAAATGAGATTCGCCAACCTTAGTTAAGTTTTCAGCTGACTGTAGCCCACAACAGCTTGACTGCCACCCCGTGGGTGACCTTGAGCCACACGGCTGTATCACCCCTGGATTCCCAATTTGTGAGATAACACATCTTCATTTTTTTAAGCTGTTTAATTTTGGGATAACTCATTACACAGCAATGAAAAATTAATATAGTGAACCTATAGATTAGTATATTTTACTATAAAGTTAGCCTATTAAATAACATTTTCCAATGTGGTGCTTTCTAAGAAGAGATAATATAGAATATCAGAAGAAAACAGACGCATATATTGTGGTCTTTGAGAATATCACACAAGTCACAAATATTCTGTGTGTAGCTTCTTAATATATACCACAGAGTTACATTAAATTGCTCTAATGACCATTCATACTTTTAAATTGTAGAATTCTAAAAGGGTTCTCATGCTTTCAGTTTGGGAATCTCTTTATAAATGAATACTTTATTCACCACAGTATTGCTACTTTTCTATAGATTTCTATTGCATGAATGATTAATAGTTAGAAAGAGGAGGCTGCTATTGCAGAGATAGTAAGTGAGGGGAAGGGAATGTTTGGCTGATGTATATCCTCTGCATAGTCTACGTTGGCTTTTAAGAAGTATGAAGCAAGTGAAAGAAGAAACAAGAACCATGGAGGAAGACACGAAAAGATGGGCACAGTAGAGTAACTTATCCCAACTAATAGAATAATAAAATCTGCCAAAATAAGTAGCAGACCATCACGCTTCATGAACAGTTCTCATATTATCAAGAACTTATCCTAAGTAGAGGAGTGAGAATACTGTACCAAAGAAAATATTGTGTGTGTCAACATATCTAATGTGTACTTAGAAAGTCCAATGATAATGAAATTATTTTTTCATCTTTATGATCACACTACTGAACATTTGTATATAATCTTTTATTTAATGTCAAATGTGCTGTATATAAATGATGAATTTATATTTTAAGAAATCAATTGTGATTTCCAAATTAAAATATTATCACATTCTTACATTAAAACTTCTTCACTGAAAATAAAATAATATTATGGAATGGTATCAGTTGGTTAACATGAATGTGGGTGGTAGTTTTTACATGTAGGAACTGGTTCTTTTCTGTAGTTTTCGTACTAGTTACTATCTTTACCCCTGTTTGACTTATGACCACATGATCTATAGAACAGAATAATCCTTTTGATGATCAGGTTTGCAGTTTCAGGAAAATGCCATTCAGTTTGGGTAACAAAAATTTTGAGGACCTTCACTATGGGAACTGGAGCCATATTAAAACCCAAACTGGTCCAATATTAAAACTAATTTTGATTTTAGTAGGTTATATCTATTGAATGCTTACCCTTTCCAAGTAGTAAATGAAATAAAAGACTTACATTTAAAAGTCTCATTTAAGCTATTCCTCATAACAGCTCATGCAGCTGTCATCTCTCTCCTAACAGATAAGGAAAATAAGAATAAAACTAGTTACACATGGTCATGCATCTAAATAGTGTGAAAGTTGGATTCTAACCCAGATCTGTCAAAATTCCCTGTGACTTAGACTGAGTATCAGTTCCTTGATTCTCAAGGATCTGAAAGGAGTTTAAAAAGAATACAAGGTTATTCTCAATTTGGTTGATGGAATTTGAAGCATTGTTTATGGCCTACAACTAGTTAGAGACAGAGGTGATAGCAGAACTATCAGTTTTATTTTAATTGCTTTATGATTTTAAATTATAGTACTATTGTCTCATGTGTAAAACAGTGAAGTGGCTAATGAGTCACCAAAAATTCAACAAGAAACAGAAGAAAAATGAAATGAGCAATTGTCTAGTCATTCTTAATGTTTCATCAACATCTAAGTATATTTTTATTAGTTTCTTGTTAAATTGTCGGTTGGAAGTTAAAACTGGTGATCATGAAGCAGGGAGGTGTTTCTCAATTAGTTCGCAGCTAATTAACTTGCCTTAAAATGAGTAATTCAGGTAAAGTGCACTCAGTAAATGTCAGTATTTTTTTTCATAATCAAATTTAGGTATCAACACCAAGATTTTGTTCTCTACCTTCATTCAAAACGACAAAAGTAGTGTTAAGAATTAGAAATGTACAAACATTTTAGCTTCCAAGTCATTTTTTATTTCTCTATTTTTTTTTTTCAACAGAATCAAACTGTGGCCTTTCAGTAAGGGTTCTGTTGCTCCAAAAAGGGCAGGTGTCCTAACTCTGGATACCTGCACGCCTTGGATGTCAAACTGGCCCTCGGGCTGTAAGAGAAACGGCCGGATCACATCAGGCAGCAGAGGCACCGAGCAGCTCACATATTTCTTAAAGGAAGTTTTTATTAAAAGATTGAATTTTCTTTATAATACTATAATATTTTGAAATCTATAGGGCCTAATAAAAAATATGCTTACAAACAAACAGTTTAAAAACATATAAATGCCTTTCACAAAAGTATTTATTGGAGTGAACTATTTTCAAAAAGGAAACCCCACTAAGTTCCTGATTGGCTACCAAGGAAAGTTGCTACTCCGCTGTACTCTCCATATGGCCCACGTTTCCTTTATTAGCATTTCCCGATGAATCCCTGAAAGAAAATGGAGGCAAACAATGCATTCTGTAAACTGCCACCTCATTTTTTTTGAAATCTCTCAAGATAAGTTCACATAAGTTTTCATATAATTACAGGCTTAAAAATCCTCAGAAGAAATAAGTGTATATTCATTTAATTTATAGATTTTCTTATTAAGTGCCGGATGAAGGAGAGTAACAGTAGAGTAGCAGAAGAGAAAAAATAAATTAATGAATTGCTAATTATGTTTGTACTTCAAGCCCCAAATGGTAATTGTTTAAAATAGGCAAAAATGTGGTTGTTTTTTTTTTAAATTTAATCTTTATTGTATTTTTTCCCCACATTACCATTTAGTCCCCTTATATCCCCCCCTCCAGCAATCACCACACTGTGTTTTTAACTATATTTGAAATGAGCAAATCTTACATTTACCCCTCAGGAATATGACTCAGCCAACACTTTAGTAAGGCCAGTGATCAGGGGAAAACTTGCTGAGGGTTAGAAAACATAATCTACTTGCTTTCAGCTTGAAATTTATGTTAGAAAATCTGGCGATACTTACCTACAGGGATTACATAGTAGTAGTATTTACTCTTTCTTCATTTTAAAATAGAAAGTTAGATGTCTGATTTGTATGTTTGGCTTTCAAAAGTAGCAATATTATATTCACATTTTCCACCAATGGAAAAATAAGTTTTCGAAGGCTTACTGAATGCAGTTTAAATTCATGGCAGTGTTACATTCGAGTTATTGGTGCCTACCTGTCTGTGGGAGTTTTGTTTCTCTGATTTTCACCAAACTAGATCAGAAATTTAGAGAAAGTTTGAATTTGTCTCCTTGTTACTCCCCAGAAGAAATTTTCTGAAAGAATGAAAACATAATAGAAAAATACTAATGTTGCATACTCCCTAACTACACTGGCTCTTGGTGGGCATCATTCCAAATAATTTACCGAGTATAGTTCCTGGTATTCTCACCACCTCCCGTTGCTTAAAGGAAAGTTGTGATCGTCTGATGATTTGATATTGTGGATTCTGTAACCTCTACCCTAAGTCATATGTTACAATGTATTACTGTTTCCCCCCAAACAATAATTTTTAGGAGAAAGTGAAATTGATTTAATCATTTAAAAATAGTCTTATATATTTCTCTTTTTTTAGAAATGTAAACTTTCATTATAGAGTACATAGATTTCCAGACTGTTGGAAATTAAATTACTCTTTCAACCTGAGGCTTTCATGTTTTTCTGAAATTCTTTTATATTTCTTATTTTCATTAGAAATATCAGATCTATCATTCCTTGATTATTCTTACTTGATTGTTTCCTATCACTTTGCATAGCAAGGCAAGGTATAATGAAAATATTAAGTTTCTGCAATCATATAATTTCAAGACTGGAAAACAACTTAGTTTATTCACTGCTTCAAAAAACAGATAAAAACATGGAATTCAAGGAAGTGATGAGGAAGCAATTTAAGAAAAGTATAACAAGGAAAGTGAAAGCAAGTGATTACGACCTCAGGAGGTGAAATTGAATTAAAATGTGGAATTTATAGCTGATTGAAATATAGCTGGCGAAAATGTAATTAATGCTCAGCCTTACACAGCACCTTAGGGCTAAAATTTCACTCCTGGTGACTACGTGTCACCAAAAGAACCCCAGGCCATCTGAACATGTGGTAGAACGTGTTGTTTTATTGTTCTTGGAAACCAGAACGTACACGTTGATACTCATTATGTTTATAATCTTAATTTTGTTCTATAAATTTAGGTATATTCTAAAGTTTTGAATGAAGTATATGTAGAGTACTTGTTTCTACCAACTTATTTTTTTTCTTTTTAGATATAGCAAACGTTGCCATACTAAATCCAGCTTCTGCAATTTTAACAAATCCATTTTTAAAATCAAACAAAAGATAGTAAAGCTCCTATGAAATAGGATAGGCACAGTATTTACTCTATACTTGTAATTTTCACGCAGACCTTATGCTTGATGCAATGAAGTAAGTATCTTCTAAATGTCTTTCTACTTGAATACGTTCCGTCCTCACAGGTCTGTTGTTGGTGCAGTACTGGCACCGGCTCCAGGCTTGCTACCAGGGAATCTCTGCTCCGGGCACCATGGTAACCGAACGCAGGTCGGGCTGTTGGCGCTAAGAAAACTAATAAGCTAGAGTCAGGTGCTCATGTAAAGAAAGGAAAGTGTTTTGTTTTCAGGTGTCGGCCACCTGGAAGATGGGAGACTCATGCTGCAAGCCCATCTCCTGGGATGATGGGGGACTTGCATCTCAATGCCCATTTCCACATCTCAGTGTGGGCAGAGGTTTTTTATAAGGAGGGAGAGGGGAGCAGGACAAACATCAAGGGAAGCGGTTGAAAAGTTCTCTACATGCAGACGAGTGCAGTCCCTTCCGATAAGGCAAGTGATGGTCCAGTGGGCATCCTCCTGGTTTACTCATCCTGGCTTCACATCAGTCAGGCTCCATGGTTGAAGGTCAGCAATTCTCCTGGAGCTGGGTGCCTGAAGGTTGGTGTCTGTATCTTTTGAAGTTAGTTCCTAGGGTCCTTATACAAACATGCTGTTTATCTATAAGCTACGCATTAGTCAGAGTCAGCACTTAGAGAAACAATGTCAAAAGAAAGGTGGAGTGGGTGACAATTCCCCCCTGTTACACCATGAAGACTGCCTGATGCACAAACCAGACAGGCTTCTACCTGGTGCTGTTTGCTGTGCAACATGGAAATGGCCTACGTGTTTGTATCAGAGTGCTTGTATCAGGAAATGCCTTTGCTCTCCATTTTCTATCAGGTAATTTTATTTTAATTAATACCAAATGCTCATATCCAATTTCTCTGTGTTGGACATTGCAACAAATAAGAATTACGAGAAGTAAAAAAGCCTCAAAATTTTATTTAACAGCTCAGGAATTTGCTGATTCCATTAGAAGCACTCAATTGTATCTGAAACTGACTTGTTCTTTTATTTACTGCATTTTGATTCAGATTAATATTTTAGGTTCTAATATCATACAAGTGATGAAATATGTATAGATGCTCCTTATAAAGACAGTGCAATATTTAAGTTCATGAGTAAGTGTAGAGAGTTGTGGTTCTTTTTCCTCTATTCACATTTTGGAGCAGTGCTGGCATTGCGCATGCTTGTTCCAAATGTAAATCCCATGTCATCCTCCCCTTCACCCATGCCCAATCAACTGAATCGTAATCTGCATTTCGACAAGGTCTTCATGTGATCCAGGGGGTCCACATGCCCTTTCCTCAATCACACGTTCCTTAGTTCCTCTGTAATAAGCACATTTAGGTTTACATGAAGGCTTACATTTAGGTTACAAAATGTTCAAGTTAGATAGTAACAGGGGAAGGGAAATGCAGGGAATGAATGAAAGAGATATGTTTTTGTACCTAAATAGTAGATGGAAGTAAGAGTATCATTCCCGGGAAATGAAGAGAACATTCTTCATTGGGCAAAACCTAAGTGAAGGAAATACAGTTGGTCTTCTGTATCTGTGGGTTCTGCATCCTCAGATTCAAACAACCGTAGATCAAAAATATTAGAAAAAAGTTAGATTGTTGCTTGCATGTACTATGTCTCTAGGCCTATGAATGCTGTATCTGTACTAAAAGTCTACAGAGTTTTTCTTGTCATGTTATTGCTTTTCCCTAAGCAATACAGTATAACAACTATTTCTAATGCGTTTACATTGTCTTAGGCATTATAAGTAATCTAGAAATGATTTAAAGTATAAGGGAGGTTGTACACAGGATATATACAAATATTACAGCATTTTATATAAGGGATTTAAGCTTCCAAGGGTTTTGATTCATATCTGAGGGGGTTCCTGAAACCAATCCCCCTAAGATAATGAGGGACCACTGTACAACAAAAGAAAATGAGGACTTTATATTGACCAATTCATAAGCAAAGATATTTTTTCTTTCTCCAATTGATTATTTCTACAATAACTGTGTCATATATTTTTAATCAAATAAACATGCAGGTTTACTGATTATATATCTTTAGAAAAATGAGTGACATCATTGAATTATTATCTGGTAAAAAACTATCTTGAAAAAGTAGAATAACACAGGAGCGAAGGAAGAAAGAGACTTACCGTGCAATGCTTGCTATTGAGAAGTATGTGCCTTTCATAAAGGACATCATGAATTCAACCTTCCTTGCAAGAAACTACTTCAAATCATCCCTGAGTGATGAAAATATTTCCCACAATGACAAGCTTACCATGAATCTCCTCACCTTTTTTAACAACACACTGTTCTCATGACATGAAATTTTTATATAATAGATACCTTATTCTATAGATACCTTAGAATACCTTATTCTATAATCAGTGAACTAGGTGAAAGAAGAGCAGATTACATTAATTCAGTATTTTATATAGATAATTACTGACCATCTGGATATAAGAATGCGTCCTTTGTCATGAGTTTTGTTGAACAAAATCTAAAAATTGCTGACTGTGATGAGAATTAACAAGAGAACTTTAAGGAAAAGACTTTCCCAGTCAGTGTCTTTAAACACTGGATATAAGAATAATGAAGTGTTATGAGGGATTCATGTTTCAAAATGAGCTACCAGTTGGTAATTAGTGGAGCGTACAACACCCTGGTGAGACAGGTATGTTTTATTGCTGACATTTTACAGATGCAAAGTGGGCATTAGAGACTAATGAAGTGTTTGGCCTCAGGGAATCTAAAAATCAGCATCAGCAGAAAGCACTGACTCTTAGGAGAAGTCCAATTGTCATGTAAGTAGCAAGGCCAGTGCTAACAAACACTTACTGGCTGTGTGATTTTGACACAGTTACTCAGTTTCCTTACTTTGTTCATCTATAAAATGGAAGAGTAATAGCATTTATTTCAAAGGGTTATTAGGATCGAATTAATCAATGCAAAGACTTTAAAAAGTACCTGATGTATAATTGGCTGACTATTGTCAATGAATTATTGGATATGGGTCTCTCGGAGCACTTGGGGACTTAAAAGCGGACAAAAGAAATCCCTGCCCTCGTGAGCTTACATTCTAGTTATCAACAGAATATTCTCTCAGCTGATGGACAGCTCTGTAGTGCCCTTATGAACAGGTAGAAATAGGAAGTCCTGGAGGTTTTCTTTCTTTTATTCTTTTAATTGCTAGGGGTAACTTCACAGTGGCTGGTGACTTTTGTCAATGTCCTGTGAATGAGTTCTTAACAAAAAGAGGAACTTTACTAATTTCTCTTGAAAGCAAACAGCTGTGTTAGGCAACAATTGCAGGTTGGGTGACAAAGGGAACAAAAAAAGAATCTCCATTCTTCAGGACTCATAAAATAGTGGAGTAAGATACACAAATAAATGACTATAATTAAGGCTATTTTGAGAAATATAAGTATAAAAAAAGAACAAAGAAGCAACAGAAAGAGGGCCATGGGCAGGGGGGAAAAAAGGAGAGCAAGAATTCAGAAAGTGAACAAAACGGGTAAAGAGCAGGAAAGAGTAGAAATAAAGGAAGGCTATGTCTGATATTCAATGGAATTTTTGATTTTTTTATAAAAGACTATATTTACTTATTTTTAGAGAGGGGAAGGGAGGGAGAAAGAGAGGGAGAGAAACATCAGCTTATGGTTGCGGGGGACCTGGCCCGCAACCCAGGCAGTGCCCTGATTGGAAATCCTACCAGCAACCTTTTGATTCACAGGTGGGCACGCAATCCACTGAGCCACACCAGCCAGGGCAAATTTTTGATATTTTGTAACTGTAATAGGTTTTGCAACATTCTGAAGGTGGAGACTGAAGGGTTGAGAGCAGATGTCTTAGTTCTGTTAAAATAACTTTCTAGGCCCAAGATGGAGACGTGCCTACCTGAGTGCCACGGCAGCAGACCAAACTGGGACAACTCGCATGTCCCTGTAAAAAATGCTCTGCCTGCAATACTGCAGTGTATCCAGTCAGCCAATCCCCAAAAGCCGGGCCAGCTCCGGGCTCTATACGTTCTTGTTCCTTCTCATCCTAAACAAGGTTTACTAAGTAGCCCCAGTCAATGAGATATTTTCTGTTTTTCTCTCCCTTGTTCTTTATTGTTGATCCTATAAAAGCTTCCTTCCTTCTGCCCATTTCTCAGTTCTCTAAAAGCAGACTATTTCATGAATTGTTAAAAAAGTTTGTATCACCTAAATTGCTTTCAGTTTTTAAAATCATACCCTCTTTACAAGTGGGCCCTGCTTTTGGAGAAAAGCATAGTTAGTACGTAAACATAAAGTAGAAATAGTTTTGGCAACCTATATTTGGCTTTTTTAAAATTAGTTTAGGTCCATTCATATTCAAACTACATTCATTTGAGTTTAAAAAGTGAAACACTTTTTGAGTATGAAAAGAGAAAAATATCTAAGAATTGGGGGGGTGTATAATGAACTGACTAGAGAATATCTAATTAGTTACGACCAAAGCAATATGTTTTTTTCTCTATGTCCCTCAACAGACACACATACATATACAGAAGGACATGACTGCAGGGTCTTATCTTTTATATTTAACTATGATGTGAAGAGCACTGATGCCTGTGATGAAGTATTTTTAAACATGTGTGTTTAGGTATTTAATTTCAGTAGACATGAATGAAGAATACAGTTATGTGGGAGATGTGATAACTTATCTATGTGAAGGTACAGAATTAGCATTTGGAAACAGCTAGAACTGCAAGAGTTTATCTTTCTGGATCTTTATTTTATTGATGAGGAAACAGGACTAAAAAAATTCAGATTTCACCAAACTCAAATTTTTGAACACCCAAACCAGTGCTTTTTTTTCCTAATATTACGTATTCTCTGAGCAAAAGTCACTGGTAACAATAATATGTTTGATTTCAGATACAGACAATTTATATTCTAAACACATTTTTTTCTGATTTACAGAACAATGTTCTTAACACAATAAGACCTTAATAAAACAGCATAAATTCCTCAGAGAATGGCATAAATGTTGATTATTTGTGAATTGCTTATGGGTTAGCAATACAGTGTAACTTTGAATAGAAGAAAATGGAAGGTTTATGTAATGTAAATTGAAGACTAAAGCACCAATATTAAAAAGTGAGTAGAATGTGAATATTATAATGAGCAGAGAATTAAGATTCATAGTTATAAGCTTTATAAAAATATTCTGGGCATTAGGTACCTTAGCTAATAGTTGGTGGGCCCCCAGATCCCCTCGGATCAACTTTACTTAATCTTCCTTGTAACTACCATCTCTTTTAGAGACCTAAATTTGGGCTACAGAAGTCACTGCAGAGAACCAGAAGTGCCTATGATTTTTCTCCCATACCATGTATATTGTACATCTCCATTAAGCCCTGTTGCCAATGCTGATTGGAATCAGAGTACTTATGTTCAGCTTCTTAGTTTCCACAGTATAAACTCTGAGGTGTAATTTAGATTGCAGAGCTCCCCTTAGTCACTCTGAGTTTGATTGGCATCTTCCTTCCTAGTCCTGCTGCCTCCATTCTCTTAGCAGTTCTCCTGGGAGTTTTCTTAGTGACTTGTATGCAAATTGCTGTCTCAGGGCCTACTTTTGGGCAACTCCATCTAAGACAGCTGCCAAAGCTATTTAGGATCCATCCATTAATCCATCTATTCATATTTATCTGCCACCTTCCTCTATCTTCCTTGGTTCACCTTCATTCTGCCTCCCACTCCACCCCAATAAGCAACACTTGAAAGAGAGTATCATGTACACCCTATTCCTAAGGAAATTTTATAATTCTGTATACTCATATAATCATACATAAATATACACATATGGAAGAATATCTGTGTTCCAAAAGTGGGATCATTTGCATATACAGGGTGGGGCAATAGCAGGTTTACAGCTGTTCATGTGGAAAAATAATACAATAATTAATAAATAATAATACAAGAATAAACTCTGTTTTTCTTATTGAGCAGTATTTAGGTTCCTAATAAAGAAGGAAATTATTTATAACTAAGAGTGCTATTGTAATTTGCCCTAGTTATAAGCTTTATAAAAATATTCTTTTGGAAGGAGAAACCATGTTATAAATGCTGATATGTAAAATGTCTGGTTAGAATTTGAAGTCATAGTTGGGAAGAGTTTTAATGCTGTCAATCACTTAAGCTGTCTCTGAAAGGTTTATATTCTAACATCTTTGGTTGCCTATATATTATGTATTTATGTGTAAAAAGATAATAATTTTTATTTAGCTTATACACAATTCCCATGCTGTTGTGTTTCTGATTTTATATTATGTTATATGCTAACATTTCCCTAATGCGCACTTAGATAATATTTAGTACTGATTTAATGTTCTTTTCATCTTCAAGTATGTTTATAATTAACTTTTACAACATACTAGAAGGGTTGATATCTTCATTTCCATTTTGTAAGTGTAAAGTCTGAGACATAGGGAAATTAATTGACTTTTTCTTGGTCAAGTCAGTGTCAAAACATGAATTAGAAATCTTTGACTTCCAATTCCATGTTTAATCCATTAGCACTACATCACTGCCATTTTCTTACAAAATAAACTTCTTCAAAATATTATTTATTCCATAATTAAAACATGAATATTATGTCAATCACCATCTTTCAGATTTTACTTACTGATTTCTATAATTTTGATTGCATGAATGTGGTTTCTTTTCTAAGGAATCTATATAATTTCTCCTTATTTGGAAATATTGCAAGTTATCTTCATATTCAAACATGATGTAGATATTACTACAAAATAAGAATGATTTGCTGTGTAGGAAATATAACCTTTATAAAACACAGAGAAATATTTTCATCCTCCGAAAGTTGCTTATACATATGTGTGAATTGCTTTTTAAATAATCAGAGTTTGTGAATAGATGAAGATCTATTACATTAGTGGACAGAATATATGTGTATTGTTGTGACAGCTACAGGTAATAACATTTGAAAGGGTAGAGCAACAAGACTTCTAAACACATGCTGGCCTGGCTAATGTGCGGAATCTATAATCCAATTTAAGCTCAGTGAATTCCTCCTGTCTTACACTATGAATTTACCCATGTGGACGGGTAATGATAATGACAGTTTTCATTGACCACATAATGCTGAAATTACTAGAATGTCAAAATGGGTTCAGCCGTGCTTCTGAGTCACTCCCTTTTTCAAACTTATACTTGCTCAGAAGCAATAGAATAGAAAAATATTTGTTTCTTTTCTTGCTCCTATATTTCTTCAGAGAAGACCTTAATTTATTTATGATAGTTCTTTGCTTCTAGTAAGTTATAGAAATGCAAGAAGTTCTTTCTTATGGTAGTATACCATTGAATATTATATATAATTTTTACATTTAATTTTTAAATTTAATGTTCACTGTATGAATGAATATTCTAGAATAGTATTAGCACAATGAGACTGTCAAATTTGAACATGTGGTCTGCTGTAATATCTATAGCAGCACTATCATAACGATAAGAATAATGAAGGGGAGCATAAATAAAGAGTGAAAATGACAAAAGTGAGTATAAAATTCATGGAAATATAGTAATTGAGAACATTTTTAAATGGCAAAAATAGAAATTAAGGTTTACAGTTGATTTATTAGCCAGATTTATCTTGCTAGCTTCTTATAAATAAAACAGCTGACACAAATGTAGAGAAAAATTTTTAAATGATCAGCTATTTCTATTTCTTCATTAGATCATCCTTGTAAGTTATATTAGACTGTAACTTTGAATTCACTGGCAAAGAATATGACCCATACAAACGCTTTTTAGGTTATAGTAATTCCATTTCACCATTTCTTCCCAAGTGAATTTAGAAACAATGTTATGTCAACAAAACTGTATATTGCGGAAGCTACTACTTCTTATTATATTGTAAAACTCCTAGAGTAAGTCGTGACATAAACATTTCATATATTCTGCTTTAATCTGACATAAAACAAGGCAAATTAATTAAGAAATTATATGCACAATAGTAAATCAGAGAGTACTCAAAGACGTAGTAGGTATGAGGTTAGGCCAAAGAACAGGTTTTAAGGTAAGATAACATAGAATAATAACATGTTCAGTATATACATATATCCACATATATGTATATGTAACTTTTTAGGAAGCTCCAAGTAAGACCTACTTTCTCATAGTACTTGATCTCGTAGTCTAGTATGGCTCCATTGGAAAAAGCAGGTGCTTGCCATGATAGAGCAATGCTATTTCGAGATGCCCAGTCCTTCCTCACTGTACCTATCAGGGAAGGCGCTGAAATGAAAGAAAAGAACTAAGAATTAATTGTCAGGAATCATATTCCACAATCCTTTCTTTAATATTTTGTCTTCCAAAAAATACAATTCTTGCTGAGGAGGACATCACACATAGGTGCAGATTAATAAGGTAGCCTTAGCATCTACTCTATTCAATCGAAATAAAGTATTAAAATATATTTAAAAATACTACTAGGGAACTTAGGAAATTTTCATGTAGTCCAAGAAGAAGGGCCAGAGCTCATCATCTTTGATATTTTTAGAGGGGGACATTTTTCTTTAAACTGGCTTTGGTTTTGATATGAAGTATGGTACACTTGGCTCCTATATTTTACCAAATGTAAATCTTCTATAGCAAAATCCTCTGCAATTTTATACATGGTCATTTATACACTTTTTTTCTCTTCAAGACTTAAGACTTTATAAAGTCTTAGTACTTTATAAAAGTTTATGTCACAAACTTCTTAACTGTAGTAAATGATTGCTTATCAAGTAAGTGTTATTTCTTCTGCATGGTTTCAGTTGCATTTGAATAAAATTGAAATGTTTGACTTCTGAAGTTTACTTTCAGAATCATGTCATTTTCCCCTATATAACATTGTTTTAACAATCTAATTTGAGCCAAAAGTAATCTTGTGTAAAACTTCCAAAATTTACCTAAAATGTATATATTGTAAATTCATTTCTATAACGAAATATATTTCACTTTAAGTTTTCAAATTTTTGAAACAGTAGTTTTTTACATAGATGTTAAGATTCATAAAAAGAGAGACCAACAAGATTGCAGAGGAGTGAACAGAAGCCACACTAACTTCCTCCCAGGAACAATCTGGAATTATAACTAAATTGTGAAGAAATCACACAGAAAAAACAATTGAATAATAACCTCAGGCAGACAGAAGAATCATCTTTAGCACAACCTAACTGGTAAGGAGTGCAGTGGAGACTCCAGAGGGCTGGCTGTGCACCCACAGGCAACAGTGCTAGAGGGATAAATAAGGAAATGATTGGATCCCCCTGAGAAGTGTGGGGTCTAAACCCTAAGCTGGGATCCACAGCCCAGAGCACCAGAGCCCCCAAAAGTACACAGATAACAACCAGCAGTGAAAAGTGGCAGGGTTGCTCTCTGCCACAGACAGACAGCTAGAGACACAAAGGGCTGTTTAAAGGGCCAACCCACAAATTTTCATTTGCTGCCACTTACCCTGGACTCCAGCAAAGATGGGGGCAGAGTGGGCTAGAGACACCAGAGGAGAGACTGAGAATGGAAGCTTTGGGGATAGAACTGAAAGAGCAGCTGCCAGGATCCTGGGGCTGAGTCTTCCTGTATATGCAGCAGCCATCCTGCTCAGGTAGACCTCTCCCCCCCAGAGCAGCAGCAGCCTGAGGGGAAACAATAGCCCCAACCCCAGGAGGGATTCTGCCCTGCCCTATGGGGCTAAAGCCTGACAGGTGAGTGCAGAGTGAGTAGATAAATAACTGAAGGAGACAGTCACAGACAGTAGATCCCTGGGTCAACATCTGACATCACCAGAGATGGATCCAGAAAGAAAAAACAGTGGTAAATACTAGAGGCAACAGACGAATCAACTACGGTCTTCCCCATGATTAGCGATATTTTCTTTCCTGTATAGCTTTTTAACCTTCATTTCTTGTTCAACAAGTTTGTGCATATTAACTCACTAGATTTTATACTATAGTTTATTTCTCTCCTTTCTTATAATAGGCTTAATCTCTTTATACCCTTATTAATACTGGTTCCTTTGCTATTGACACTGCTGTGGAGAGGAGTTATTTTTGTGGTTGTGGACTTGTTTCCTGGGCTTTGTGGTTTTGTTCTGACAGCACCTGCACAACAGCATACAAGACATGGTGGGCGGAGTGACCCTCAGTCAACCAGCTGGAGGGAAGGACCCACCAAAGAAAGACCCAACAACAATCAAATCCAGAGAGCCAACATAAAGGATATCCCAAGAGCAACAAGTTCAGGAGATCAAGGAGACTGCACCACTGAATCTCACAGGTCTCCTACCACAGAAGGTCACACCACAAAATCAGGAAGAAAAAACATCAATTTAAGAAACAGAAGCAAACAAGAAGAGTCTCACAAATAATTGGATGGCAAAGAAACAATGCCCAATAGAAAGGAATGGAGGAATCTTCAGAAAAATGCTAAATGAAATAGAGGCAAGACAACGATCAGATACTGAGTTCAAAACAATGGTTATTAGGAAACTCAATGAGCTCACAGAGAATTATCAAAAACTACAGGGAAACTATGAGGATTTACTGCAAACTACATCAGCATGAAAAAGGACGTAGAAACTACCAAAAAGAGGCAAGAGGAAATGAAGGATACAATTTCTGAATTGAAGAACTCAATAGAAGGTATCAAGGCAGGCTCAATGAAGTAGAGGATTGAATCAGTGAGCTGGAGGACAAGGTAGGGAAAAACTCCCAGAAAGAGCAAGAAAAGGAAAAAAGACTAAAAAGGAATGAAGATGGGTTAAGGGAACTTCAGGACAACATGAAACATAATAATATCTATATAATAGGAATACCAGAAGGAGAAGAAGAGGAGCAATGGATAGAAAACCTGTTTGAGAAAGTAATGATGGAAAACTTCCCTAATTTGATGAGAGAGAAAGTCACTCAAATCCAGGAAGCACAGGGGGTTCCAAACAAGAAGGACCCAAGGTGGCTCACTCCAAGACACATCATAATTAAAACTGCAAAATTCAAGGACAGAGAGAATCTTAAGGGGAGCAAGGGAGAAACAGGGAGTAACATAAAAGGGAGCCCCAATAAGGCCAGCAGCTGTCTTCTCAATGGAAATGCTTCAAGCCAGAAGGGCATGGCAAGAAATATTCCAAGCAATGAAAAGCAAAGGCCTACAATCAAGACTACTCTACCCAGCAAGGCTCTCAATTAAAATGGAAGGCAATATAATGAGTTTCCCAGACAAAACAATAGAAAAAGAAGGCTAAGACAATACACCTCCACAAAACCAGCACTGCAAGATATGCTAAAGGGACTGTTTTAAGAAGATGGAGAAAAAGAGTGAGACAGAGAGGAACACAGCTACAAAGGTGAAAAATGAAGAAGTACCTACCAATAATAACCATAAATGTAAAAGGATGAAATATTCTAATTAAAAGACATGGGGTAGCTGAATGGATAAAACACAGGACCCACACATATGCTGCCTACAAGAGACCCACCTCTGAACAAAAGATCTATACAGACTGAAAGTGAAAGGTTGGAAAAAATATTCCAAGAAAATGGACAGGAAAAAAAAAAAGCCAGAGTAGCAATATTTATATCAGACAAAATAGACTTCAAAACAAAGGCCATAAAAAGAGACACAGAAGGACACTTCATAATCTGAAAGGGAAGAATCTATCAAGAAGACATAAACATTATAAACATATATGTACCCAACATAGGAGCAACCAAAATATAAGGAAAATCTTGGAGGACTTCAAAAAAGATATAGACAGCAACACATTTATACAGCAGATTTTAACACCCCACTGTCAAAAATGGATAGATCTTCCAAACAAACTATTAGCAAAGATATTGCAGCATTGAACAATGCCTTAGATCAAATGGACTTAAATGACATATATGGAACTTTTCATCAGAAAGAAGCAAAATACACATTCTTTTCAAATGCACATGGAACATTTTCAAAGATGGACCACATGATAGGACACAAAATAAGCCTCAACAAATTCAAGAAAATTGAAGGAACTTCTGGACAAGATGGAGGCATAGGCTCCTCACACAACCAAAAGGACAACAACCGATTTAAAAACAAAAAATAACCACAGAACTGCCAGAAAATCGAACTGTATAGAAGTTCAACAACCAAGGAGTTAAAGGAGAAACATTCCTTCAGGTAGGTAGAGGGGCAGAGATGGGCAGCCAGGGTAGAGAGGACACGCAGCAAGGCTGCAGTTGGAGGACCAGGTGGGCAAGGTGGCAGCTGACAGAGTGAGTGGTCCCACATTTGCAGTCAGATAATTGGGAAGAACAAGTGGGCAGTGAGACAGGCAACAAAACGCAGAATTCCAGTGCAAGGAAATAAAACCTCAAAACTTCTGGCAGTAAAAATCTGTGAGGGTTGCAGTAACAGGAAAAGCCCCCAGCTTCACAGGAGAGGTCCTTGGAGAGACCCACAGGGTACTGGAATATACTCAAAACCACTCAGCCAGGATCAGTAACAGAAGGGCTCAATTTGCTTGTGGAAAGCAGGGGAAGTGACTGAAAGCTAGCTGAGACTCAAGCAAGTGGCATTGTTCCCTCTTGGACCCCACCCCCACATACAGTGCCACAACACAGCAATGTGGGTTGTCCTACACTGGCAATTACCATGGCTCCACCCCTTACTACATAACAGGCATGCCAAGACAAAAAATATGGCCCTAATGAAAGAACAGATTAAAGCTCTAAAAATAGAACTAAGTGATGAAGAGATAGCCAACCTATCAGATACAGAGTTCAAAACACTGGTAATCAGGATGCTCACATAAATGGTTGAGTATGGTCACAACATGGAGGAAAAAGGGAGGGCTATGCAAAGTGAAATGAAGGAGAATGTACAGGGAACCAACAGTGAAGGGAAGGAAACTGAGACTCAAATCAACAATTTGGAGCAGAAGGAAGAAATAAACATTTGATCAGAACAGAATGAAGAAACAAGAATTAAAAAAAAAGAAGAAGAAGAAGAGAGGCTTAGGAACCTCTGGGACAACTTTAAACGTTCCAACATCCAATTCATATGGGTGCCAGCAGGAGAAGAGAAAGAACAAAAACTTGAAAATTTATTTGAAAATAATGAAGGAGAATTTCTCTAATGTGGCAAAGGAAATTGACTACCAGGAAGTCTAGGAAGGCCAGAGTGCCCCCCAAAATTCGGACCCAAGGAAGCACACACCAAAGCACATCATAATTACATTAAACAAGATTAAAGATAAGGAGAGAATCTTAAAGGCCACAAGAGAAAAGGAGACAGTTACCTGCAAAGGAGTTTCCATAAGGTTATCAGCTGATTTCTCAAAAGAAACCTTGCAGGCAAGAAGGAGCTGGAAAGAAGTATTCAAAGTCATGAAGGGCAAGGACCTACATCCAAGATTACTCTATCCAGCAAAGCTATCATTTAGAATGGAAAAGCAGATAAAGTGCCTCCCAGATAAGGTTAAGTTAAAGGAGTTCATCATCACCAAGCACTCTTTATATGAAATGTTAAAGGGACTTATCTAAGAACAAGAAGATGATCAAAACTATGAACAGTAAAATGACAACAAATAGCTATCAACAACTAAACCTTAAAAAAACAAAAACAAACTAAGCAAACAACTGGAACAGGAATAGAATCACAGAAATTCAGACCACATGGAGGATTATTGGGGGGGAAGGGGAGGAGGGAGAATCAGCAAAAAGGTATAGGGAATAAGAAGCATAAATGGTAAGTCCAAAATAGACAGGGGGAGGTTAAGAATAGCATAAGAAATAGAGAAGCCAAAGAACTTACATGTATGACCCATGGATGGACATGAATTAAGGGTGGGGATGTGGTAGGAGGGGTG
Source organism: Desmodus rotundus (assembly GCF_022682495.2). Taxonomy (NCBI): domain Eukaryota; kingdom Metazoa; phylum Chordata; class Mammalia; order Chiroptera; family Phyllostomidae; genus Desmodus; species Desmodus rotundus. The sequence continues at coordinate 76,792,536 of NC_071388.1, read as the reverse complement.
GTGCAGGGCAGAGGGGAATAAAGGGGGAGGAAAATGGGACAACTGTAATAGCATAATCAATAAAACATATTGAAAAACAAATTCAGGAAAATTAAAATCATATCAAACAGTTTTCAGACCACAAGGGCCTGAAACTAGAAACCAACTTCAAGGAAAAAACTCAAAAACACTGAAAATTTGTGGAGATTGATTACCATTCTATTAAACAATGAATGGGTTAAATGAGGTCAAGGAAGAAATCAGAAAGTTTCTGGAAACAAATGAAAATGGACACACAACAGTCCCAAAACTTATGGGACACAGCAAAGGCAGTCCTGAGAGCAAATTCATAGTGACACAGGCCTACTTAAAAAAGAGAAACATTTCAAATAAATCATCTAACCCTACACCTATAAGAACTGGAGTAACAACAACAAACAAAGCCCAGAGGGAGTAGAAGGAAGAAAATAACCAAGATCAGAGCAGAATTAAGTGACATAGAGGCTAAAAGAACAATTCAAAGGATCAATAAATCCAGGAGCTGGTTCTTTGTAAAGATAAACAAAATCAAGAAGCCTTTAAGCAGACTCATCAAGAAAAAAAGAGAGAGGCATCAAATAAAATCATAAACCAAAGAGAAGTTGCAGCTGATAACACAGAAATACAAAGGATTGTAAGAAATTACTATGAACAACAATATGCCAAAAAATTGGACAACCTGGGTAAAATGGACAAATTTCTAGAAAAATATATTGCAATACTGATTCAAGAAGAAGCAGAAAGCTTGAACAGACTGATAACACCTGGTAACATCGAAGCAGTAATCAAAAGACTCCTAGGACACAAAAGCCCTGGACTGGATGATTTCACAGGAGAGTTTTACAAAACATTTAAGGAAGAGCTGACCCCTACCCTTCACAGACTATTGCAAAAAATCCAAGAAGAGGGCAGACTCACAAACTCTTTATGAAGCCAGCATCATCCTAATCCCAAAAGGAGATAAAGACATGACAAAGAAAGAAAACTACAGGCCAATGTCGCTGATGAAAATAGATGCTAAAATTATAAACAAAATATTGTCAAATGGCATACGGTAATACATTAAAAAGAACATACACAACGATCAAGTGGGATTCATCCCAGGAATGCAAAGATAGTACAATATTTGCAAATCCATAAATGCCATACATCACATAAACAAATGGAATGACAAAAATCACATGATCATATCAATAGATGCAGAAAAAGCATTTGATAAGGTACAGCATCCATTTATGATAAACACACTCAGTAAAGTGGGAGGAAGGGGAACATACCTCAGCATCATAAAGGCCATATATGAGAAACCTACCGCCAACGTCATACTCAACCTGTAAAAACTAAAAGCTTTCCTACTAAGATCAGTAACTGGACAAGGGTGTCTGCTTTTACCACTTCTATTCATCATAGTATTAGAAGTCCTAGCCACAGTGATCCCACAAGAAAAAGAAATGTAAGGCATCCAAATTGGAAAGGAGGAAGCAAAGCTGTCATTCTTTGCAGATGACATGATAGTGTACATAGAATATCCTATAGAATCCACCAAAGAACTATTGGACCTAATAAGTAAATTTGGCAAGACGGCGGGATACAAAGTCAATATTCAGAAATAGAAGGCATTTTTGTACATCGACAATGAAATATCAGAAACAGAAATCAAGAAAAAAATCCCATTTGTTATAGCAACAAGAGAAATAAAGTACCTAGGAATGAATCTAACCAAGGAGGTAAGCAACCTGTGCTCACAAAACTACAGAACAGTGAAGAAGGAATTTAGGGAAGATACAAACAAATGGAAGGATATACTGTGTTCATGGCTTGGGAGAATTAACATCATCGAATTCTCCATCCTACCCAAAGCGATTTACAGATTCAATGCAATGCCTATTAAAATACCAATGAGATATTTCACAGATGTAGAACAAACATTTCAAAAACTTAAGTGGAACCATTAATGACCCTGAATAGCCTCAACAATTTTGAGAAAGAAGAACAAAATAGGATAGATCAAAATACCTGATATCAAACTGTATTACAAGGCCACTGTAATCAAAACAGTCTGGTACTGGCATAAGAACAGACACATGGAGAGCCCAAATATAACCCATGTCTCTATGGTCAATTAATACTCAAAAAAGGGGAAGAAGCATAAAATGGAGTAAAAGTAGCCTCTTCAACAAATGGTTTTGGGAGATCTGGACAGCTACATGCAAAAAAAAAAAAAAAAAAAAAAAAGAAACTTGACCACCAAGTTACACCATGCACAAAAATAAACTCTTAAATATGGATAAAAGACTTAAATATAAGTTGCAACACCATAGAAGTCCTAGAAGAGAACATAGGCAGAAAAATCTCAGATATTGCATGTAGAAATATTTTCACTGATATGTCCCCTAGAGCAAGGAATATAAAGAAAAGAATAAACAAATGGGACTTCATCAAAATAAAAAGCTTCTGCATGGCCAAGGAAAACATCAGCAACACGAAAAGGGAAGCAGAGTTGTGGGAAAATTATATTTGCAAATGATACCTCAGACAAGGGTTTAATCTCCAAACTATATAAAGAACTCACATGACTCCATTCTAGGAAGACAAACAACCCAATTAAAAAATGGTCAAAAGACCTGAACAGACACTTCTCAAAGTAGGACATACTTTGGACAAAGTATGTACAAAGAGGCCCCAGAGACATATGAAAAGATGCTCAGTATCAGGAGCTATCAGAGAGATGCAAATTAAAACCACAATGAGATACTACTTTACAGTGGTTAGAATGGCCATCATAAACAAATCAACAAACAAGTGCTGGAGAGGTTGTGGAGAATAGGGAACCCTAGTGCACTGTTGGTGGGAATGCAGACTGGTGCAATCGCTGTGGAAAACAGTTTGGAATTTCCTCAGAAAACTAAAAATGGAACTGCCCTTTGACCTGGCAATTTCATTGCTGGGATTGTACCATAAAAGTCCTGAAACACCAATTCAAAAGAACCTGTGCACTCCAATGTTCATAGCAGCACAATTTACAATAGCCAAGTGCTGGAAGCAACCTAAGTGCCCATCAGTAAATGAATGGATCAAAAAAGTACGGTACATTTACACAATGGAATACTATGCAGCAGAGAGAAAGAAGGAGCTTCTACCCTTTGTGACAGCATGGATGGAACTGGAAAGCATTATGCTAAGTGAAATAAGCCAGGTGATGAGGGACAAATACCATATGATCTCATCTTCAAGTGGAACCTAATGAACAAAACAAACAAGCAAGCAAGGCATAACCAGAAGCATTGGAATAAAGAACAAACTGTCAGTAACCAGAGGGGAGGGGTGAGAGGGATAACAGGGGGAAAAGGGGAAGAGTCATGAAGGAACATGTATAAAGGACACATGGACAATGCCAAAGGGTGTAGGATTTAGGGTGGGAGGTGGGGATGGGTGGGGTGGTGGGTAGTGATGGGGGGAAAATGGAGACAACTGTACTTGAACAAAAATTTAAGAAAAAAAACAACTTGAAACATAACTAATTTTAATTTAAAAAAACACAACTATTTTTATACTCACATCAAAAGACAAATAATTAAAACTGTTATTTGTTCTCAAAATTCAGTCAACTTCAAAATTAATTAAGTGTTAAGAAACAATTATTCCCAAAGAAATCTATCAGCATTAGTAAGAGTAAACAAAACAAACAATTTAATATTAAATTTTTGAAGTGGTATAAAAAATGTCAGATATTGTTCAAAGAGCAAAAAAAAATAACATGCCTAAACAGTTTTTAAAAACTCATGAAAAGAGTAATACAAATTAAATACACTGAGATACCGTTCCTTATCTAACAGACTGGCAGAAAATCCAAAAACCTGACACAAGGATCTCTGTTGAAAAGGCTGTGGTGGTAAAGGACTTTAATACATTGTTGGTGGGAATTCAAAATGCCAGAGCTCTTACCAAGAGAAATCCAACAATTTAAGGCAAATTGTATGTTCTTTGTATTTTGGCTTTTTGGATATTATCCCAAATATACATTGCACAAATACAAAGAGGCATATTTACAATACTGCTCACTGAGAACTGTTCATAATGACTGTAAACAATTTAAATATCTATCAGTATGAGACTGGTTGAAAAAATATGATACATCCAGCAGAGAATTATGATGTTGTGAAAAGAAATTATGACTATCTATAAATACTACAGTAGCACTATTTCAGGATATATTTTTAAGTGAAAAAACTAAGGTGGACAAAAATGTATAAAATATAATATAAGGAGAAAGCAATGAATAAAAAATAATAATGGTTACCCCTAGGGCATGAGAGAAAATAAGATGGACACCACAGGGTTAAAAGCTAGACATTTCAGAATATACCTTCCTTTGAAGATTTATTTTGGAATTCTGCAAATATTATTTTAAAATATTAGAAAACAAATTAACATTTAAAAAAGCAATCTCAAAAAATTAGAAGAAAAATAAAAGAAACCTGTGTATCATGTTGGAGATAGAGACTCTAAGAGGAACTAGTTAAAGTTACTTTTAAACACAATAACTCAACATACATCTGAATGGCATAAATTTTAAAGGTAAAAAATATGCAAAAAATATTAATTTTTTTTCAGTAAGGATATTGGTATTATAATTCTGAACCTGTGTGGGTATATTAAGGGATAAAGTAAATGAGTAATTAGGTTGGTGTTATTGAGAACTAGGAATTTTCTTTCCCCCTAGGGAGAAAGGAAATACAGATGTCCATTTAATAAAGTATGTAAAAACCCTACAACAGTAGACTCAAATTAGAAACATCATTTATGAACTCATGATATTTTTCTAATTCCTTTTCAAAAATCCATTCAAGTGTACCAATTACTGGTGGGAATAGGACTTGAAAAAAAATAGATTCTCTAGGATTATGATGAATATAATTCATTTATTTATTTATATTGTATATTTTTTCCATTACTATTTAGTCCCTTCATACTCCCCTCACCCCCAGCAATCACCATGCTGTTGTCCATGTCCATGAGCCCTTTTTCCTTTTTGCTCTATCCCTCCACCCTCTACCCTCCCCTTCACCCTTAGCTGTCATCCTGCTCTCTATGAGTCTGTCTTTATTTTCCTTGTTAATTCAGTTTGTTCATTAGAATTCTAAGAAAAACTCAAGTATTAAGTTTTGTATTTCATGTCTGAGTGTTGCCTTTGAATCTTAAGGATAAAGTATTTTTAAAAATTTGTATGAATGACAAGTTTGGTTCTCCTAAGGAAATGAGTACTTTAGAAACTATACTTAAAACTCTTTGCAGATGTTCAATGAAATCATTATTGTTGGACTAAAATATATTCTTAAACATGAGCAATAATTATAGAAATTGTGAAGAAATGAAAACTTTGTGATCTAAGCTGAAATAGATATGGATGGTGTGGTAAATAAGAAAAAGAGCTCAAATAATTCACTATGTAGTTGAGTCACATTCACTATAATTAAACTACCTTTAATACATTTATCCCTGTTGGAAATTTCATTAATGTGTTTGAATTATAGTGTAATACTGTATTAAATGGTACTTTATGGAAAAATTAATACAAATTAATCATACAAATTATGTTGATTTAAGTATATTAATTCATTATAATTTTTGAAAATGTCTTTTTTATATGTATATAATCTTACAGTTAATTTTCAGTTTAAGGTACAATGTCATAAAGCAATATTACCAGTGTATCACATTTTGTCTCAATTATTTAGGACTGAAGGTCAATTAATATAATACTTGCAAAACATATAAGAATTCAATAATAGCAGCAGAATATTAGGATAACTGTTGGTTCAAATATAGCTACTATTTTTTCTATTTCCAATCTTCAATGGTCAATTAATTGTATAGGCACATCACCTAAATTTTATGTGTTATTTCCTATACATCTATAAAATAGAATCAAAGAAATCTATTCCCTAACTATATAGATCACACATAGACTTCAGGGTCCAAGAACTATGTAAACCCTAAAAAATATCTTCCTTTTTCCACATTTTTTTTCCATAGTTAAAAATCTTTATTTTACATAGCTGTAAAATATACATAATTTGTATAGTTCTATTTTTTAACCATATCTTGTAATCACATTCTATATTTGTTATAGTCTCCATAGTTATTACTTTAATGGATAAAATATTCAATTATGTTGATACTTTATCAAAGTATCTCCTTTAATACTGGATGTTAAAGTTTCCAATGTTGTCCTGTTAGTGTTCCCACATGTTATGGCAAATTTTTGATTTTGTTAAAAATTTTATAGAGAAAATAGCTTCAATTAATTTAGAGTTTCTGAGCCACACTATGTATTAGCATGTTGCTTTTGAAAACAGGTGTATCAATACACACTAGGCACACATTTTAAATAGTTATTGAATTAAAGCAGAGGATGTGGGAAACAATTTATATGTCAACATACACCCCAAAGTCTGCCTTTTTTATTTTCAAAGGCCAACACTCTACCAACGTTCATTTTAAAACAAGTCTTCAGTATACAAAACATGAAGATTTGTTTTGATTATATTAAATAAATGTTTTCTTAATAACCCACATTTATATAACATCTGAATTTGGCATATTTTGACAATACTGTAGTACCTACAAATGTAAAGCGAAAAGTACATTTATTCCTCCACAAAAGAAAAACTAATTATAGAACACAGAAGAACAACTATGGAAATTTACTTGTGATTCTAAAAAGTCAGAGAGGTAAAGCAACAGGCAGAGAAATAATACCTTCTGGACTTTGTCAGATCAGAGGCCCACTGAAAGACTTGGCAGTGTTTCCTGAGTACAATTATGTATTCAGTATAGTTTTCAGAAGAATTATATGTCTCATATACATCCTTTCTTAGGCCTTCAAAATCTTAGCTTTGACCTTCAAAATAAATGATTGTTGAATAGATTACCACATTCCTCAAAATGGTTTTAAGCAAACCTTTCTGATTACTACATTTTCTGAATCTCAAATAGTTTACCAAAAACTATACAAAAAGTGAAAAGAAAAGCATGCAACAGAATTAGTTAACAAAAGAGATCTTATTCATATCTAGATGAGCATTATTTTCATATGTAGAGTTACCTCAAGAAATATTAAATTATTCTATTTTGGTACTAATTATATAGGATTGTCTCTATTTTATTTTTTGGCTTATATCTATTTTTTTGAGGTTTTAACATTATTTTAATTTTTATTTGTGTTTTATTTATCGTGCTATTACAGTTGTTCTGATTTTTCTCCCTTTTCCCCCCTTCACCTAGCACCCTCAGCCCCACAGGCAGTACCCACACCACTGTCCCTGTCCATGGGTCCTACACATGGGTCCTATTTATACTTCTTAATCCCCTCACCTCTTCACCCAATTCCCCCACAACCCCTTCCATATGGCACCCATCAAAATGCTGTCTATATCCATGATTCTTTCTGATCTTCTTGTTTGCTTAGTTTGTTTTTTTAGATTCAATTTTTGATATGCATTTTTGGTCATATTATTGTTCATAGTTTTGATTTTCTTCTTTTTCTTAAATAAGTTTCTTTAACATTTCATCTAAAAATGGTGTGGTGATGATGAACTGCTTTAGTTTTTTTTTGACTGGGAAGCTCTTTATCTGCCCTTTGAGTCTAAATGATAGCTTTGCTGGGTAGAACAATATTGGCTGTAGGTCCCTGTTTTTCATGACTTTGAATACTTCTTTCCAATCCCTTCTGGCATGCAAAGTTTCTTTAGAGAAATAATTTTCTTTTGCTGCTTTTAAGATTTTCTGTTTAACATTTGGCATTTTAATTATGATGTGTCCTGGTTTGGGTGTCTTTACATCCATCTTGTTTGGGACTCTCTGTGCTTCCTGGACTTGTATTTCTATTTCCTTCCAAAGTAGGGAAGTTTTCCATTATTTTTTTGAATAGATTTCCAATTTCTTGCTCTTTCTCTTCTCCTTCTGGCACCCCTATGATGTGAATACTGGACCTCTTAAACTTGTTGAAAAGGCTGCTTATTAGGGTATAATCCCAGCAGCGGAATTGCTGGGTCAAAGGACAGTTCTATTTTTAGTTTTCTGAGGAAATTCCATACTGTTTTCCACAGTGGCCTCACCAGTCTGCATTCCCACCAACAGTGCACTAGGGTTCCCTTTTCTCCGCATCCTCTCCAACATTTGTTTGTGGATTTGTTTATACTGGCCACTCTGACTGGTGTGAGATGGTGCTGGGATTATACCCTAAGAACCCTGAAACACCAATCCAAAAGAGCCTGTGCACCCCAATGTTCATAGCAGCACAATTTACAATAGCCAAGTACTGGAAGCAACCTAAGTGCCCATCAGCAAACGAGTGGATCCAAAAACTATGGTATATTTACACAATGGAATTCTACGCAGCAGAGAGAAAGAAGGAGCTTATACCCTTTGCAACAGCATGGATGAAACTGGAGATCATTATGCTAAGTGAAATAAGTCAGGCGGTGAGGGACAAATACCATATGATCTCACCTTTAACTGGAACATAATCAACAAAAGAAAAAAGCAAACAAAATACCACCAGAGACATTGAGGGGGGGAACTGTCTAGCAGTGGCCAGGGGGGAGTGGGGTGGGAACAGTGGGAAGAGGGGATTGCAGGAACTATTATGAAGGACACATGGACAAAATTGGGGGGGATGGTGGGGGAGGGAGGTGGGTTCAGCCGGGGTAGGGGGAGGGAGGGGGAGAAAAGGCACACAACTGTAATTGAATAACAGTACAAAATTAAAATTTAAATAATAAATAAATAAATAAAGCTCTTATAATTAAAAAGAAAAAAAAAGGCTGCTTATTTTAGCCTCCTTTCTTTTTGGATTCTCTTTTCTTCTCGTTCTGATTGGTTGTTTTTTGCTTCCTTATGTTCCATATCATTGATTTGATTCTTTGCTTCATCCTCTCTACTGTTGTTTCCCTACAAATTGTCCTTTATTTTTCTTTGTCTCCTAATTTTGGCTGCCTCCCTGTTTTTGTTTCTATGTATTAGGTAGAGCTGCTTTGACACCATGTCTTGGTCGCACGGTCTAATGTAGTAGGTGTCTTGTAGGGTCCAGTGGCACAGCCTCCCCCATCACCCAAGCTGGGTACTTGAGATGCACCCTCTGTGTGGTCTGAATACACCTTCTTGTTGTAGTTGAGCCTTGGTTGCTGTTGGCAGATCAGTGGGAGGTATTTAGCCAGGCCAGTCAGCAGCAAGGACTGGCTGTGACCACTGACCACCAACCTCTGCTGTCCCTGGAGGATCAGCTGTGCAGGAACAGGGTGGTGTTGCTCTGACATTGTCTGTAGTGTCCACTGGATGTGCTGGCCCTGGGGTTTTCCTGGTGGTACAGGTAGGTCAGCCCCCATCTGTGTTTAGCCTGGGGCTATCCTGCCTGAGTTATAAAGCAATATAAGATGCCTGTTACTTTTGTTGGCTTTGAGATTCCCAGGTGAAGCCAAGCTGTGAATCTAGGCTGACTGCTGCTAGTGCAGGGCCTGTGGTTCACTGAGGCAAACTGTTGCCTGTTTGATAGGATTTAGGAAGTTATGAAGCATGAGCCAAGACCAACCATTCATATGGAAAAGCAGCTTGGATGGGCCTCTAAGTTGGGTGGGGTGGAGTCTCTGGGAATCTCCAGGGCAGAACAAACAGTGTTAGCCAGGTTGATGATCAGATATTACACCAGCTTGTGGGCTCAGTCTGGATGGATGTGGTTTCTTTGACTCCATAGTCATCAGACTTCCATTCAACTGAAATTCTGATGGCTCTGAGTAATGGTTCTATATTTTAGTTGTAATTTGTGGTTGTGCAAAGAGGTGAGCCATGTGTGCATATGCCACCATCTTGACCAGAAGTCTAGTTGTCTCCATTTTAAAGATGAATAAGATAAAGCTCAGAGGAGTCAACAATAGTGATGAAATATGAAGGTGCTTTATGGGAAACTTAAGACTCAAGTGAATCATACAAATTATACATTGGTTTGAGTATGTAAATTCATTATAATTTTTGAAAATGTCCTTTTTATATGTATACAATCTTATAGTTAATTTTCAGTTTAATGTATAATGTCATAAAGCAATATTACTCAAACTGTCAAGAGTGGAAAATCAACATTTTTGCTACATTTTCTCTTAAAATTAATCTTATTTAGTGTTTTAATATGTACAAAATTAAAATCTGTGTTCAAAACTAGAAGCAAAGAATGAGGCAATGTAACAAATATTATCTTTGGCTTTGATTTTTTGATATTCTTAATATATATCAAAGGGTAATACATTCAAATACCTTGGGCTTATTACAACTATGTCTTATTTTGAGAATGTAATCAAGAGTTTTCATTTGGCCATAATATGAAGTGTTTTCCTGAATATCTATCAAATATTACTAATAATCATATATTGAATATATGGACATATGAAGATTTATATATTGGGTTATGTTTATATGTGTGAGTGCATGTGTTTTGGGATACGAAAGAGAGGAATTAAAGGGAGAAAGAATGAAAGGAAACTCATGCACGTGTTTTTGTGACAAGGAAAACCTCAATAGTGAATCTTAAATAATAGAATATTAGTATTAAGGTAAACCTTTTAAGCCATTTAATATATTTTTCTCAGCAGTGCAGAAAATCCCTCAACATATCCCTGATAGCTGATTATGCACTTTTTGCTTCAGCAGTTACCCTGAAGAGTATACTTCACAAGGTTTTATGTTCCTTTTTGAAAAATTTCTAATTGTTAAGATTTTGGTAATATATATTGTCATTTACCTTCCCCATGTGGTCGAAACCCGGTTATGAATTTGAAATGTGTATTTAATACTTATGTGCAGATTTAGTGTTTTCTTTCTAATTTCTGTCTTTTTTTATGTTTGGGAATCAGACTGTGGTATGTTAAACTACATGATCGCGGTGATAGTGTGAATAATGGCCTCCAGATATGTACACATTGTAATCCCCAGAACCTGTGAATGTTCTTCTACAGTAAAAGTGATTAGGGAGTTTTTAAATTAAAGATTTTGAAATGGGGAGATTAACCTAGATTATCCAGCTGGGCCCAATGTAATCACAGGTGTCCTTGTAAGAGGGAGGCAGGAGGAAACTTGTCTACTGCAGAGAGGACTTGTGAGCCAAGGAGTGCAGAAGCTGGAAAAGGGAAGGGATCGATTTTCCCCAGAGCTTCCAGAAGGAACAAGCCTCCTGTCACTTTTACTTAGCCCCGTAAGACTGATTTTGGTCTTCTGACACTTAGAACTGTGAGGTAATAAACGTGTTGTTTTTGAGGCAAAAGTTTGTGGTAATTTGTTATAGTAGTAATGGTAACTTAAAGCAGTTCAGCTGATTTATCTTTAAACACCTTAATTTTGGGCACTTGAACAACAACCAAAAAAGTTAAAAAAAAAAAAAGAAAGCCATGCAAAAGTAAAAAAAAAAAGTTTTTGGATACACTTATGGTTCAGCAGGTTTAAATTTCTAAAGCAATGTTAGAAACATCCCTTTAATTACATACTTTGGGTGGTGGGCACAATGCGATGTACAGATCATGTACCGTAGAGAAGTACACTTGAAACCGCTATGATCCCATTGTACTAACCAATGTCACTCCAGTAGTTTAAGTTAAAAACTGCATAACTCGTTTGATATAATTTATTACTTTTAAAACATATTCATTCTGTTTATTTAAAAACATATTTTTAATAACTGGCCCTACATCACCTTAAGTTGTAAGTGATATAGAGCTACTTTTTTCAGTCTTTCCTCAGAGTTAATGTAATTTTATTTTTTTAAAAGCCTTTAGCTTTGAATTTTAAGCATCTTTTCCAAGGAAATATTAACATTGGGTAACACAAAGCTTTCTCACTCTGTTTCTTCCTGCAATGCCAATGTGATGCAGGCAGGTAGCTTGACAAGACATTAGAGAAAAATGTGTGGAAATATTTGCACAGAAAACTATCACTACTTGTGGAGACCACAGTGAAAAATCACTTTATTCAGGATGAGTCAAAATGACACAGTACCATCAGCATTTAATTCTATAGAGTAAGACCTGAAGCATTATCTTTAATGTTCTTTTCAGCATAATTTGTGCCTTTTGATTTTTATTTTCTTAGTCTTATGACTGGATGATTTAATGTGCTCACTGTTAAGCTTGTCTTTAGGCTGCTTTCAGTAATTTATACCATATACCTCTGCTGACGATTATATCATTCCAGAGGTACTTGAAAAACTGTTTATATGACAGATACTATAAAATGCAGTTTCTTTGAAATGTGAGGGGGGAAAAGTATCCTCAAATTAGACCAGTCTAAGATTCTGCTGACCTTATTATTTGTCCATCAAACTGCAGTAAAAAATATATTGTACCATTATTTTCTAGGAATTTAACACACTATTCACCAAAATCTCAGGTTGTCCTGGCCCTGGTAAAAGATCCCTTCTCATCTTAACTTCAAAAAATTTCCTTATTCATGTCATCTCAGTACATTAAAATCAAGACTATTAGTTTCTGGTAATTCACTTAGGCAAAAATACCATTATTTGAACTGTACAATTATATAAATTACACATGAAAATTATATAAATAGACTGTAAAAATAACATGCTAGTTTTATTTCTACACAGTTTGGGCCTCAATTGATTCATCAAATAGTTTGCATTTTATTCTAGGAATAGAATAAATGAGGCAACTTAAATAAATTAAAAAAAAGAAAAAAATTCGATTATAATAACCAGGAAAGTCACTTATAAGCAAAAGTCTAAAATAATCTTAAATAATATTGTAAAAAAACCCCAGCAAAGCAATAAAGCTTGCAAAAACATAAACCTTTGAAGGAATATAATAAATGGATAAAATTTTATACATAAATTTTACTGCTTCATTAAAAAATGTTTGGACACTTACATCTATATGCCAGATCTCAGTGAAGCTTTTAAAGAAATGATGTAGATACACAGGTATGGGAAAATAAGCATAACATTTAAATAAAACAAGTTGCAAAATAACATGCATGCTGTGATTTAAATTTTTCTGTAAATAGAAAAAGTCCGAAATTGTATAAATAAATTGTGTAACTATCAAGACTATGTTGGAACAGATTATTAATAAGATGATGACCCAGTTCCTTTACCTAATATTAATTCAGCAATACTTAAAAAGGTCATTTATGGTACACCCACAACAAGGACAATCCTTCTCCTAAGGATAAAGAGAACAAAGAGAAGCAAATAGTCCCTGTTTGGGACTAAAAATTCCTTAAAGTTGACCAAGAAACACTTTTGAACTTGTTCTGGTTGCAAACTACTTAAACATCAAAGGTTTGCTTGATGTTACATGCAAGACTGTTGCCAACATAATCAAGGAGAAAATTCTTGAGGAGATTCCCAAGACCTCCAATATCAAAGATGACTTTACTGAAGAAGTGGATGCCCAAGTACGTGAAGAGAACCAGTGGTGGGAACAGAACTGAAATGTGCCTGACACTTCCAAGTACTAGCTGCACTGTTTTGTTTATAACTGTTAATATTAGACAAACTGTAGACAAATGCAACAGCAAATCCACTGTATTAGCAGAATATTGTCCTCATTGCATGTGTAGTTTGAGTACAGATTCCAAACTTATGACTAAATTTCTTCCAGTGTGATAAAAAGTCTCAAATTTATTTGCTCTGAGTAAAGCTAAATTGTGGGTTCTCTATAAATAGATGTGTGTGTGTGTATAGTGTTCATTTTACCTATTTTTGGAATAGCATTAAACTATTAAGAATGGCTTACCATGCTGGCCTAGTAAAACTAGATTTAACAAAAACAAAACAGAAATAAATCTAATAATTGACCAATAGTTAGTGATTTTTAATTACTTTAACAAATAATTATATTATCCATAATTTTAAAGGAATATGATTTTATTTCGAACAACCTAATTAACTTAGCTCCCATATTTTGAAGATTGTTTCAAGATGTAATTCAAAATGTTAATACATTTTTAACGTAAATATAAATTTATTTAGAAGCTGAGACCATAAAGTAATATGTGTGGCATATGGAAGAGTCACTAAATTTTCATCTTGCACTGTATTTTTGTCATCCTTGAATTTCTGTTATGATACACAATTGCAGAGAAAGCTGAAAGACGATTAACTTTAAAGTAGTATTTTAAATCAAGAAGCTTTATGAAAAATTAGCCTTTAAGTATTATGAATTTGCTTACTGAATGTCTCAAAAAGGGGAAAATATGTCCTTTTCAGGACTGTTGGGCTCCAGGGAGCATAAACAAACAAAATTTTAGTCACATTTGGGGACTGTGAAAAAACCCATGAATAACCTTGGAAATTATAGAGAGTCACATTTAAGTATGTCAATTCATAATACAAGATAAATGGGCAACAATTATCATTTTCCCTTAAGATAGAACTTGGAGTAGCTCACAGCTTCTTTTATCACTTCAATTGAATTTATTTTGATGTTGGAACTCCTAAAACATTTGTCTTATTTTTCATGACATCTAGCAATTGACTGCCTCGGTCTTAAGTTCTTGCTATTATTTTTTGTAGAATATATACTAAAAAGAAAACCCACAGAATGAGTGAATATTTCTCAATACGTCTAATAAGGGATTAATATCCAACATTTATAAACAACTTATAAAACTCAACACCAAAACCCACAAACAACCCAATTAAAAAATGGGCAAAAGATCCGAATAAACTATTATCCAAGGAGGACATAAGATGACCAATATACATATGAAAAGATGCTTAACGTCACCAATCATCAGAGATATGCAAATTAAAATCACAATGAGATATCACCTTACACCTGCCAGAATGACTATCATCAATAAATAAACAAACAACAAGTGTTGGTGAGGATGTGGAGAAAGGGGAACCCTTTTGCACTGTTGGTGGGAGTGCAGATTTATGCGGCCATTGTGGAAATCAGTATGGAGATAACCTCAAAAAATTAAAAATGTATCTGCCTTTTGACTCAGCAATCCCACTTTCGGGAATATATCCCGAAGAACATAATCCAAAACACTAATTCAAAAGAACATAAGCACTTCTATGTTCATTGCAGTGTTATTTACAATTACCAAGATTTGAAAGCAGCCCAAGTAGATGAGTGGATAAAACAGCTAGGGGACATTTACATAATGGAATACTACCAGGGTGTGAAAAAGAAGAAAAAATTTTTCCCTTTGCAACAGTATGGATGGACCTGGAAAATATTATACTAAGTGCAATAAGCCAGTCAGAGAAAGACAGATACCATATGATTTCACTCATATGTGGAATCTAATGAACAAACTGAACTAAAAAAGAAAATGGGAAGTTCTCCTTCATTATTTGTTCAAATAAGTTTTCAATTTTTTGTTCTTCCTCTTCTCCTGGCACCCCTATAATTCGGATGTTGGAACGTTTCAAGATGTCCTGGAGGTTCCTAAGCCTCTCCTCATTTTTCTGAATTCTTGTTTCTTCATTCTTTTCTGGTTGGATGTTTGTTTCTTCCTTCTGGTCCTCACCATTGATTTGAGTCCCAGTTTCTTTTGCATCACTATTGGTTCCCTGTACATTTTCCTTTGTTTCTCTTAGCATAGGCTTCCTTTTTTCATCTACTTTTCGAACAGAATAGTGTAGGAAATGTAGAAGCCAAAGAACTTATATACATGACCCATGGACATGAACTATAGGGGGGGAATGTGGGAGGGAGGGGGTGGGCAGGATGGAGTGGAGTTGGGGGGGGGGAATGGGACAACCGTAATAGCATAATCAATAAATATATTTAAAAAAAAGTAACAAAAAATGTATTAGGTCAGAATTTTTAAAATATTGACTTAAATATTTAAAATACTTTCTTAATCTGACAAACATCACAAATGCATTTTGAAATTTTCAATATTCATAATAAAATATATGTGTATAAATTAAAAATAAAAAAGAAAATGGGGACAGACTCATAGATGGAGAGCAGTATGACAGCTATTAGGGGGATTTTGGGGGAGGGATAGAGCAAAAAAGAGAAAGGACTCGTGGGCAGGGACAACAGTGTGGTGATGGCACAATATAAGGGGACTAAATGGTAATGGAAAAAATATAATAAAGATTAAATTAAAAAGAATATATAATAATATATTGTATTTAATTTTTCAACTTCCCATGCTCTTTTATATTCATTAAATCACCTAATATACACTGTAACTTTGTAGGTACAGTTATTCTGATTTTTTTCCCACTTCTATTCAATGTAGTATTGGAGTTCTAGCCTCAAGGATCAGATAAGAAATAAAAGGCATCCAAATTGGAAAGGAGGAAGCAAAACTGTCTTTGTTTGTGGATGATATGATAGTGTACTTAGAAAACCCTATAGACTTGACTGAAAAACTACTTGACCTAATAAGTGAATTTGGCAAAACAGTGGGATACGAAGTCACTATTCAGAAATCAAAGGAATTTTTGTATACTAACAATGAAATATCAGAAACAGAAATCAGGGGAAAAAATCCCATTTGCTATAGCAACAAGGAAAACAAAGTACCTAGGAATAAACATAAACAAAAAGGTAAAAGACTTGTACTCAGAAAACTACACAACACTGAAGAAAGAAATCAAGGAAGACACAAATAAATGGAAGAATATACGATGTTCATGGGTTGGGGGAATTAACATCATCAAATTTTCCATACTATCCAAAGCAATTTATAAATTCAATGCAATATCCATTAAAATACCAATGACATGTTTCAGAGACATAGAACAAACACTTCAAAAATTTATATGGAACCATTAATGATCCCAAATAGCTGCAGAAGTTTTGAGAAAGAAGAGCAAAGTAGGAGGGTCATAATACCTGACATTAAAGTATATTACGAGTCCACTGTAATAAAAACAGACTGGTACTGGCATAAGAACAGACACATAGATCAATGGAACAGAATAGAGAGAGCCCATAAATAAACCCATGTCTCTATGGGCAATTATTATTTGTCAAAGGGGGCAGAAGCATAAAATGGAGTGAAAATAACCTTTTCAACAAATGGTGTTGGGAGATCTGGACAGCTACATGCAAAAAAATGAAACTCGACCACCAACTTACCCCATACACAAAAATAAACTCAAGATGGAGAAAAACAAATATAAGTCATGACACCATAAAGTCCCAGAGGGGAGCATAGGCAGAAAAATCTCAGATATTCCACACAGCAATATTTTCACCGATATGTCCCCTCTATAGAGCAAGGGACATCAAGGAAAGAATAAAGTGATTCTGATTTTAAAAATGAAGAAATAGGATCAGCATGGGTTTACAGTTACATAAGAGGTAAGAGGCAGAGTCCAGGCTTCTAGACTAAGCCTAGCACTTGTGCACTGCCCTCCAGTGACTGCAGCCCATTGCAATACCTGTACCTCCCACAGGACCTAGAACAGTGCCACACAAACACATTAGGGATTTTCATGTAAATCTTTTATTCAAAACTCGTTTAAACCTTATTTCAAGGCTTTTCAGATGGTTGTCTTGCTCTCTGTGGTTTTGTTTGGTAAATCCTTCATGACACCATATGAGCACTATCCAAATGATTCACTCATATACTCCATGTATATGACCATGATTTTATGAGACTAGAAGAAAGTAATAACATTTAATATTTAGTGATGCAATATTAATAATAACAAACCAGGAATTTAGAAACATTATTGCCAAGTGATGAGTTTGAACATATGCTATTGTTGAAAATAGACACTATGCTATTATTTAATTGTACATTAAAATTCTTCTAGGGTTATTTTCTTGAATTTTCAATATTTTCATTATTTAACTGTCTCATTTAAAAAGTATTTGGATTGAGAAATAAAATCAAAACAAAAAATATTCTGAGCTATTTGATTATTGAGAGTTCTCCAAATTTGCCTTTTCACTAATTCTAAACCATTTCCATCATCCATCCACCTGCACTATCCCATTAGCTATACTATCGCTTTCCCTGGCCAAGACCTCTTGATCAATAAAAGTCTACTGGATTCCATAGGTTTGGTAGGGTATAACCCTAATATTATATGTTTTCTATATAACCTAGCTACAAAATGTTCCAAAATCTGTGTTTTGTGTGTGTGTGTTTCCAGAAAGCACAGAAAGGGAGAGAGTACTCATACTGCTGGCTACTCAAAAGAATGCTGAATGATCCCGACACACTGATTCAGGAGGATGCAAGTGTATTCCTGCCAATTTACCAGAAATGGGACTGTAAAACTGCTTTTGTTTTCTCTTCAAAGAAAGAATGCAATGCGGCAGCAGATTCATTGGCATTGTTTCTGGTTAAGCCAAGAGGAATAAATCTTGATTCTTCCTTGATAGAGGTTGTCTGTGCATAGGACAAGTAGCCAGGTGCTCCCACAGCTGCCTTGAAACATTCATGGCTTCCTGAGGATATGGGTGATTTTGTTCTCATCATTGATCAAATAGCAGAGTAAATCATTGTCGTAAAATAACACCTGGCTGGGCCTTGTGTTTTCCTCTCATTTTCTCTAGTTAGTAATTATTGTTTACAAATCACTGACTACATGCAGAGAAAGAGCTTGTGTTTTCTCATATTGGCTGCTAGCTCATAATTTCTACTTCATGTTCTCACAGTAGCTTCAAAGGCATTCAGTGCATATGGTACGCTTTCCCCTGATTTTTTTGACTACTTTGTAAATAAGCCAAATAGCATTGCTCCATATTTATTGCAGAAGTTAATAGGATTACCAAGATTTTTAAACTAAAAATAATCTCAGTATTATTCCTAATGCATAATGCAAATCTTTTCCACATTTTTATGCTTCATTTAAAGTGCATGATGCTGTACTAAGTAATTTTATTTTATTTTTCTCCTTAAATTCTCTTTCTAGGGAAAAAGAATAAGGATAAATCTCAATAATTTAGTGTACACATTTACAACAAGGTGAGTTTATGGAACCAAGAAGTTTTTGTTTTCTTAGCATTAACATAATTAATTATACAGTAGACATGAAAATCCATAGAATATAATGTTAATTTCAAAAACGAAATATTAAAATTCAGTAACATATAATTTCTGAATATTCAACTTGCGCTGGGTTAGTGTAAGGAAAGTGATTGGAAAACGGAAACAGGCGTCACGTGGCAATGCTGACGTTTAGCTGACACACTCTATTGTGGTCATAGCAATGGTTCACAGCCGACACTCTCCTGCCTGATTAACGCCCATGCCATAACAACATTAAATATTTTGAGTCGCATCCTGAATGTATGTACTACTGTCCTTAACAATTTTAGAATTATGTCATTTACTGTATTTCTTATCAAGGTCTTCTCCTTTTTCATACGAGATTAATTTCAATTGAAGGGCAGATTTTTTTTTTCTGTGTTAATTAATTTGTCTTTGTAGCCTTAGATGTATATTGCTAGTCCAGGAAAAGATCAAAATTCAAAATTTGAAGTACAGTTTCTATTGAATGCATATTGCTTTCTCAGCTTCATAAAGTCAAAAAATCATAAGACAAACCATTGTAAGTCAGGGACCACCTGTACTATAGAAGGTGATAATGCACATTTCCTTAACTTAATTGATCAAAGAATCATGTTTTTTGAAAATTCTGTCATAGAACTCTGTTGAAATACTATGGGGACTTCTGATCTAGAAGGTAAGTCCAGGAAAGCCAAACATTTATTTAAACTGATACACTTTTTTGTAATTCTCTAGATCAGAATCTCATGTCACTGATTGGTACTTGATTAATTGAAAACACTAAGCTAGAAATCATGTCAATTTACGAGAATTTAATTTTAAGGACATGTATTTTCAATGAACAATTTCAATGATGCAAATCTCACATTTTACTCATTTGAATTTTTTAGGTAATTGTTAACCAATATGAATAACGCCCTTCTTCCAATGTTTCTGGAGTGTCTGGTATATGTCAGAGAGTTTGGCAGAAGGTATATATAATTTCCACAGCAGCTGCACAATAATTCCTTGTCTGGGACATGTGATATAAATGTCTATACTAAAGTTAAATCTTTACATGACTTTACATAGATAAATCATTATAAGAAATATTAATTATTCCACACTTTATCCCCTACATCTACATATCGAGACTTAATTAATCTTTCAATACCATAAAATAAACTCCTATTTCTGGGTCAGACCATTAAGTACATTACTGACTAAATGCATAAGTGGTGTCCTATGACAACAAAAATTAATGTGGCAGTTTTCCTTTGTGCCAGATGATACAGGACAGGAATATATGGCTTCTTGTTTACCTTAATTGCTCCCATTTTCTGAATACACCTCAGTGGCAATAAAAGTGTCTTTCTTCTCAAGGAATACAAAAACTAAGGCTAGAAACACAAATACTAAAATTGACCTACATTGAATCTAAAGTATATGTGGTTGAAAATTACCCAATTCGTGTTTCCCTGTTTGTTTTGTTGTCATGATATTAGTAACTGTAGTGTATTTGACTGATTTTGTCCTCATAAAGTTTCTTTTTGTACATAACTGAGTCACTGATCCATCTTTGTATGGGCCCTCAGGTGGTTGACTGTATGACTAGCGCAGACCACTAAAGTTAAAAGTGCTTTAGTTATTTGAAAGAGCACATCAATCGAGCACTGCTGAGCTTGCCCAAGTCAGGGCAATCCTAATTGCTTTGACAAATTTCCTGCTGGGAAATTGATCTTCAAAGATTTCTTAATGCCTTTATTTAAATCCATTTACTTCATTTTAAAACTTCAAAGTCTTTCTTTCTATTAATTATCACATATACTAGAAAACATAAAGAACAAAATGCTATGTTTTATTCATCTAAGCAGAGCATCTAAATACTAAGTTACAGCAAAGATGGGAACTTATTGAAGCAAAGGTCATCCTCTGTCAAGACTATAAAAGGCTTCTCTTTTAGTAGAGAATTCATGAATATTTTATCTGAACATTCCCATGAACTTGTAAAAGCTATGTTTCTTGGCATTTACTAAGGATGTCAAAATCAGTTACTGTAATTTAAATCTTTTGTTAATATGCTTATCAGATTTTCATTTAAAACATGCTTATAATAGTGTATGTAAAACATACATTTCTAAATAGTTAACATTATGGACATTTGTATTACATAAAATCAGAACTACTTCCTTTTATTTTATATATGCATTTTTTGTTCTAATATAAATCTGAGAGCCTACTGGGGAAATAACAATAAAAAATGAGTGACTTACTTCTCTTTATCTGAATGCAAACCAAATGTCTTTATAAATGCTTCCAATGTTTGGGCTTAGTGCTAAGCAGTTTCCTGGATCCCAAATGGTGTAGGGATCTTAGATTGGTCATCCATAAAATAACCACAGCTCACAACCTACTAAAGTTTAATTTAATTAAGCATGATTATTCTAGAATATGTCTAACATTTCTAAGTCTTAACAAAATGTTGCATTTGCATATAATATACATCAGCAAAACCACTAAATCTGTTACTATTCTCAGTTGCTCAATAACAGAAAAAGTTTTTGAGTATTCCTATGATCATTCTCATGAGCAAGACAGGAATCAAGTGAAAGAAGGATGTCTGTCTCTGTATTTAACTTTTTCCACTGAACATTCACTTTCTGTGTGATATGAGGCCTCATTAATAGGGGTGTATAATGTAGGAATTTAAAAAGTCAAATATGAAGTTAGATTTCCTGGACTTTGAATTCTGGCTCAGCAGCTTAATTAACTCTTGGAAATTCACTTATTTTTTCTATACCTCACTTTTCATCAATCAACTGAGAATACTAATAGCACCTACTTAATAGGGTTGTTGTGGGACTTTAGGGAGATAATCTGTACAAAGTGACTAGCTCAGTACTTAGGGAATAACACACATCTAAATAAATATTGATAAAATAATACATATTGATAACATTTTATTATTATGCTAACTAATCTTACCAGATACTTTATACTATAGCTATGCTTTGAGAAAAAAAAATTTGTTATGTATTTCATTTATCTCAAAACTTTCAGCTATATTTTTCATTAGAAAATTTGTTTTATTTATTTTAACTTGACAAATATAAGCTAACTAAAATATATTATAGGAGGATTGAAAAGCCTTGAAAATTAATAGAATTCATATGTCATATTAAGCCAATAGAGTCTAAAATAGTTAGCAAAGGTTGGGAAAAAAATGTCACAGTCTTGAAAGGGCAACTGACTAGACTGAAGAGAAAAAGCATTTCTGTGAAGAGGAGGTTGTCTTTATAATCATGACTAAAAACTATGCTTAAATAAAACTAACAAATTATAGGTAGTAATCTTTGAAATTGCAAAAAGTTATAAAACAGATGTTGCCTTAATGATGGGAGATTTCAGACAGTGAATTTAAAAAGTAAATTAAAAAACTTTTGCTATGGCCATATTACTAAGATGAATATTTTGCTATATAAATAAAACTGAATTATTTCTTTTTTATGGATTCCTATGCAAGTTACACTTTCAAAATATTCTGTGACTAGCCTATTTGAGTTTTTATAATGAATTCACTTCATAGTTGAAAAGTGTAAGTACTGTTTCGTATACACGTATATGGGTAGCCATTGAATATCTCTGAATCTTCATTTTCTTCACATAAGAAACTCACCTTATCTGGGCATGAAAGTCTGTGTCACAAAACTTCTCCATCAATACCGTCAAGAGCTAAGAAGGTCCATGGATCTCTTTCAGACAGACTGTGAATCTCCCTAACTTGTGAGCACACAATTATTACTTTTGTCATATATTGTTTTTCTGATGTCTTTCAGTAGCATCTATCTCTCATTTCATATGCAACTGTTCTTTTCATCTTGTGCATTCTTGTGCATGAATCTTGTGCATTCTTTCTCCATGAGATCAAGACACATCCTTTTGAAAAGCATTAATTTCTAGTTTCGGCAATCCAAAAATTTTCAGAAACCCAAACCTTCTCCTAATCTTCTATAATATGTTCTCTTCCTTGGTTCTGAAGTGTTTTTAATTGGACACATGATGGCTTTTGTTGTTGTTGCTACTGTGGTATTGTTAATTATCTTTCAAAAGAAAGAAATCTCTCCAGTCTGTGCTGTGGCAACATGGGAGCATCATCTTTGTTTCTTCACTATTGTCCATGTGGGGCTTGGTGTCATCTACTCTGACCCAGGGCTGAACAAAAGGCAGAAGTGCCTGGATTTTCAGATTCTAGAATCTAGATGATTTTCATCAAATGTAATTCTATGAAATATTCCCTATACTCATTACCTGAGTCTTTGGCAGCCTCATAATATGGGAAGCCATCACTACAATTGAGATACTGAATATTTTTAGTATCAGCAGAAGAGTCCTTTTGGACATTTGCAATTCATTTCTCCTCCACTATTGTCCCTAGACAGCTATTGATGTGCTTTATGCCACTACAGGTTAGTTTGCATTTCTTTTAATTTTATGTAAATGAATCATACGGCATATAATCTTTGTTTTGTATGGATTCTTTTTTCAGCATATAAATGGGGATTCATTCATGTTGGCATATGTATTAGTAGTCTGTTCCTTTTAGCTATTGAGTAGTATTCCATTGTTAAATTTTTCAAGCATTAATTTTACATCTATAGTCAGAGTTCAAATATGTAAAACAGTTTATTTATTAATATGATTCTTAAATTTTCTTAGGAAATTAAGCAGAGAAATACCACCTAGAATATGCACTGATCATCTTTTTCTTTTTAATAAATTATATATGCCCTTAATTCTCTATAAAGTTAGGAAAAACTAATTTGTTTTGTGGCTTAAATTAATAAAATGAGAAGAATATGTATATTCAATAGATTTTACTTAATAGTTTTTGCCACCAACTCCTCTTTCTCATCCTTACTCAGGAATTGACAGGAATAGAATGTGGTCAAGTTGCCATTTAGCTATAGTTTAACACTAATAATTAGTTCTTCTCCCTGGTATTTTCTCAGCAACGTGAAAGACACTAAGCTTAAATCAGAAACAACAGAAGTTGGAGGGGGTAGTTTAATCAGGAAGACAATTCCCCCCCCAAATACCCTCCCTTTATTATGCAATAAGAAAAATAAAAGCGTATGTAACAGCATGGTCAATGTGTCTAGAAGACATAGTAACTACTTTCGAAACTTATGAGCAGTCAGGTTTTGTTAGGTGGGAATAAAAGATGCCTTTTACTTTGTGGAGAAACAGGAAAAATAGAGAGTAAAGAGGTAAAAATATGGTAAAGTATGGTAAAATTTTTTTCCCCATATTCACTATTGTGTACCCAGTGCCTGCATGGGCTTAAACACAGCAGGTGCTCAATAAATATTTGTCTTATAAAAAGCATGTTATATAAGAAGTGTTGCCAAAACCATGCAAAATTTCAAAAGCCAGAAAATAAGAAGTTATAAATATCATTAGAGAACAGGGTAAATATTTAAATCCAGTAGTAAAAAGTGTGGGAAAAAAGTAGTGGATGTAGGCATATTGTTAACATGAAGGAAGAATAGCAGCAAGGAGAACATTTAGAAAACCATTACAGTAATCCAGGCTTGAGGCTCTGAGGGCCTGGGAAAGAGTGGCAATGAGATACCAAAAAAAGGTGGTGAATTTGGTAAGAGTGAGTGTCTTAAAGGTGAAAGAAGCAAAAGGGTCAGAGAGAAGATGTTTTGCGTCTGGATGACTGGATGAACTAAGCACTTGTAATGTGGGACACTGGAAGTAGGAATTAATTTGGAAATAGGAGTGAGGAATATATGAAGTTTGGAATTTTGTCTTAACTTTAGTCTTTTAAAATACAAAATTAGCCTAAAATATAGAAAGTATTGAGATTTATGGGAGCTTAAATAGCTATTACTTCACTAAGTAAAGAAAAATAAAATTGAGGAACATATTTTGGCCTCTGAAAAAGGTTTGAAAAGTTTTACTTCTGGTGAAAACCTGAAGCCATGGATCTAACAGTAAAACAAAACCTTTAAAACATAGGAAATTTCTTGTTTTAAGAATTACGTATCCAACAAATGCTTTATATATATTATTTTTTTGATAATTTTACATAGCATAGACAACTGATACGTTTGAAAAAAACAGGCAAAATAATTTTTTAGAGAATAAAAACTTTGTTACCCAGCGTATAAAATCAGATAGCTGTATGGCTTCTAAAATTGACTATAATATATGAAGTCTTAGTGATAAAAGCATGATAGTAATAAAAGGTAACTTCAGAATCAAATGGCATTTTCTTTTAAAAATGATCATCTCTGTCTTCCAAATCACATTACATTATCTCAAAAGCAGTATTTCTTATTACTGGTACTACTTCCTAAGAGGTTGAACAGTTACTGACTTTGTGGCTCATGAATTCAAATAACAAGCCATTCTTGGATCAATTTTCTGACTTGAAAAATAAATGACTTGTGAAATAATATTCTAATTTTACCTTATCTTTTTAAATGACTTACTTTTCTTATTAACAAAGAAATAGATTTGATCACAGTAGCTGGGAACTTACAAATTTTCAACTACTTGACTTGGAAAAGAGTCATATTATCAGCTTATTCTTACAGCTTGTTGTGATTGATATTTTATGACTAAGGCTCCATCTAAGGCGGAATTTCAGAAATGTGAGATCATAGATATGGTGCATTTTTTAAATTGCAAAGAGAATCAGTAACTATATGCCCTCCAAAATGTGTTTCCTTAATTTTGTTATAGGCATTTACTATAAAAACATACATTTCAAAGAGAATTAAAATATACTTTTCACTCCAAAATTACATTTTATAAATAGGAATTACTAACAAAAAATGTAGGGACAAATCTTTATAATTTAAATGACAAAATTGTTCTAAAAGAGAATTGCAAGTGCAAGCATTCTGTTTATTCTGAAATTTCATACACTCAAATAGAAA
Source organism: Desmodus rotundus (assembly GCF_022682495.2). NCBI lineage: Eukaryota > Metazoa > Chordata > Mammalia > Chiroptera > Phyllostomidae > Desmodus > Desmodus rotundus. The sequence goes on along the minus strand of NC_071388.1, from coordinate 76,766,590 downwards.
AGTACAAACGTAATTAATTGATATCCATATACCAGCACCTAGTTTTAACAAATGGGAACATTTGAAGGACTTGGCTTCCATCTGTTTTTGTATAATTGGAAAAAAAAACCAACTTTTCAGATAAATGAGTACGTTTTGTAACCACTGTAATCGACTTCTCTTTTTTTTATTAACCCCAAAAGTAATCATTATGCTGAAGTTGAAGTGTATCTTTTTCATCAATGTTTTCATGTTTCATAATCATATACATAAATGCATAATATAAGATTGTTTGTGATATGTAACAATACCATACATTGTGTTATATATTATGTAGTATAGTAAAATGTATTGTAGTATAGGGTAATATAATACGGTTTGGGGTGTTTTTAAAATAATAATTAAAATGAATTATTTTATGTGTATTATGTCTTTAAGTGAATGTTTCATTTTCTAAAGTTCTAAATTTATCTATGGTAATGTATGTACATCTAGTTTTAGTTCATTTACTTTAACTGCTGTGTAATATTGGGTTGGCCAAAGAGTTCATTTGTTTTTTTTCTGTAAAATGAAAGGAACGTTTTTCATTTTCACCAATAACTTTATTGGTTTGGATATTTTGAGTATGTAGACTTTCTCCCATGTGGTATAATGTTGATTGTTCTCAATTAATGTCTCAATTTGATTGCTATCAATTTCAACTGGTCTACCTGACTGTGGAGCATCGTCCAGGAAGAACTCTCCAGCATGAAAGTTCACAAACCCCTTTTGACACATTTGATCAATCACAACACCTTCTCTATACTATACACTGCACAAATCTTTTTTTTTTTTGCATTTCAGTTGTATTTTTACCTCTCTTGAAATAATAAAATATAATATGCCAAAAATATTGCATATTTTCTTCCATCTTCAATATTAAAATGGCTATCCAAAAATCCCCCAATTCTAATAAGTTTTTCTTAAACACACACTGATATAATAGCTGTCACAATACAAGCTATCAAAATTGTTTTGAATGAAGTTCAAGACAACTAAGCACCACCACAGCCATCACATGGAAAAAAACTAAATGAACTTTTTGGCCCACCCAATATTTCATTGTACGATATACCGCAAGTTAATTACTTATTCCTTGTTTTTGCTTTTATTTTTTAATATTTATTTTTTTATTTAAAAATATTTATTGTTGTTCAATTACAGTTGTCCCCATTTTGCCCCATTACTCTCCCCTGCCCTTCCTACCACCCACTTCCCACATTCAATCCTTCCCCCTCATTGTCTGTCCATTGGTCCTTCATACATGTTCCTTTACTTATTCCTTTATTGATAAAAAATATAAGTCCTTTTCAAATGATTGCTTTTGAAACCAATGCTGCAGTGAACGTCTCTGCCACATCTCCCTGGGCACACATGTGAAAATTTGTTCCAATAGTGAATCTAAAAGTAAAACTGCTGGATTATAGAAAGTATACACACATCTTAACATTATCTTTCTCTCCAAAATAATTGCATCAACTGATATGCTCCACAACAATGTATGATACTTTCCCTCTATCTGCATCTTTCTCACTTTATGAAGTAAATTTAAAAATGGGCATAAAGTTTAAAAATATGGTACCTTTAACATCAAACATACCAACTAAAATACTATGCTAAACTTGATATTTTTAACGAAAAGGCTTTAGGACTCATAGATCTCTCAAATAATTGTGGATCTTCTTGCATGGATTGAGCATTTTTAGCTACAGTAAAATTCGGCTATTGACAGGAGCAAGCTCTTCTCCACCCTTACTCGTCATCCGAGAAATATAAGGCATTGACTTCTCTAGTGCCTAAGAGAGGAAATAAATCAGATGACTGCCTTACATCACAGCTTCATCTCTCATTAGCGATATGATCTTCCAAAACTGAGACTCTCTGAACTTTAGATTCTCTTCCTAAAAATGGTGACTGGAATTGCAGCCTTACAATATTGCTTCAAAGATATAAATCAGATAACATTTTTGAAAACACAAAGCACAATGCTTAGCACAGAGTGTTAGAAAATTTTCATTTGTCATCCTGTATGGAGTTAGAAGAACTGTTATGTTAAAGCTAATAATATTATACATTAAAGGGTTTAACATATAATAGCCACTATGTATTTCCTCCTCTCATTTATATTCCATACCACGATATTATTTAGCATTTAATTGTCTAACAAGAATCCCCCAAAATATACTTTCACCTTACATAGTATGCAAATTACAAAGTACAGCTAACTTGCTGGATACATCTATAATATAGGAACACTATGAGAGAGACAGAGAAATAAGTATCAGACAAATATGTTGGGTCTATACTTTTCCTCTGTTATACTATGAACTGCTTGGGGTCAGGAACTTCCTCTTATTCATACTTATATTTCTAAAATTGGCACATAGCATTCTTATATGGATGAATGAATGAATGAATGAGTACAAACAATTAGTAATATTTCTTCTTGTGTTAATTTTCAGGAAAACAGAATTTTATGACAGAAATTATTGCTGGACAGAATCAAGTCACCTTCTTCATAAATAGAAGCACTAAAAGTCTCTATTCGTTCACCAGTCAGTTATGATAGTAGTGAATTAGAATTTCCAAATCTCAACTTGATTTGCTTCCTACCGTACCAGTTGTAAATGCCATATGGATGAAATGGGATTGGTAGAGGGCAAGTGGGAGAGAAAAAGGATCACTCTAATGCTTTGTTGTCAATTCTAAATCAAGTTATTTGTTTCTTATGGTTGGACACTGTGGGGACTAAAAGGTTACATATGGTTCCTGCTTTCATGAGTATACCATCCTTATGGAGAGTATAAAATATTGAAGAACTTGATTTTTTTTTTTCACTTGGTAGTTTATTATATATTGGGTTGGCCAAAAAGTCCATTTAGTTTTTTTTGTGTATGATGTCTCTGGTAGTACTTAGTTGTCTTTTCACTCAAAACAATTTTGTTAGATTGTATTGTGACAGCTGTCACAATATCAGTATGCATTTAAAAAAAACTTCCCAAAATTGGTGAATTTTTGTGTAGCTATTTTAATATTGAAGACAGAAGAAAATATACAACATTTTTGATATATTATGCTTTATTATTCCAAGAAAGGTAAAAATGCAACTGAAATGCAAAAAGAGATTTGTGCAGTGTATAGAGAAGGTGTTGTGACTGATCAAATATGCCAAAAGTGCTTTATAAAGTTTCTTGACATTTAAGCCAAATAATTCTCTGCTGTGGGGCTTTGAAAGATGTTTAGCAGCACCCCTGGCCACTACCCACTAGAAGCCAGTTGTGGGAGATGGCCAACATAATCAAAATATCTAAAGCAATAGAGTTATTGGTGAAAATGAAAAATGTCTTTTATTTTACAGAAAAAACCAAAGTGGACATTTCGATCAACCCAATATAAACAGCCTGAAAATAAAAGTAAATACTCCAAATGGTGTAAATAAGTGGAGCTGTAACTCTAGATCTAATTATATACAACCTACAAAATATAAGAAGGGCATGGATTCAGAATATGGCAGCTGAGTAGCTGGAAGCTGTGCCCTTTTGCTTGTGTTCCTAGCATGGATTTTCAACTGATCTTCCGATAGGTGACCTGAACAATCAACGGAATCTTGGCTGAAATGAATTGTTGAAACCAAGGAGCACAGATGAGGTGCTGCATCGTCTGCACCTGTATGACAGCATACATGACACAGTGGGGAGTGTGACTCTCAGTCGGCTACCGGAGGGAAGAGCCCACCAAAGAGTAACCCAAGAACAAGCAAAATCCAATTACAACAAAAGAGCCCACATAAATGTCATAAAGGGCATCCCAAGAACACCCAGCTTAGGAGATCGAGGAGACTGCACCACTGAGTCCTATAGGTCTCCTACCACAGAAGGCCACCCCATGAGGACAGGGAGTCAAATCAGATCAATCTAATATGCAGGAACAAACAAAAAGAGTAACCTAAAATGGGGAAACAAAGAAACAACCCCCAATCAAAAAGAAAGGAGGAATCCCCAGAAAGAGTGCTAAATGAAATTGAGGCAAGCAATCTATAAGACATAGTGTTCAAAATAATGGTTAAAAAGATGCTCAAGGAGCTCAGTGAGAATTACAAGGAACTCTATGGGACCTACAAGGGACTTAGTGAGAACTACATCAGCATTAGCAAGGACATAGAAACTAAGAATAAGAGCCAGGAGGAAAGGAAGAATACAAAATCTGAAATGAAGGATACACTAGAAAGAATTAAAAGCAGTCTAGATGAAACAGAGGATCAAATCAGTGAGTTGAAGGACAAGGTAGAAAAAAAAAACCCACACAGAGCAACAAAATGAAAAAAGACTTAAAAAGAATGAAGAGAGTTTAAGGGAGCTGCAGGACAACATGAAACATAATAATATTCACATCATAGGGATATCAGAAGGAGAAGAAAAGGAGCAAGGGATAGAAAATCTGTTTGAAAAAACGATGGCAGAAAACTTCCCTAACTTGGTGAGGGGAAAGTCATGCAAGTTCAGGAAGCACAGGGAGTCCCAATCAAGATGAACCCATAGAAGTCCATTCCAAGACACATGATTAATTAAAATGGCACAATTTAAAGACAAAGAGAGAATCTTAAAGACAGCAAGAAACAGCTAGTAACTTACAAGGGAGCTCTGATAAGGCAATCAGCAGATTTCTCGACAAAACACTACAAGCCAGAAGGGAATGGCAAGAAATATTCCAAGTAATGGAAAGCAAAGGCCTGAAACCAAGTCTACTCTACCCAGCAAGGCTCTCATTTAAAATGGAAGGTAAATTAAAGAGCTTCACAGAAAAAGAAAAAAGGTTAAAATAGTACACCTCCACCAAGTGAGCATTGCAAGAGATGCTAAAAGGACTGCTTTAAGAAGATGAAGAAAAGGAGAGAGAAAGGAACACAGATACAAAAGGGAAAAAATTACCTATCAATAATAAGTTTAAAAGTAAAAGTAAATGGATTAATGTTCATAGCAGCACAATTTACAATAGCCAAGTACTGGAAGCAACCTAAGTGCCCATCAGCAAATGAGTGGATACAAAAACTATGGTATATTTACACAATGGAATTCTACACAGCAGAGAGAAAGGAGGTGCTCATACCCTTTGCAACAGCATGGATGGAACTGGAGAGCATTATGCTAAGTGAAATAAGCCAGGCGGTGAGGGACAAATACCATATGATCTCACCTTTAACTGTAACATAAGCAATAGAAGAAAAAAGCAAACAAAATATAACCAGAGACATTGAAGTTAAGAACAATCTAACAATAGCCAGGGGAGAGCGGGGGGGGGGGGACAGTGGGAAGAGGGGATTACAGGAACTACTATAAAAGACACATGGACAAAATCAAGGGGGAGGGTAGAGGTGGGGGAGGGAGGTGGGTTCAGCTGGGGTGGGGTGGAGGGATGGGGAGAAAAGGCATACAACTGTAATTGAATAACAATAAAAAAAGTAAATGGATTAAATGCTCCAATCAAAAGGCATAGGGTAGCTGAAAGGATAAGAAAACAGAACCCACATACATGCTGTGTACAGGAGCATACAATGGAGTAAAAATAGCCTCTTCAATAAACTGTGTTGGGAGAACTGGACTGGTACATGCAAAAATATGAAATCAGACCACCAACTTACACCATACAAAAGAATAAACTCAAAATGGATAAAAGACTTAAATATAAGTATGTTTTCCTAGAGTAAAACATAGTAAAATATCAGATATCCCACATAGCAATATTTTTGCTGATATATCTCCTAGGGCAAGGGAAATAAAGAAAAAAATAAACAAATGGGACTACATCAAATTAAAAAGCTTCTGCACTGCTAATGAAACCATCATCAAAATGAAAAGGGAACTGATTGTATGGGAGAACATATTTGCTAATATTAAATCAGACAAGGGTTTAAGCTCCAAAATTTATAAAGAACTCATATGACTCAACACAAGGAAGACAAACAATCCAATTAAAAAATGGGCAAAGAACCTGAATAGACACTTCTCCAAGGAGGACATATCGATGGCCCAGAGACATATGAAAATATGCTCAATATCACTAGCCATCGGAGAGATGCAAATTAAAACCACAACGAGATATCACCTCACACCTGTCAGAGTGGCCATCATTAATAAACCAACAAATGATAAGTGCTGGTGAAGATGTGGAAGAAAGGGAACCCTAGTACACTGTTGGTGGGACTGCAGACTGGTGAACCCACTGTGGAAAACAGTATGGAATCTCCTCAAAAAACTAAAAATGGAATTGCTTTTTGATTCAGTGATTTCACTGCTGGGAATATACCCTAAGAATCCTGAATCACCAATTCAAAAGAAGTTAAGAACCCCTATATTCATAGCATTGCTCTTTATAATTGCCAAGTGCTGGAAACAGCCTAAGGGCCCTTCAGTAAATGAGTGGATAAAAAAATAAATAAACTGTGGTGCATTTATACAATGGAATAACACACAGCAGAAAGAAAGAAGGAACTCTTATCTTTTGTGACAGCATGGATAGAACTGGAGAATATTATGCTAAGTTAAATAAGCCAGGTGGTGAAAGATAGATACCATATGATCTCACCTATATGAGGAATCTAATGAACAAAATAAACTATTGAGCAAAGTAGAATCAAAGGCATGCAAATATGGAACAGATTGACAGCAACCAGAGGGGAGGCGTGAGAGGGATAAAGGTGGAAAGAAGGGGAAGGGACTAGTGAAAGAACATTTCTGAATGAACCGTGGACATGGACAATGGTGTGGGCTGGGTGGAAGAGGGCAGAGGGCGAAAAATTGGGAGAACTTTAATAGAATAATAATACAAAATTGAAAAAATTGAAAAAACCCCCAAAACATAGGAAAGGCACATATTAATTGTACATAAGTGTTTTAAACACAGACAAATTAAATTACAGCCATGAGATGTATCACTGTATCAATCAACATTACTCATCAATCACATAAAACAAGGAGCAAGGAATGGAAGCCAAGCTGAGAATCATAGCAGCCTTAAGGCAAGAAGATGACACCAGCCACTTACGCGGGTTGGTCTTTATCTGATGGTCCTCAGTCTCTTCCACAACAGCAGCTGGAACTATCATTTGCCCAGTTGCTACAGTTGGAAACTTGAGAGTCAACCATGACTCCACCATTTTCCTTGAATGCACATCTCAACACCATAGTCAACAAGTCTTGTTACCTTGACTTTCAAAATATGTTTTGACTCTATTCACTTTTCTTGATCTTCATTCCTACCACACCAGTTCAAACCATCTTTATGTCTTCACTAAACTAAAGAAAAAACTCTTCTGACTTTTTTCCTTTCACACTTGACCCCTTCCAGTCTTTGTGTCTAATGGAAAAGAGTATCAGTTAACCAGAAAATAACTAAAAGAAAGAGTTCTAAAGACACTGCCTGGAAAGGAGCAGTCACCTGCCAGCCAGGAGCACAGCTTGCCAGAAACAACCTGGCAGGAAGTGAGCCAGGGAAATAAATACCAGGACTGCACTCCTCACAGCTCTCCTATACAGTTCCTTAGTGGGCCAGTTCTGAGCACGTGACCAGGATGTAGCTGACTTGGAAAATTAACTTACTCTATATACTTTAAAGATGACTTGATACACACACACACACACAACAAGATGTGTTAATCATTCACACTTCAGTAATAATATTTTATAATTTAGTGTATGTAACACAATAGTTTACAAAGCCCTTTCACTTTTATTATCTCATGTGTGACCTCATAAAAGCACTCCCAGGTTAAGAGCATGGATCCTGGGTTCATCAACTGTGTGACTTTGGACAAGTTTCTAATTTATGGGACATCATTTATTTATCTGGAAAAAGGGAATAGTGATAATATTTTTTTTCTGAGGGATGTGAGCATTCAATGAAATAAATACATTTAAAGTACTCAGGGTAGTACATGGCAGGTGGTAAGGGCTTAGTAAATGCCAGCTCTTATTTTCACAGGGGCAGAAATGAAGTTCAATGAACTCTTGGGATTTAAGGCCTCTGGTGAGAGGTAGCGCATGACACGAGTTTTCATACTTACAATACAATGCTTTTCATATTTCACATAGTTCCATAATCATGGTCTATTATTTAGTTTTTCCAAACCTACACGTTTTGCTGGCTTTGCTCACCAGCATGTCCAGTTATTGCTTATCACTGCATTGCAGTGAGGGGAAAATAAGTTGTGTTTCATGTGGTGTGCTATTAATTCCAGTCAGAGGTTAGTTACTCTATTAACAATAAGCCTACTCAGAAATAGCATTTTCATGAGTGTGAATATAACCACAGTGCCTTCTTCATTAGTTATCTAAATGATTCAATCTAATGCTTAATTTTAAAAGAGGGCCCTTTAAGTATCCAATCACTGGAAAGTTTCACACTGTTGCCTACGAGACTTACTCAGTGCATGGCTGTGAGCACTGTGAATGCTGTCTGGGACACAGCGGGCGAGCTAATTAATAGAAGTGCTCCACCTAATATATTGCTTTCATTGATATATGGGAGAATAACTGCCGAGAACACTAAAAGCCAGGAAAACAGAAATACCTAGATTTAGATGGAAATGTAGAGAAAAATCAATGTCACACTGTGGAGGTTCTGTAGTTAGGAAGGCCTTAATTCGGTGTGGCATTTCGATATAAGCCAAAACAGCAATACCATACTGACTTTTCTCAGGCCAATGTAGAAAGAGCCTGCTGAAGGTTCAGTATCTTCCGTAACTATTTTGAGGGGGAAACGCTGATGGTGGAAAGGTAGGTTTTGTATCCAGATTGTAGCAAATGAAAGTTTTAGTCCATTGAGTAAATGAATCTAACTCCCCACAAAAAGTGAGATTCTTTTTTATGTTACAAAACAGTTTTTGAAAAATAAAACAAAATAAAACCCCTCACTTGAGGATGATTAAAACAGAACAGATCTGTCATGTGTAGGGGTGGACACACAACCAATCACAACCAAACAAAGCCCGAAAACCTTTTATTCAAATTCAGCCATGGATTCTTTCTATGAAAACCACAGAAATATAAGGGGGGAAACTTGTGTCCATTACTAGAAATAAAATAATGAAAAATATTTATTGAAATGTCTTCATCATTTTTTCTATTATAATATTTTAAATGTTTAATGATAATGGCTACAGAGGTGTTTAGAAGAAATAAAATAGAAAATTATAGAACCTGAGGTTCACCTATAGCAGAGATGTAATCACTTTGGAATATACTTCAAATAAAGCAGTGATTTTGAGCCTTTTTCATCTGACAGCATCCATAAACTAATTATTAAAATTCTGCAGCACACCAAAAAATATATAATATTTTTTACCAATCTGACAAAAAAATAGGTATAATTTTGATTCACTCATACTGCATGGCTATTATTGTGCTGGCTGCTGTCATTTTTTTTTATTTGACAATCTAAGTGAAAAGAGATCAGAGTCCCTGACTAAATAGCCAGGTATTGCTTGTTTCAAAATTCTTAGGGCACTTCAGTGTGTCTTTTGTGGCACACCAGTTGAAAATAGCTGACATAAAGAAATGCCTTTAAAATGTCTCCAAGTAAACTCGATATCTTATTGTAGCAGTTCTAAGTAAATACTAAACAAGTTTCAGTTATATACAGGGGAGGGCAAAAGCAGGTTTACAGTTGTTCCTATGGTAAATAATACAATTAATAAATAATACAAGAGTAAATGTGTCTTGTGTACTCACAACTGTAAACTTACTTTTGCCCAAATATGTGCATGTGGTTTAAATTATGGATTTTAAAGCATTTATCTATTTTCTGTTCCTTAATATCTTTATCACCTCCATACATTTATTAGTTTTTACCTAAATGCTAATCTACATGATCATGTGATTTTTGTCTTTCCTTTTGTTTATGTGATGTATTACATTTATTGATTTGCAAATATTGTACCATCTTTGTATCCCTGGGATGAATCCCACTTGATCATGGTGTATGATCTTTTTAATGTGTTGCTGGATGCAGTTTGCCAATATTTTGTTGAGGATTTTAGCAGCTATGTTCATCAGCGATATAGGCCTGAAGTTTTCTTTCTTTGTTGTGTCTTTATCTGGTTTTGGGATTAGGATGATGCCGGCCTCATTAAAAGAGTTTGTGAGTCTGCCCTCTTCTTGAGTTTTTTGGAATTGTATGAGAAGGGTAGGGGTTAGCTCGTCCTTAAATGCTTTGTAAAATTCTTCTGTGAAACTGTCTGGTCCAGGGCTTTTGTGTGCCAGAAATTTTTTGATTACTGCTTTAATTTCACTAGCTGTTATCAGTCTCTCCAGGCTTTCTGCTTCTTCTTGATCCAGTTTTGGAAAATTATATTTTTCTAGAAATTTGTCCATTTCACCTAGGGTTTCAAATTTCTTGGCATATAGTTCTTCCTGGTAATTTTTTTTACAGTCCTTTGTATTTCTGTGGTATCAGTTGTAATCTCTCCTCTTTCATTTCTGATTGTGTTTATTTGGATCCTCTCTCTTTTTTTCTTGATGAGTCTGGTTAAAAGCTTGCCAATTTTCTTTATCTTTTCAAAGAATCAGCTCCTGGAATTATTGGTTCTTTGAATTGTTCCTTCAGTTTCCATGCCATTTAATTCTGCTCTGGTCTTGGTTATTTCCTTCCTTCTACTTGCTCTGGGCTTTGTTGTTGTTTCTCCAGTTCTTGTAGATGTCAGGTAATCTGTTTTTTTAAAAATGCTTATGTTTAGATGTCACTGTTCTGAGAAAATCTGTGGATCTTACTAAAATGGATTAGGTTTCCTTTATGTCTGTGCCCACAGAAACTTGTAGTGCCCTGAACGTATCACACTTGTTAAAAATGTATGTCTTCAATGGTATTTAGACAGTGCATAGTTTATGCAGATTAATATCCCTAGAATTAGCTAATTGCTTGGTAAATAATAACTGCTTCATAAATATTTGGTGACATAAAGTACTGATATTTCATGATTTTCAACACAAAGTGTATAATTTTACTGTTTTTAAAACAAAATGTTACCTTTCAAATCAATGCATAATGGATATATCTAAATCTTACTTTTCATAAATATATGTATCAAGTTATTAGTAACATAGCTGTCGATCCCAAAATATTGGTAATAACTTGTTTTGTTAAGATATAATTTTCTTTTTTTCTATGTGTTTAGTGGAGCCTTTTGAAACCTAAATATGTCACCTTCTGTTTAAAGCCTATGTCAACCTGAAAGAAGGTATTTTCTTAGATTAGAAAAGTTGCTCATGATAGTTTAAGAAGGGTACCCCAAACTAAAGTCTTCAATTTGTGCTTCATTAATTTTTTGAAGTGATTTTCAAGAAATCAGGCCAACTAATTTCAAAGGCAAACACCAAGCGAATTCAAAAATAAATTATATGCCTTTTTATTTTGAGAAATCAGTGCCTTTTGATTTTTCTAAGGGCAAAATTTATCAGTTGTTGGTATAAATCAATATTCTATAAATATGGCAGGACTTCCAGCCAAGATGGAAGCATAGGTAGATACACTTTGCCTCCTTGCACAACCAAAAGAAAGAAAACAACAGATTTAAAAACAAAAAACAACAAGAAGTGCCAGAAAATCGAACTGTATGGAAGTCTGACAAACAAGGAGTTAAAGAAGAAACATTCATTTAGACTGGTAGGAGGGGTGGGGATGGGCAGCCAGGTCAGAGAGGATGTCTGGAAAGGTGGTGGCTGGTGGACCAGGCAGTCCCACATTTGCATGCAGATAAACCAGGAGGAACAAATGAGGAGTGAGACTGACCACACAACCCAGGGTTCCAGCATGGGAAATAAAGACTTAAAACATCTGGTGGTAAAAATCTGTTGGGGTTGTTGCGACAGGAGAAACTTCCAGTCTCACAGGAGAGTTTGTTGGAGAGATCCACAGGGTCCTAGAACATAGACAATCTTACACACCTGGGAATCAGCACCAGAAAGGCCCAATTTACTTGTAGGTAGTGGGGGAAGTGACTGAAAGCCAGCTGAGAGCTGAGCAAGTGTCATTGTTCCCTCTCTGACCCCTCCTTCACATACAGCACCAAAATGCAGCAACCTAGTTACCAAACCCTGGCGAATACCTAAGGCTCCACCTCTTACTACATCACAGGTGCATGGAGACAAAAAAAAAACCCATGGCCCAAATGAAAGAACATATCAAAGTTCTAAAAATAGAACTAAGCAATGAAGAGATAGCTAAGTTATCAGATGCAGAGTTGAAAACACTGATGATTAGGATGCTCACAGAAATGGTTGAGTATGGTCACAAAATAGAGAAAGAAGTGAAGGCTATGCAAAGTGAAATAAAGGGAAACACACAGGGAACCAACAGTGACAGGAAGGAAACTGGGACTCAAATCAACAGTTTGGACCAGAAGGAAGAAATAAACATTCAACCAGAACAGAATGAAGAAACAAGAATTCAAAAAAATGAGGAGGCTTAGGAACCTCCAGGACATCTTTAAACATTCTTATATCCAAATCATAGGGGTGCCAGAAGGAGAAGAGGAAAAGCAAGAAATGGAAATCTTATTTGAAAAAATAATGAAGGAGAACTTCTCTAATGCGGCAAAGAAAATAGACTTCCAGGAAGTCCAGGAAGCTCAGAGAGTCCCCAAAAAGTTGGACCCAAGGAAGCACACACCAAGGCATATCATAATTACATTGTCCAAGATTAAAGATAAGGAGAGAATCTTAAAAGCAGCAAGAGAAAAGGAGAGAGTTACCTGCAAAGGAGTTTCCATAAGGCTATCAGCTGATTTCTGAAAAGAAACCTTACAGGCAAGAAAGGGTTGGAAAGAAGTATTCGAAGTCATGAAGGGAAGGAACTACATCCAAGATTGCTCTATCCAGCAAAGTTATCATTTAGAATGGAAGGGCAGCTAAAGTGCTTCCCAGATAAGGTCAAGTTAAAGGAGTTGGTCATCACCAAGCACTTACATGAAATGTTAAAAGGACTTATGAAGAAAAAGAAAATGATCAAAACTATGAATGTAAAATGACAACAAACTCACAACTATCAACAACTGAACGTAAAAAAACAAAAACAAAAACAAACTAAGCAAACAATTAGAACAGGAACAGAACCAGAGAAATGGAGATTACATGGAGGGTTATCACATGGAGTGGGGAGGGGGGAGAAAGGGGGGAAAAGCACAGGGAATAAGAAGCATGAATGGTAAGTACAAAATAGACAGGGGGAGGTTAAGAATGGTATGGGGAATGGAGAAGCCAAAGAACTTCTATGTATGACCCATGGACATGAACCAAGGCGGGGGGGTAATGTGGGTGGGAGGCAGGGTGCAGGGTGAGGGGAATAATGGGGGGGGGAAATAGGACAACTGTAATAGCATAATCAATAAAATGTATTAAAAAAGAAAAAAGACTAATATTATTGTAAATATATATACTACATTTTGATTATTCATTCATCTGTTGATAGGCTGCTTCCACCTTTTGGCTATTGTGAATAATGCTGCTTTGAACATCGGTGTATAAATACTGGTTTGAGTCCCTGCTTTCAATTCTTTTGCATATACAAGGTCTGTCTATGAGGTATCCAGACATGTAATGTGAAAAATAGATACATTTATTGAAAAAGATAAAAGATACAAGAAACATTGTACATAGGACAACAATACCTCAGTCCCTTTCAAAGTCAGCACCTTGGGACCTCACACAGTTCTCTCAGTTGCCTTCAGATGCCCTGTCCTATTTTCCTGAATCTCATCAATGGTCTTTCCTTTCAAAGGTGATTTTAGTTTAGGGAAAAACCAGAAGTCACTGGGCCTCAATCTGGGCTGTAGGGGGCTGAGTCACCTGGGAGATTTGATGTTTTGCCAAAAATCTCTGCACAAGATGGGATGCATGAGTGGGCATGTTTTTGTGATGAAGCTGCCAATCATCAGTTGCCTATTACTGCAGTCTTCTGAATCATCAGAATAGTTTCTGGGGAGGAATGTTTATGTTTAACATAAAATTTGATCAGATTCTTTGCTGTACTCACTCAGTCATTTTGAATGTGATGGCCACACAATACACATGTTCACTCAGTGGTGTCTGTCACCCACACTGACTAGGATAGTGAAGTCATTGTTCATGGATGTGCATTCCAGTCTATTCTCCTTGGCTGCCAGGTTACATCAATGTTGAGCAAACTATTTTCATTATATTAACAATGGCTGGAGTTTTTCCAGACAGACATCATATATTTAAAAGGGGAATTGCTGTATCATAAAGTAATTTTATTTTTAATTTTTAGAAAACTTCCGTACTGCTCCCATAGCTAATTCAGGGCTTTTTTAAAAAAGTAAAGTGTGTAAAAATAAAAAAAAAGAAGTTTGTATGCTCACTGTGGATTGTAGAATTCCATGCTAAAAGAACCTTAAGGTTAATTATATCCTACACCTGATATCCAGGCCAATGGTTGTCCCACATACCAGTACTTCAATATGATGCTTAAATGTTATAATTTTAGAAGAATATATAAGCTGGGAAATAATTTATAACCTATAGAAATTATTTTTGTCTTTGAAGCATCTGAGACTTTTAAAATGTATATTGCAGAGGCAATATGGACATTTATGGCCTTTGATATCTCTACTAAAAAACCTGACACCAGTTTAAGTACTACGGTTGTTTGTAGAGAATTTACCTTAGGATCAACACCTGCAAATTACTTCTTATACGAAATAATTATATTCACATAAAAGGCAAAAGCTACAAACTATTACCACAGTGAATTCTCCTTGAATCCTGTAAATATGTAATTAAATTACTTAAATTTCGAATGCAGGTTTATTTTTCTCAGAAAAATGACAGCATTTTTAATGCACTTTCGCACCTCCTTCTACTTTACTAACCAGAACCATAAGCACCTGCACAGGTCGGGTGATCTGATTAAGATGAAATTGACACCTTGGCTCGGAGGCTGGCTACTTCAATAGGCTTTCCTTCAAGTCAATTAATGTGTGAATGTTTGACTGTGGATTCAATTAACCCATAGGGTTCTTGTTGCTGTATTTTTCAAGAATGGCATGAAACAGGATATACTCATATTTTTAAAAAATCCTGGATACAACTCCTTTAAATGAAATTAGCATGACACAGGTTACAAAACTAAAGAAAAAAATCAGAAATAGTGAAAATGAAATCTTGTCTTATTAACCCATAAACATAATATTCAAGTCACATTCTTAAATTACTATTTGGCCTAAAAATATGTACATAAATATTGAATGTAAAATGATAATTGAATGTTATAAAAATCTTAACTTTCTCATCTTCTGAATTTTAATTACAAATGCTTCATGGAAAGAGTTTTATTTGTAGAAAGAGTTTTGAGCCATAATGTATTGTGATTTTACCATAGGTATATGTTATAAAGAAATTCTTTAAAAATACATGTGAGCATGTTCAAAATAGATATGCTGATTGGCAAACTATATACATCAATCTCTAACAAATTCAATTGTAAGTTTCCAGAACCATTCATTTATGTGAGAATAAGACACACCTAAATCCCCCGGGACTTTGCCGTCATTGCACAATGATGTATTCTTCTTGCATTATATCTCAGTTCCGCCAAATGTACTCACACGATAGCTGCATGTGCTTATTCATCTCCTGTAGTAAACTGCACGCTACATGAATCCAGTGCATGTCACTGGTGTTTATTGCTCTCTCTTTTGCGTAATACCCTCTGGGGAATCTCAGGTGTTTAAGAAATATTTTATGAATGAATAAAAACATATTTTTAGATAAACTGCCTGATTTCCTTTAGGCCCCAGGTGGCAAACACAAGGCCCACAGGCTGAATCCGGCCCTCCACCCTGTTTTATCCGGCCCAGTACCTTGTTTTTACCCGGTGGCAATGCCAAGCTCTTGCTTAACTGTTAGGAGCAGTTACATTTACACAGTCCTAAAATCACATTTGGCCCTTTGAAGGCAACCTTGAGGCTGATGTGGCCCCTGGTGAAAATGAATTTGACACCCTGCTAGGCCCACTGCTTCATTTCTTTCAAGCATGGTGTAACAACTTAAAAAAAAAACCTGTTTGTGGGTACCCACTCTAAACTGCATCACTCACATTACATTTCTGTTGCTATTCATGGTAACTGTTTCTTTACCTGGCATTCTGCACAGCGCTGAAGTTTACCCCTAGTGTTAAAAAGAATTGATCGTTTGATCGCTTTTGCAAAAGACTCAAGCTGTTAGACAAAGATTACATTGGGGTTGCTATTAGAACCCAGCAGGTGAAAAAATAAAACCATTTATTTAAACTCTCTTCTTACTGACAGTTACAGCAACTCTAGGGTGCACATTAATGAGTCAGGCTTAGTTTGTGTCCCCAAATGATGCACACCTATGAAATTTTTGTATTGTCCACACACACAAAAATGAGGCCCCTATGAGATGCATAACAACAAAGCAAGGCTTGCTCCCTGTGGGGCGGACGACCCAGCACAGTGCATCACGATGACAGTATTGGGAAAAGAACTCCAAAGGGCACTTCTTATTGATAGAAGGGAGCTGAGTAATGTCTCCTACAGAGACACTTTCCTCAGTGAGTTTCACAGAGCTGATGGGGCCTTGCAAATAAGCATACACAGAAGCATTTTAGTGTGGTCACTAGCTAAGTAGTTACGGCATGCATAAAGGGAGACAGTAAAAATTGGCAAGAAAATTAAATGGTTTTTTGCTTATTTCATTACTTTTCTCCTATACTATAAATTACACCATCTGATATTATGTCCTATATTGCCGATTCCTCTGATCTCATTTAGAGTTACATACATTATCTTTTAAATGAATTTTATTTTCTCAAGTTACATGAACCAAATACAGTTTGAGGTAAATAAGGCAGAGCAAAATTCATGTGGTTAGAATCTTTTTAGATGCACAATGTGAAATATGACTCCATCTCTTTTTCCAATCAGAAATACAAATAACACACACATTTTTGTAAGTACATTGCAAAATGTCTGACCATGTTTATTGAAAATATTTGAAAAAAATTTAGAAACTGAAGATAGTGTAGAACCCTGTGTATACTATGTTTTCTCCTATACATAGATATGTTAAGTTGGGCAGATAAGAGATTATCAACAACTAAACATAAAGCAGTTAATATACTGTAATGAAAGTTATGTGAATATGGTCTTTCTCTCACAATATCATATTGTACTCACTGTTCTTCTTGTGACAATGTGACAAGATAAATAACTCCATGCTGAGATGAAAGTGAATGACAGGCATTGTGATGTGCTCAGGTGACTACTGACCACCCGCTTTGTCCTCATTCTTTGGTATTTGCATATCCGGGACTCTGCTAACGGCTTAATTTTTCACTACTGCTCCATTTCAATTAAGTTCTTGGATGTTATTGGAATACCATTGTCCATAATATCTCCTTGTTATCTCTTTAGTGCTTATTAGATTGTAAGTGACAATACCTCTTCCATTCATGATTTAGGTAATTTGTGTTTTCTCTCACTCTTGCTCTCCGTACGGGGCAGTGGGGGGCGGTGCATCAATTTTGTATGCTTTTTCAAAGAACCAGCTTTGGATTTGTTAATGTTTTGTGTGTCTGTTTTCTATTTCATTGGTTTCTGCCCTCGTGTTTATTGTTCCCTTTTTGTACTTGCATTGGTTTTATTTTGACCATCTTTTCCTAGCTTAACTTTAAGTTATTGGTTTAGACACTTCGTCTTTATACTATAAGTATTTAAAACTCCATATTTCCCTCTAAGCAGTGCTTTAGTTGCATCCCACAAACTTTTGTTTGAGGCGTTTATTCAATTCCAAATACTGTATAATTCTTTTGATATTTATTCTTTGGATTATTTAAAGTATGTTTTATAATTTCTGCATAATTTTTCTGAGTATCTTATTGTTATTAATATCTAGGTTAGTCTCCAGTTAGCTAGAGAACACCTGCTACATTATTTCAATCCACTTACATGTACTGATGCATGTTTTATAGCCCAGGACATGACTTTTTCTCCTGGGGTTCCAAGATTTCCCTTTTTACTTATTTATTTATTTATTTATTTTTACATTGTTTGAAAATGATGTGCCAAGTTTGAACTGTCTTTGAGCTTATTCGGCTTGGGATTTGTGGATCATCTTGAACTTCTAAATTCATGTTTTTTCATCAAATTTGAAATTACTTGCCTTTGTTTCTTCCACTTATTTTTTTGTCTCAGCAATACACATTTGACAGTGTCCTATGGATCTTGAAGCATCCGTTCTTTTTTTTTTAATCTTTAAAAGAAAATCTCTGTCCTTCAGGTTAGAATAACATGTATTAATCTATTTTCAAGTTCACCAACTCTTCTGTCATTTCAAAATGGGCTAGTAAGCCCATTCAGTGAATTATTTAATTCATACATTTCATTTTTCTGCCTTATAATTCCTATTGTGCTCCTTTTACATCCTTGAACATAGGTATAATAGCTTTAAAATGTTTAAACTGTTAATTTCAAAATCTGAGTCATTTGGGATGTACCCATTAATTAATTGTATTTTTTTTATTGATTTGAGAGAGAGACAGACAGACAGACATCAATTTGTTGTTCCACTTATTTATGCATTCACTGGTTGATTCTTGTATGTGCCCTGACTGGATTTCGAATCCACAACTTCGGTATATCAGGATGATGCTCTGACAACTGAACAACCCAGCCAGGGCCCATTCATTGTGTTTTCTTTTGAGTTTGAGCTACATTCAGCTATTTTTTCTTATAGCAAGTAATTTTGGATTATATCCTGGGCGTTGTGAATAATACATTGTCGCACTATTCTGTTACATTCCCTTTTTCTTTTTTGGAAGTAGATTACTTGGCTGAATTCATACTGCAAATGCTCTCCTTTGTGGTGGGTATCATTTGAAATCTCAGGGCAGTTCTCTTAGCCTAGCATGGCTGTTTGGTATCTGCTCCAGATACATGCAGTTTGGAGATCAGCTAGGGATTAGGGTGGAGTTTATACAGAATTTGTGGCTTTTCCTGTGTGTTATTCTCTTTTCTGGCATTTGTCAGTTCTCACTTTCTAGTTGTTATGGCTGCTCCAAACTCTGTCTTCTGATTCTGCATGCTAGCACTACTGAGGGTTTTCTCTCCCAGTTTAGGTGCCCAGAATGGCATAGGCAAGGGAATGATCTCAACCAAAAACTGTAAAAGTGGGAATTTGTCTTGTTCAATTCTCCACCTCCAGTTGTTAACCTTCCCCAGTATCTGCCCCCTTTCAGGAGGTCTCCAGAGATTTCAGATAGTGTTTTTTTTTAAATATTGTATCCAGACCTTATAGTTGGTATCTCTAGAACAATTCACCAAATACATGCTACTCAGGTATTAAACAGAGACAGAGTTCTTACTACTAAATTAAAATTCACATTATTAATGAACATTTCCTTCTCACTTATTTACTGATCCATTCATTCATTTATTTGTTTCTTAATTCAATAAACAGAGTGTTTTAAAAGAAAATAACCATTGTCATAAATGTGTGAAATATTAAGACAGACACTATCTACATAAAATTATAGCATATTAAAAATTTTAGAGCAATTAAATTGAACTGCTCAGTGTCTGGCCAATGGGCTTCTCACCATTGTCTTCGTAAGTCCAGAATTCCAGACCTTCGTGTTGGTTTATGTAATTTCTTCTTATCAATCTTGCTTACATAACCTACGCTATACATAGTTTCAGTAATATTGGAGCCATGTTTGTTACTAAATATTTTTGCAAATGAGATAATATGCTTGTAACTATAATTATAAACAAATATAAGAGATAACAGTTACACTATATTGTAGTGATAAATATTGACTCCCATCTTCCATTCCCCTGCATCCCATAGCCCCAACATATGGACAAGAAAAGGGTTTCCTTCTACCATTTACAGATTAACACTCTTTTCAACAAGGACTAAGCCAATTTGTATTATACAAGCTCATCTTCTAGTGATTTTGAGTTACTTTCTAATCCCCAAACAGCTATGTAAATTACATCAAATTAAAGATCCCACTCTATTTTTCATTTTAAATTCATCAGAATAGGTTGCCTTTATTTGTTATTCAAAGCTGAGTCATTTAAGAAATGGAAAAAATAGTTTAATAGCTTGGTTTTCATTAATAATTTCCTTCACTGTACATCTTTTCAAAAAATTAAAGTACAATAAAACTTAATATTTTGATTTTTTTCTGAAATTGACAAGAGTTACAATCTGGGACTGCTAATAATTTTCTACTGTAAGAAAGAAAAGAAAGCATAACAAAAAATAGAATCTTTTAGTTGAGAAACCACATGGACATGGCTCAGAATTTAGAATTTGCTTGATGATATGTTTAGTTGCTATGTTATAAGCATTAAATAAACCTGATCCAGGTCACCTCCGAGTTGAAAGTTTTCCACAGTCTATTTTTAAAATTTGAAATCATTGTATAAGATGTACACTGGCATGCCAAGTTTCCACCGTATTAACTAGCATCCTTAGACTGACAAATTGCACTTTGGCATGAACAGAAGGATCCACTTCAGCCACATTTTTTGTCCCAGTAAAATAACTATAAACAATGAAGTGTGTTCATTTATACAGCCTGAGGATGGTATATTTAACAGTAATAACAATACAATGAATGGATGATAAGTTGAAGACTAAACAGGCATAGCAGAAGGACAAGGTCATTTAGCAAGGTCCATATATACCAATTGGAATTCTCTGACATCAGTTTCATCCCACAGGTTATCATTGACTTCCTACTGCTAACCTTGCCTAATCAGAACCTGTCAGCAATAATGGAGAGATCAGATATTTTTCTATACAGCTTTAAGCATGGAAACGATGCAGGGGAAACAATAGGGAGCTTGATTTGGAATAGACTGAAACACATTTTCTAATGACATCTGTTCAAAAATGAAATGGGATGGCTTGGAGGCTATGAAGTTCTATATCATGCAAGAGTTCAGGCTGAAGTGTACTATTTGAAGAGGCTTTTAATTTAAAAAAAGGCAAATGATGGAGATTAGACTACATGTATGATGAGGTATCTTCTAAGGTGTCCTTTAATGTATAACCACTGTATACAAAGATACTATTTTCATAAAACATTAAAATAAATGATTTCAATTTACTTCCTTTTTCATTGTGGCCTTTCTACAATACTTTTCCCAGGGTCACTATATATACCATATTGAATTTATCACACTTTGTTTTATTGGGCTTCACAGATATTACATTTTTACAAATTGAGGGTCTGTGGCATCCTGGTGTTGAGCAAATGTATCAGAGTGATTTTTCCAATAGCATTTGCTCACTTTGTGTCCGTGTCATATTGGCAATTCTCACAATATTTCAAAAATTTTCCTTAGTATATTTGTTATGGAGATCTGCGGTCAGTGGTCTTTGGTGTTAGTATTGTATTGTTTTTGGGTGCCATGAACTACACCCATATAAAATAAAGAACTTAAACAACAAGTGTGTGTATTCTAACTACACCACTGACTAGCTGTTCCCCATCCCTCTTCATTTCCTCATGCCTCACTATTTCCTGAGACACAACAATATTGAAATTAGGACAATTAATAAGCCTACAATAACCTTTAAGTGTTGTGAAATGAAAAGTCATGTATCTCTCACATTAAATCAAAAGTTAGAAATAATTAGGTTTAGTGAGGAAGGCTTGTTGAAAGCCAAGATGAGATGAAAGCTAGGATTTTTGTAAAAATTAGTCATCCACATTCTGAGTACAAAGCAAAAGTTCTTGAAGGAAATTAAAAGTGCTACTCCAGTGAACACAACAAATAAAAAAGTGAAACAGCCTTATCACTGATATGGAGAAAGTTTTAGTGGTCTATATAGAAGATAAAACCATCCACAATATTCCCTCAAAGCAAATCCTAATCCAGAGCAAGGCCCTGATTTTCTTCAACTCTTTGAAGGTTTAGAGAGGTAAGGAAGCTGCAGAAAAAAGTTTGAAGCTAGAAGCTTGGTTCATGAGATTTAAGGAAAGAACCCACCTCCATACCATAAAAGTTCAAAATAAAGCAGCAAGTGCTGATGTAGAGGCTGTGGCAAGTTATCCATATCTAGCTAAGATAATTAATGAAGGTGACTACACTAAATCAAAGATGTTCAATGTAGATGAAACAGCTTTTTATTAGAAAAAGACGCCTACTAGGACTTTCATAGCTAGAGAGAAGTCAATGCCTGTCTTCACAGCATCAAAGGACAGGCTGACTCTCTGGTTAGAGGCTAATGTGCTAGTGACTTTAGCTGAAATCAATCCTTACTTACCATGCCCCCAAACCTAGGGCCCTTAAGAATTATGCTCTATCTGCTCTGCCTGTGCTCTATACATGGAGTAACAAAGCCTGGATGACAGCACATCTGTGTACA
Source organism: Desmodus rotundus (assembly GCF_022682495.2). Lineage (NCBI taxonomy): Eukaryota > Metazoa > Chordata > Mammalia > Chiroptera > Phyllostomidae > Desmodus > Desmodus rotundus. The sequence goes on along the minus strand of NC_071388.1, from coordinate 76,744,157 downwards.
ACATGCTTTACTGAATATTTTAAGCCTACTGTTAAGACTTCTTGCTCAGAAAAAAGATTCCTTTCAAAATGTTGCACGTAGTCATGCAAGAGCTCTGATAAAGATGTACAAGGGGAATAATGTTCTTTAATGTCTGCTAACACAACATCTATTCTGCAGCCTGTGGATCAAGTCATTTTGACTGTCAAGTCTTATTATTCAAGAACTACATTTCAAAAGGTATGGCTACCATTGATAATGATTCTTTTTATGGATCTGGGAAAAGTCAATTGAAAACCTGGAAAGGATTCACCATTCTATGTGCCATTAAGATAGTTCATGATTCATGGAAAGAGGTCAAAATATCAACATTAACTGGAGTTTGGAAGAAGTTGACTTCAACCCTCATGAATGAACTTTGAGGGTTCGAGACTTCAGTAGAGGAAGTAACTGCAGATGTGGTGAAACTAGCAAGGGATCTAGAAACAGAAGTGGAGTCTGAAGATGTGATTGAATTGAGAGAATCTCCTTATAAAACTTCAACAGATAAGGAGTTGCTTATTATGAATGAGCAAAGAAAGTGATTTCTAGAGAAGAAATCTACTTCTGGTACAGATTCTATAAGGATTTTTGAAATTATTACAGGTGGCATTCAGCTAGAAAAGGGGAGCAAAGGGAACTGGACATTGAGTTCAATAAAATGGTTGATCAGCCAGGAAGCTGCAGCTTCTTACTCCAGAGGACTACAGAATTTCTCCAAGGGTATTAACACTCCTCCTACCTGAGTGGGAGGAGCAGGGGAGACACGCCCATGTGTAATTGAAGTCAAAAATGCCAAAGGGATAGGTGCTGGACGAGAGAGGTCTGACAGTCTAGCCTGGGGAAAGAAGAGATTGGATGGGTGGTTAACCTACTCAAAGTGTACAAAATTGGGAAGTAGATCGGTCACTTTGAGAGATCACCCAGTTTGTCCTACACCAAGGCTAATGTAATCCCAGGGGAACAAAGAAGCTATCTCTTTTGCCCTGCCTACTGATGCACTCGCCTGTTTGTTCATGTCCTTTCTTACCTAGAAGCACACAACCACATGTGTCTAGCAGCTACTGGGCTCGCAGCAGATGGTGTGGGCTCCAAAAGAACTAAGAAGCTCTCTCTTGCTTGGGTGACTAGCACTCATCTTGTGCATTCACATGCCTCTCTCCATGGCCATATAGCCTTAGCAGCCATGTGGCCCATGGCCGTGCAACTCCACACGTAGGCTCCAGAAGTGAGCCTGAAATGGATTACAGCTGGAAACACACGATAAGCTAGCTGGAGGCTGGACTGGACTATACTTTGATATGATGCATAAAGTCTGAGCAGCGGCCCTCATCCTGGCCCTACTGAAGATTGGCCTTTTTGCATGGCAAGACAGACAGAGATGGGACATTGGGAAGTCCTTTTAATTTTACATCATCAGTAAACCATTCCACAGAGCCATACCCTCCCATGCAGGTCTCAGGAAATTCTTTTCCTTTAGACACCACAAAAGTCCCACTTTTACTGGTAACAAAATGACAACAAAAAATTTAGAATATTACATAAACTTAGTTGATAAAGCACTGGCATATTCTGAGAGGCTTGACTGGAATTTTGAAAGAAGTTTAACTGTGCACAAATGCTATCAAATAGCATTGCATGCTACAGAGAATGTGTGAAAAGAAAGAGTCAATTGATGTGGCATACTTCATTGTTATCTTATTTTAAAAAACTGCCACAGCCACCCCAACTTTTATCAACCACCAATCTAATCAATCAGAAGCCATCAAAATCAAGGCAAGATTCTTCACTAGCAAAAATATTATGACACACCGAAGGCTCAAATGATGATTAGCATTTTTTTGGCCATCACTATTTTTTAGTTAAGATATGTATATTTCTTTTTAGACATAATGCTTTTGCACATGTAATGGACTATAGAATAGTGTCAATATAATTTTATATGCACTTGGAAACAAAAATTTTTGTGTGAGTCACTTTACTGCAATATCTGCTTTATTGCTGTGGTCTGGAACTGAAGCCAAATGCTTCTGTGGTGCCCTTGTATTTGTAAAATAATCTAAAAATCAACTACATAAGAAAAATGCATTGGATGGGTCTTTTAAATCATTCTGCATTTTGTTAATCTGCAGTAACTGATACTTACCTAATTACGCCTCAAAAACAATAAAAACCTTTATATATCTTCCTAGCATGTTTCAGTAGTTCAATGATGTCTTCAGGAGCCTAGGGATTTTTATCCTTTTGCTTCATCATTCTCACTGTGAAGACTTCTTTTAGTCAGACTTTTTTGCTTCAGAGTAATAAAACTGCTGCTAACATCCTAGTTATCCCATCTTCTCTGAATAGTATCCAACGCGGTAAGAGTGAAAGTGAAAAGGCAAAGCTCTTTCCTCAATGCTTATGTCTTTTATCGAGAAGTGAAAAATTTCCCCCATGCAGCCCAAACATTACTTGACATAACATCAATGAGAACTGTGTCATATGGCTGCTCTTAGACAAAAGCTGACAAAGGAGGACAGAATTACCATGATTAACTTAGACTATTGCTATTGCTTCTCAGTTAGGAGTGGTACTGCTCCCTAAGGCGTATTCATAAACCTTTTGGATTTTTTAAAAATAGTCACTGTGCCTGGAACATTAGGCTGAGCTTGAATTGTGAAGGCCAAAGATAGTAAACATAATGCTATCTGCAGAAAGCTCTCTTCAATAAAGACTTTCTGCTTCAAAAGTCTCATTGAAAGAACTAATTTAGGCAAAAATGACACCTTCCCTTGGGGTTGGGCGCATTTTTCCCTGAGCAAAATTGCATTTATGATAGTTAGAAAAAAAGGATGTATTGTGGCAGGCAAGCGAGTGTGTCTGCCACAATTTTGATGCTTTCTCTCAGTGACTCTTTCCTTTATTTCAATAAAACTCTAAAACCACAGAGGGAATGCATGTGTAAAAATATAAATACTTTGTGGGGGATATTATATATGTAACTTTGAATCACTATTGTCTTGCATAGTGCTATACATTTCTGCCTCAATAAATATTAGTTGATAACATTGACAATGGCACTACATTGGAGAGAAAAATAACTATATCTGGTGTGAATAAAAAAGGGGCTTTGTGATAAATCCCACAAGTTCAGTGACTGAGGGTAACTCACAGGGTGTCAGATCACAAATTTCTAATTGGGCAGGTCAGGGTGGGCTGCCATTCCCCGGGGCTATGAAAGGTTTATTTTTTGCCTTAAGCAAGCCCTGTCCATTGTTCTTGTGCATCTAAGTTAACACTCCTTTAAAACACCAAGAGTATTTCAGGGTTCTTAGGATATAATCCCAACAATGGAATTGCTGGGTCAAAAGGCAGTTCTAGTTTTAGTTTTCTGAGGAAATTCCATACTGTTTTCCACAGTGGCTGCACCAGTCTGCATTCCCACCAACAGTGCACTAGGGTTCCCTTTTCTCCACATCCTCTCCAACACTTGTTGTTTGTTGCTTTGGTTATGATGGCCATTCTGACCAGTGTGAAGTGGTATCTCATTGTCATTTAATTTGCATCTCTCTGATGGCTAGTGATGCTGAGCATCTTTTCATATGTCTCTGGGCCCTCTGTATGTCCTCCTTGGAGAAGTGATGAAACTGGAGAGCATTATGCTAAGTGAAATAAGCCAGGTGGCGAGAGACAAATACATATGATCTCACCTTTAAATGGAACCTAATCAACAAAACAAACAAGCAAACAAAATATAACCAGAGACATTGAAATTAAGAACAATCTGACAGTGACAAGAGGGGAGGTGGGTGGGTATAATGGGGGGCAGGAGGGAAGGGTTTTCAGGAACAACTATAAAGGACTCATGGACAAAACCAATGGGGAGGGTGGAAGCAAGGGAGGGAGGTGGGGATGGCCGGGGTTGGAGGGAGTGGTGTGGGGTAAATGCAGACAACTGCAATTGAACAACAATAAAATAATTAAAAAATAAAAGATGTAAATTAAAAAAATTAAAACACTGAGAGTAATCAACCCTCTTTTATAAACTCTTAGGAGTATAACCACCCTCAAGGGTGCATGTAATCGTGTCAACTGTCCTATAATCCAGTCATAGATACTTCCCTGTGTTACTTTGTCCCACCTTCATATAATCTTCCTTATTTAACTGCCTTAATTCCAACTGTGTAAAAAGAACTGCAAAACTTTCGTTTTCTGGAGCAGCTGGAGTCTTGTTTCCCAGCACGCTGACAGTTTGGTTCAATAAACTCTTAAAATATCCCCTACAGGTTTGAGCCTTTCTTACATAGATACTGGTGATTACACTTGCCAAAGCATCACTTACACATGTGAAGTTAGCTTTTTTACAAAAGCTTTATTGTGGGCCTGAACTTTGATTTGTGTCATTTCTTATAAAGGAGCTTTGAAGCCTTTATAAATTAAAATCCTGATCAAAGATAAGTACAAGGGTAATATTCCTCATTTTTATAAGAGCAAAATGGAATTTTGATGTAAAATAAATTGAAGGGGGAATCTTAATAATGAATGAAAACTTACACCAAGATCAATGTTAAGACTACATGAAGCATTAGTGGAAAGTGTTCCAATATTCAAATGAGTACTATATAAATGTTAGAATATATAAACTTTTTTTATATGCAGTATAAAAGCACTATCATAAGAAAAGTACCAGAAAAAGCTACTGAAATGTTTAACTCATTTGTTAAGGTATTTTAATTATTTCTGATAATTGTCCATTTAGTAAATTTTATTAGCACTGTAACGAAACCTGAAAAGCACTGCCAGGTTCACTCCGTCATTTCTATAAATACTAATTCCTTATCTATCAAAGAAAAAAACACCTACAATTACTCATAGGAGTCCCACCCAAACTGGGTATTCTCCTAGACTCTCCCACTCCATGACCCATCTTATGGTAAACTTGATGGATATATCTTTGATCAGGGTATGGTGAAAACCTTCCTGATATTAATATATTTAATATTTTATTTCAATCTTTTATATGATTTCATAAATTTCATTTATGTAACTACCTTTGTGCTCACCTAGCCCAGTTATGTACAAATATGCTCTTTGAGAATAGTAATGATAAATTTTATTTTCAGGTCTTAAGAGGTAACACTTCTTAAGTGACCTGAAAAAGTTATTACATAATCAAAAATCATCCACTCTACTTCACATGTTGAATCAAGTCTATTTTTAAATAACTTGGAAGAAAATAATATTATATCTAGAAAGATCTGGTCTTCATTTCTGCCAAGTTTTAATATGTATGCACATTCACTTATCTTAAACTTTGAAGTTAGATAAAGAAATTATGTATGGAATCAAATTAGACCAGAATCAGTTATATGGATATCATAATCAACTGAATTTGTAATAAATAGCAGGGCAATATTTATTATCAGACATATTTTTCAGGGATAAACACAGAATTTTGTAAACAATATTTGTTCTATGACATTCTGTTCATTATAAGGACTCACCTATTACTCTAGTCTACATTGTCATTTTACACTGTTTTCCTCTTTAATATTAGCATAGGAAGAATGTATATAAAATAATTTTCTTTCATATATAAACACAAAAATATGATTGCTCAAAAATTAAGTGTGAAATATTTCTCAGTGCATTAAACAAAAGACAGCAGTTTTGTTGGTTCTGCAAAATTTCAGAAATTCAGGTGAGACCATAGACTGATTATCTGCACGTGTTTGTAACTTGAATCTTCTCAAACTGAAAATACTTGTCATGACATATGGCTCTCAAAAAGATTCAGTGTTTAATTCAGTTTTTAAATGTGGAAAATGTACTTGACATAGATAATCATTTCTGAAATACTGAAGTTTAGGGGAAGAGTATTTTAATTGATAAAATACTTTATAAAAGCATGCAAATTTTAGCAAGGAAGTTGCCACATCACTGACAAAGGAAATGGCTAACACTGACTTATTTAACAAGGGCTATCTTCCCCTCCAAACATTTGCTTCTGGAATGGGAACTTAATAGAGGCAGCCTCCAATTTTCCATTGCTACCTCTGAGTCAGTTTCATATACTGTATTACTTTTCTCAGAATTATTGTGTGAATGTACATATTGTTTCCCCAAGCCCAAAATAAAAATTCAAAATGTTCATCGCATGATTTTATTTATTAAATTTATTTAGTAAATATTTTTTTGTACATTTACTTTATAGTAGGCATTGGAGATGTAATAATGAGCAACAAACATAGTTATTACCCTAAGGGAGATTATACATTTTCTTCTCTTAAGACAAAGCTTAGTATCAAATGATGATAAACATATCCATTTCTCCTTTCTTTCCCTAGCATTTGACTTCCTTGTAGTAAACAATCCAGAATTTATATCCCTGCTTACGTTTCAGACATTTACTCCAAACTTACCATCTGGCAGACAAAATCCAATCCTTTTCTTTTTCCTTCCTCCCTTTCCTCTCCTTCTTCCTCTTTTTCTTTTCCTCTCCTCCCCTTTTCAACTTTCTTCTCTGTCTCTTTCTCTCTCTCTGTCTCTCTGTCTCTCTCTGTCTGTCTCTGTCTCTCTCTGTGTGTCTGTCTGTCTGTCTCTCTCTCTCGTAAACCCCATGATAACCTTTCCAAGGTCTATATAACATCATTAGCCATTAGGAAATACAAAGTAAAACCAAAAGTAAATACCATCATACACCTGTTAGAATAGTTGAAATTAAAAAGGCAAACAATAACAAGTGTTGACAATGACATGAAGATACTAGAACTTTCCCAGACTTCTGATGAGAAGGCAAAATGATAAAGCCACTCTTTAAAACAATTTGGAAATTTAAAAAGGTAGACATACACATACCATAAGATCCAGCAATTCCACTTACAGGTATTTACTTACATAAGTGAATTGAGAACTTATGCACAAACATTATATTTCAGTATTTTATTATTCATGTAATTTTTCACATTAATAATATTATTAAAAATAGCCTGATATTGGCAGAAAATCCAAATGTCTACTAACTGGAGAGTGAATAGGCAAGTTATAGAAAATTTATTCAATGGAATACTACTCTAAAGAAGAAGAAACAAGCTACTAGTGCATGTAACAGCATGGATGAATTTTAAAGGCATTATTGCCAGACTTAAGAAGTCACACACTGTATAACTCCATTTGTATAACATTCTGGAAAAGGCAAAACCATGGAGACAGAAATCAAAACCCTGCTTTGCCAGGGCTTGGGTCAGGGTGGAAGGCTGACTGCAAGGGGGCGTGAGAGAACTTGTTTAAGTTGGCAGTGATGTTTTGTGTCTTGGTTGGGGTAGTGGTCATACAACCATATACATTTACTTGTCAAGACTCAACGAACTGTATGATTGAAAAGGATGAATTTTACTGTATGCAAATTATACCTTAATTAAAAAAATAGGTATCAATCAGATGTAAGATTTATTTTAAAAAGCACACATAAACTACTTTTGCTCTGAGTTCTGATTCTGTGAACACAGGGCCCTATGGATTAGAAAGTAAGAGAAAGAAAATGACTTCTCTGCTTTTTGCCTCAAATTAATTATAGGGAAATTTTTGGGAAGAGCCAAAGTTAGTTACCTTTGTAACCATTTTTCTTCTTTTATTTACTTCTCTTTATATGCTATTGCTTCTCTCTCTAGCTTCTAAAACTCTTGGAACATTTCAGCTCCAACACGTGTCCTCTATGTATGTTTATATTTTTTGTCCTACAATGTTTCCTTCTTAACAATTACCTACTGTCTCACTCTCTCCTTAAAAGCAAATCTCTATCTGTCAGTGAATTTTTTCTCAGCAATGTACATAGTGAAATGAATTTTATTGAATTAATACAAATATATGAAGGTATGAAACAGGGAGATAATTTGGAGAAAAGAGTATGTCTTTTAAAGTTAACCTTTAATTGCTGTCATCAATGCAAGTCAAAGCAATTGAAATATATATATTTAGTGTTAAATATGTATTAATATTAACATTTATTAAAATCAGGCAATGGGAGAGAAAGTGATAAGCTTTTTGTTTGAGAGCATAGCACGGCAGCATGACGAGAGTCTCCAGCTTGTGAGCCAGCTCTTCCAAGCTGTTTTCTCTTCTCTCAGGCCCTTTTTATCCCTTTAATTTTAAATGTGCCAAACCTCTTAAAAGTTCCAAATTGCTTTTATAACAGATACTGTAGTCAGTGCTGTTGGTTACCTTCACACAGATATTTTCTCCTTTTCCCTTGCAACAAAGTGGAATTATATTCACTCCTTGGGTGTTCAGGTGCTTAAGGGGATGCTGGGTCCACTCTGCCTCTGTCAGGTAAACAGTCATGCTAATTCTATTTCCCTTGCTACTGAATAATTGGTTGAGGAGAAGTTGACTTGGGGCTTCTGGGTAAGATTTTCCTCGCAATTTAAAAGGGACATGACTAAGATGTTATGGACTGAATTGTGTCCCCCACAAATTCACATTAAACCCTAGTCCCAGTGTGACTGTATTTGAGACAGAGCCTCCGATGAGGATGTAAAGGTTAAACAAGGTCCTAAGGGAAGGTCTTAATCCAACAGAGCCAGTGTCTTTCTAAGAAGAGAGCAGACTCTCTTCACACTAGCATAAAGGAAACGCCAGGGGAGAAGGCAATGAGAAGGTGGCTGTCAATAAGCTTGGGAGAGAGTTCTCACCAGAAACCGAATTTACCAGCACTTTGATCACGGACTTCTAACCTCCAACACTGTGCGAAAATGAATGTCTGCTGTTTAAGTCACCCAGTTTGTGGTATTTTGTTATGGCAGCCCTTGCAGACTAATACACAGAAACATCAACTTTCTCTTTCCAGACTTGGACATGGCTGTGTGAAAAGGTGATGATTGGAACTTCCACGGTTATCTTGACTTTATGAAGAAATGAGCCTGAGGCCCAAAGCTGACAGGCTGAGGATATCAGTTGGAGAGAAAGAATCTGAGTCTTTGATGATTTTACAAACTTCTGAATAAACCAAGTCTGCCTCTCCCCACACATCCAGTTTGTCGCTTAGTTGGATTGCTCCCTGCTCCTATCCCCATTGGCAGAGACAGTGACTCCAATTGTGGGAGGACGTGGGAGGAGCCACAGAGATTGTTTACATACACACAAAGGCCTTCAGTCAGGAACGGCCTGAATAATAATTTTTACTGCTGGAAAACTCTTCAGTATTTAACCTAAATACTCCATACTACATTTTTTGGAATGGGAGTCTTATCTTTGGCAGCACTTTTCCTTAATTTGAGTATAAATATTCATCTCATAAAATTTTAATTTATTTTAAAATTTAATTTGGAAAAAAATATTTATGTTATCACTATTCCACACAGACCCTAAGCCCTGTGACAAGCCAGCTGGCTCCAGCCCAGCCTGTGACTTTCCTTGGCACAAAAGAGGTTTGGTTCTTAAACAGCTCAATGGGAGCTAAGCTACCAGAGCTCCATGCTGTTGTATGCCCTTCATGGCATCAGTGAAAGCAGCCTGCCCATCTCGCAGTCCTTGCTGCTCACTTCAGGATGTGGGCTGCTTCTGTCAGGCAGGTTCAAGAGCAATGGGATGCCCAGGGGCAAGTTGTGGGCTGCTATTTGCCTCTGCATTATTTGTTGCCTTTACTGTTTTGTGGCCTGGGCCCATAGCAATACAAGTTTGATTTTTGTCCTAGGCCCTATGAAAAGCCCTTCCTATTATAGCACATTCTAGCTTCCTCCATGTGATTCTGACAGGACTGCCCATCAAATCACCCTGTTCCCTTAATTAAGTGAATGGTCTAAGAGTGGATATGTTAACCAAGTCAGGTGAATTGCAGATCATTAATTCACTGAGGACCGTGCGAGGTCAGTCCTCTCCTGTCTCTGAGATTATTAAGCAGAAATGATTAAAGGCTGTATCAATAGAGAGCCATGCTTCCAACTTCTTAGAAAGGGCCTGTATGCAATAGTAGAGAGTGGGGGGAGAAAGAGAGAGCCATAGATTGAGAGATTATCATAGTGGCATTTGAGTTCCTGGTTCCAATTCCTGAGTACTCAGAGAAGACTTGTTTCTTGTGGGTTTTTTTGATTATGTGAAATGTCTCAGTACCTTTCCATTAAGTCTCACTTAACAGTTTTTGGTACTTCTGTCACTTAAATCAAAATAATACTGACTATAGTAGACTTCAGGGGCTAAGTAACACAGCTAACACTATGGTTTCCATGGTAGTTTCCAAAGTAATAATGATAAAGTTACGACCTGGGCAAGTAACAAAATGTCAGGTATTTGCTTGTGTGTTTGCAAAGTTCCTAGAGTTTCTAGGTTGTATTGATACTAAGAGCTATAAGGTATCATGTAAATGTACATGCATTAATGTATAATGTAAAGCTACAATGAAGTTGGCAGCATAATAGTTTCTGAAATTCAGAGAACGAGTCATATGAGTTGAAATAAAAGTCTAGTGTCCTCAGGGTAAGGCCACAGATGAAGAGGGTTGGTGTTCAAGCTAGGGTATATAGGTGCACAATACCAGATAAAGAAAGATTTAGTCATGTGATCTTGGTAGATATTCAGAGAGAGGTTATGGAAAGCAATTCACAGAAACCACTGGCACCAAGCAATTCACCTGAGGCACGATAAATACCAGATTTGTGACAGAAAAAAATTAGCGCAGGGCTTCATTCATCAAGCTTTAAGTGCACAGCTACTATAATCAGAAATTGTGGCAATACCCAGGTTTAGTCTGACTGGCATAAGATCTGATCTGAGATAAAGATGTAGAATTGTATAATATGGCCAGGCTATGTGAGCAGAGGGTCTTAGAGGATAGGCATTCAAAGACTAATAGACTTCACCTGTTTGTAGAGGGAAAAACCCCAGAACTACTATCTGAGATTTCCTCATACTACCATAGTTCTGGTCTCTCCACTGAACTCCAAACTCATATATTTTCACTCAGAAATCTGGGAGTTATCTCAAATTCAGCATGGCCAAAATAAAACCATTTCTCTGTCAGTTCTCCCTGTCTCAGCAAATGGCTACACCATTCACCCACTCAGTTGTTCTAGTCAAATATCTGTGAGTCATCCTTGATTCTGCTTTCAGTTTGACCCCATGATCCCTTACCCTTACCTTATATTGAGTCCTCTAAGTTCTTAGATTGTTAAGCTATCCTGGGCAGAGGACTATATTCATACATAAGAAACCAAACTCTCAAGAATAACTAGATAAATTCTCATGGTATAGACTGTGATATACATATTAGTTTAATAATTCAATCTTTCAATTTTATTTTATTTGAACAAAACTCACCTTTTTGAATGTTGTGCTTCTCACACATATTTGACTGAAATTGGTATGGCTTTTGGGGCTGACAGACTCTTTACCAGTTATAGTTCAAGGGTAGTAAAAATGGGGCATTCCTGAAAGTTAGTTTCATCTCTTTCTACCACAGATGGAAAACATTCACAACACAAATGTTGAACAAATGCCAAAAATGTGTTTGTAGCAATAAATGCTGTTTTCTCATATATCTTTTGGATTATGATTTTTGTAAATATCTCCTGGATAAACCCTGACATAGTAAAAGTAGAATTCACTTGATTTCTCTTTATTCCTTTAGTTTAGTGAAATGGGGAAAAAGGTTAAAAATGAGGATGATTAAGAAGAAAAACAGAATGATTTAATGAGTGGGTCAGGCCAATTAAAGTTTAGCACTCTGAAAAATAATGAGAGTCTGGGACTAATGAAAACAAAATTAAGGTCATGTAGGTCTTTGCATATGTCATTAACTATTTAAAAATCTTCCTTTGTAATCACCAGTGACTTTGAATAAATTGCAAATTGGCTTTGTCATAAGTCAGAAATCAGGTACATCACCTGCAGATAAGAGTAGAGCATTACAATTTGCCTATTTCATCCTGTGCAATGCCAATAAAATCCATCAATCTGTAATTCAAAACATTCATAATGTGGGTGTCTCTCTTTGTGTTTTACAAAAGTTTTTTAAGTGTTGAGATATTCTGGCTTTTTTAAAGTATTACACAGAATAAGGAAAGAAGATTGTATAATGAGAAATCTTGTTAAATGTCCATTTTTACTACTTCAATTTTTCCTATAGGGTTAGTGTTCTCTTACAATAACTGTTAAACTTAGTTGCATCCTAGATAATCCAGGCAAAATAAGCACCAACGTATTTCCTGGACCTGAGTTAAACATGTGGGCCTTGCCTCTTGACTACGTAACAATGAGGAATAAAATGATCTTTTGTGCATTGATTTCCCTACTTACAAATGTTATTATTTCATGTAGATGATGTAAGAGATCTCTGAGACACTGAGCTTTCCCAGACAAGAAAAACGCAATAGAATTATCATTCCTGGATCTCTTTCTTTAGTAATAAATACTAAAATAAAACTTTTGTAAGCACTTCTGATACAATAGACAGAAGAAATAAAAATGCTGCTCCTCTCCCCCAAAGAAATGCAGTAGCCTGTCTGACCTCTGTTAGAATGAAATAATTTATATAGGCATATATAACTCCTATATTAAATATAGGTCTAAAGTCCAATAAGGATAAAATGTAAGACACATTTCTTAGTATCACCATTTTCTTCATATAAATTAATGATTAAAAACAAAACTTGGAGACATATAAAACACTTGGAGACATCAACAACAGCATGATACTCCTTATTCAAGCATTGTACCACCAAGTGCTCTGCCATGGACTGAACTGTTGTCCTGATATTCATATGTTGAAAGCTGAACCGTCAATGTGATGGTATATGGAAACAGGGTCTTTGGGGGCTAGTTAGGGTTAGATGAGGTCATAAGGATGAAGTCCTCAGAATATAAGAAGATATTAGATCTCTTTTCCTCACTCTTTCTCAGATACAGTGAGAAAGCAGTAATCTACAAGCTGGGAAGAGAACTTTGACCAAGAACTGAAGCTGTTGGACTTCTTAGCTTCCAGAACTGTGAGAAATAAATGTGTATTATTTAAGCCACCCAGTCTATGCCAATTGAAGCTGACTAATACATCCCACAGATCATTCACAAAAAATAGACTATTACCATTGGCCATAAAATAGACCCCTACAAATTTAAAAGAACTGAAATCATATAGAGTATGTACTCTAATCACATTGAAATCTAACAAGGAATCAATAAAATAAAAACAATAAATAATTTCAAAATACATGGAAATAACACACTTCTAAATAGGCTCAAAGGAAATTAAAATATACACATAACTGAATGGAAACAAAAAGCAACATGTCAAAATATTTGGGATACAGCTAAAGCAGTGATGAGAGGCATGTTTATAGAATGGAAATAGTTATAAATGAGTAAAGATTTCAAAAGAAACATTTTAAGTTTTAACCTCAAGAAACTACAAAAGAAGAGCAAAATAAATACAAAGCAAGAAGAAAATGGAAAGATAAATCAGAAATCAATTGAATTGTAAACAGAAAAAACAATAGAGAAAAAGAATTAAGCAGAACTCTGGTTCTTTGAAGAAAGAAAATAAAATTATATATTCAACAGCTTAGAAAAAATGGACCAATTTTTTAAAGACAACAAATTCCCAAACTCAACCAAGATGAGGTAGACAATATGAATAGCCTTCATTAAGTGGATTGAATTCATAAATGAAAATCCCCCTAAAAGAAATTTCAGGGCTCAGATGGTTTCACTGAGGAATTCTATGAAAAATTAAACAACTAACAATAATTTTACACAATCTCTTTTAGAAAAATTTCTTCTTTCAGAAGAGAAGGGAACACTTCCCAATGCATTTTATGAGATCAATTACCCTAATAGTAAAACTATACAAAAAGAATAAAAAAACCCAAAATCCAATATCTCTGATGAACTTAGATGCAAAAATCTTCAATATATTATCAGCAAATGTATAAAAATAATTATACCCCATGACCAAGTGGGATTTATTTTATATATGTGGACTTGTTAAATATTTGAAAATCAATCAAAATAATCTACTATCAACATGCTAAAGAATAAAAATCATGTGATCAATTGACAAAAATAGCTTTTCCTAAACTCAATACCTACTTACGATAAAAACACTGAGCAAGCTAGAAATAGAGAGTATTTACCTCTACATGACAAAGATTATATATTAAAAATGTAGGTAACATTATATTTAATGGTGAAAAATTTAATATTTTCACCCACGGTCTATTGTCACCACTCTTACTCAACATAGTAGTAGACATCCTGCCACTGCAATAAGGTAACAAAAAAGAGACAAAAAACATGCAGAGTGGAAAGGAAGAAATAAAATTATTTCTGGTTACAGATATCATGATTGCCCTCAGAGAAAACCCTGAAAAAATACCAAAAAAACCTCCTATAACTAATAAGTGAGTTCGTCATGATCGCAGGTTACAGCATTAACACAAAAATCTATTTAATATCTATACACTAACAAACATGGAAAACAAAATTAAAAATTCAATACCATTTATAATTGTTCCAAATAAAATAAAATAGTAACATATACATTTAATAATACATGTGCAGGATCTCTATGTTGAAAATAATAGAATGTTGAAAAATATGAATCAAACAAAACCTAAATAAATGGAGAGATATACTCTGTTCATGGTCAGGAAGACTCAACATGGTAAAAATATCAATTCTCCATAAATTAATCTTTAGGATTCCTGTGATTCCTATCAAAATCCCAGAAAACTTTTTGGTTGACATAGACAAACTTTAAAAAAAAATTTATATGGAAAGATACGGACTCTAGAGTAGCTGAAACAGTCTTGAAAAAGAAGAATAAAGAGAGTGGAAACATTCTACTGGATGCTAAGGCTTACTCTGTAGCTATAGTAATTAAGATGGTGTGTGGTATTGGAGAAAATGTAGATACATAAATGTGTAAAACAGAATAGAGAATCCAGAAATAGAACCATACAAGTATGATCTCATTATTTTTGACAAAGATTCAAAATTATACAATGGAGGAGGTATATATCATATTTAATAAGTGACACTGGAACAAGTGGACATCCATGGGCAAAAAGAAAAAAATGAACCTCAACATAACCCTCATACCAACTCAAAGTGAATTATAAACAACCTACATGTAAATTTAATAAAATGTAAAACAAAAAGTTTAGGAAAAAAGCATAAGAGCAAATATTTGGGATCAATGTCTCAGCAATGAATTATCAGACTGAAGAATGATTTAGAAAAGAAAAACTGATAAATTATACCTCCAAGAAATTAAAACCACTTCCTCTATGAAAGTCCATGTCACGTGGATGAAAAGACAAGCTACAGATTGGGGGAAAATATTTGCAAACTACTTATGTGCTAAAAGAGTAGTATTTAGAATATACAAAGATCTTTGAAAACTCAACAGTAAAAAAAAAAATCAAATTAGAAAATGGGAAAAGGACATCAAAAACATTTCAGTAAAAAGACATACAGACGGCAAATGGGCACATGAAACAATGTTCAATGTTATTAGTCATTAGGAGAATGCCCATTTAAACCATGAGCTGTAGCTGCACATCTAAGGTAATGGCTAAAATAAAAAATAGTGATGGTATCAAACCCAAGATGCAGAGAAAATGGATCACTCATATTTTGCCTGTGGGAAAGTAAAATGATACAAGCACTCTAAAAATCAATTTGGCACTTTCTTATACACCTAAATATGCAATTAGAATAGATCCCTGCAATTCCACTCTGGGCATTTATCTGAGAGAAATGAAAACTTACGTTCACACAAATCCTATACATAAATGTACTTTGCACTTTTAAGAGTAATAGCTAAAAAATGGAATTATCCAAGATGTTCTTTAACAGATGAATGGTTAAACAAACTGAGGTACATATACCATGTAATACTATTCAGGAATAAAAAGGAATCTAGTATTGATAAAACTTGGATAAACCTCCAGGATGAAGTATGTGGAGTGATAGAGCCAGTCTCAAAAGGTTATATACTGTAATATTGCATTTATATAACATATATTTTAATTTTTTCCAGTTACAGAGTATTTTTAAATGACACAATTTTAGAAACATTAGAGAGATTACTGTTTGTCAGAGGAAAGGGTTGCTGAGGGCGACACAAGGGGTCATTGTGGTGTCAGTGCTATTTGATATCCTGGTAGGCGATTGGATAAAGAAAATGAGGTGTACAGATACAATGCAAGACTGATCAGACATAATGAAGGATGAAATATTGCCATTAGTGACAACATCAATGGATTTTGGAGAGTATTATGCTAAGTAAGATAAGTCAGATAGAAAAGACAAGAATCATATGATTTTACTTATAAATGGGATATACAACAAAAAGTAATAAACAAAAAAACTCATAGATATACAAACCTACACAGGTGGTAAAACTTTTATATAATTTAACAGGCATAAATATACTCCCCAAAGAGGACAATTAAAAGTGGGGAAAGTTGAATAAAATTATAAAATTGGTAGGTTATATCAATGTTGATATCTTAGTTGTGATATTGTAAAAAAGTTTTGCAAAATATTTCCATTGAATAGGAAACTGGACAAAATATATAAGGAGTATACAAGGATTCCCCTATGTTATTTCTTACAACTGTATTTGAATCTACAGTCATTTCCATAAAAACATCAATTGAGAGATCCAAGGTGGCAGAGGAGTAAGTGGAAGAAGCTACACTAACCTTCTCCCAGGACCAATCTGGAATTATAACTAAATTGTAGAGAAATCATCCAGAATAACCAACTGAACATTAGTTGGAGAAAAGCCTTATAACCAAGGACAGACAGAAGAAACCAGTTAACCACAACGTGACTGGTAGTGAGTGGGGAGGAGGCTTGAGAGGGCTAGGCTCCCACCGGTGACAGCTGAAGTTCTAGAGTGATATTTCAGTGGCCAGGGAGTTCCTCTTGAGAAGTGTAGGGTCTAACCCTCAAGCTGAGCTCCCCAGCCTATAGTACCAGAGTGGGAAAGGAACTCAGATAACATCCCACTGTGAAAAGCAACAGGGTTTCTGTCTGCCAGGGAGCCACGGCTGGAGATGCAGAGCCTTCTAAAGGGCCAACACAGAGAATTTCATTTTTAGTCACTCACCCTGGGCTCTGGCAGAGGGAAGACAGAGATCCTTGGGGAGAGTCTGGAGCTGGAGGCTATGGGGAGAGAAATGAAGGAACAGCTACCAGGATCTCTATGTTGAGTCATTCCCCATACTGCAGAAGCCATCTTTTTCAGGCAAAGCACTCCCCTACAAGTGGCATCAGCTTGAGGGGAAGCAAGAACCCTACCAGCAGGAATTACTCTGCCTCAGTCTGTGGTGCTGAAACCAGATTACTGATCACAGCTTGATTAAATTAAGAACTGATTGGCCTAAAGACTTATTTGTTTAACGTCTAAGGTGGAAAATACAAAGGAGCAGCCAACATAGGAAGACAAAGAAACAGACTTCAAGTGAAAGCAAAAGAGAATTCTCCAGAAGAATTAGATGAAATTGAGGCAAACAATTTAACAGATACAGAGTTTAGAGTAATGATTATAAGGATACTCAACATCAATGTCCTTATAGTTTATAGAAACCATAATAAAGGACCAGTTCAAAATAAAAAATGCAATATCTAAGATAAATAATACACTGGAAGGAATAAATAGTAGATTAGATGAAGCAGAGGACAGAATCAGTGTTTTGGAAGACAAGGTAGAAAAAAAAACACCCAGGCAGAGCAGCAAAAAGAAAAAAAAAAGAGAGAGAGATTAAGAAACATTTTGGACAACATGAAATGTAACAACATTTGCATCATGGGAATATCAGAGGGAGAATAGACTGAGCAAGGGATCGAGAACCTATTTGAAGAAATAATGACCAAAAACTTCCCTAATCTGGTGAAGGAAAAAGTCACACAAGCCCAGGAAGCTCAGAGAATCCCAAACAATTTGGACCCAAAGAGGCCTACACCAAGACACATCATAATTAAAATGACAAGGCTTAAAGACAAGGAGAGAATCCTAAAGGCTGCTAAGAAAAGTAGGTAATTGCCTACAGAGGAGCATCAATTAGACTGTCATCTGATTACTCCACAGAAACATTTGAGGCCAGAGGGGAGAGGTGCGAAATGTTGAAGGTGATGAAACGCAAGAACCTACAACCAAGGCTACTCTACCCAGCAAGGCTATCATTTAAAATGGAAGGAGAAATAAGGAGCTTCCCAGACAAGAGAAAGCTAAAAGACATGGTTAACACCAAACCAATACTGCAATAAATGTTAAAGGGCTTGCTTTAATAAGAAGAAAAAGAGAAAGAAAGAAAGAAAAAAAGAGGAAAATAGTCTAATGATAAAATAGCACTAAATATGTATTTGTCAATGATCACCTTAAATGTATATGGTGTAAATGCTCAAACCACAAGACAGAGCATAGCTGAACAGGCAAAAAAAACAAGACCCATATATATGCTGCCCCTGAGACCTATCTCAGATAGAAAGATACACACAGACTAAAAGTAAAGGGATGGGAAAAAATATTTTATGCAAGTTGAAAGGAAAAAAAGCTGGGATAACAGTACTTACAGCCAACAAAATTGACTTTAAAACCAAGGCTATAGTAAGAGACAAAGAAAAACACTACATAATGATAAAGGGAACAATCCAACAGGAGGATGTAACCCTAGTAAACATTTACGCACCCAACATAGGAGCACCTAAATAATGTGAAGCAAATCTTGATGGACATAAAAGGAGAGCCAAACAGAAATACAGTTATATTTGGGGATTTTAATATCTAGTTGACTTCAATGGATAGGTCTTCAAGGCAGAAAATCAACAAGGAGACAATGGCCTTAAATGACACACTAGATCAAATGGATTTACTTGATATCTTCAGATCATTTCACCCCAAAATGGCAGAATGTACATACTTTTCAAGTGCACGTGGAACTTTTTCTAGGATACACCAAATATTGGGACACAAAACAAATCTCAAGAAATTTAAGAAGACTGAAATCATATTGAGCAGCTTCTCTGACCACAATGCTATGAAACTAGAAATCAATCGCAAGAACACTGAGGAGGAAGATGGCAGAGAAGTGAATGGAAGTCACACTAACCTCCTCCCAGGACCAATCTGGAATTACAACTAAATTGTAGAGAAATCACCTGGAATAAACAACTATGAAATATATAGAGAGAAGACTTTTAACCTCAGACAGATAGAAGAATCAACTTCAGCACAACCTGTCTGGTAAGGAATGTGGTACACTTGAGAGGGCTGGCTGGGTGTCCAAAGGTGGCAGGGCTGGAGGGATAATTGAGTGGCTGGTTGGATTCCCCTGAGAAGTGTGGGGCCTAAACCCTAAGCCGGTATCCCCAGCCTAGAGAACCAGAGCCCAAAAAGTATACAGATAACAACCAGTGGTGAAAAGCGGCAGGGTCGCTCTCTGCCAGAGACAGATAGCTGGAGACACAAAGAGCCATTTAAAGGGCTAATGCACACATTTTCATTTGCAGCCACTTACCCTGGGCTCTGGCAAAGGCAGGGGCAGAGTGGGCTAGAGATGCTTGAGGAGAGACTGGGAACGGAAACTTTGGGGAGAGAGCTGAGAGTAGACGCCAGGGTCCCGGGGCTGAGTCATCCCCCATACAGCAGCAGCCATCTTTGCTCAGGCAGACCACTCCCCTCTGAGTGGCATCAGCTTGAGGGAAGTGATGGCTCTGACACCCGGAGGGATTGGAAGGAGAATTTTACAAAACATTTAAGGAAGAGCTAACCCCTATCCTTCACAGACTATTCTAAAAATCCAAGAAGAGGGAAGACTACCAAACTTTTTTTATGAAGCCAGCATCATCCTCATCCCAAAACCAGATAAAGACATAACAAAGAAAGAAAACTACAGGACAATAATGATGATGAACATAGATGCTAAAATCCTCAACATAATATTGGCAAACTACATTCAGCAATACATCAAAAAGATCATACACCATGATCAAGTGGGATTCATCCCAGGGATGCAGAATGACTATCATAAACAAATCAACAAACAACAAGTTCTGGTGAGGATGTGGAGAAAAGGGAACCCTAGGGCACTTTTGGTGGGAATGCAGATTTATGCAGCCACTGTGGAAAGCAGTATGGAGATACCTCAAAAAATTAAAAATGGATCTGCCTTTTGACTCAGCAATCCCACTTCTGGGAATATATCCAAAGGAACCCAAAATACTAATTTGAAAGAACACAAGCACCTCTATGTTCACTGCAGTGTTATTTATGTTGGCAAAGAATGGGAGCTACCCAAGTGTCCACCAATAGATGAGTGGATAAAACAACTATGGGACATTTATACAATGGAATTCTATTTGGCTGTAAAAGAGAAGAAAAAATTTCCGTTTGCAACAGCATGGATGGACCTAGATAACAATATGCTAAGTGAAATAATCCAGTCAGAGAGAGACAAGTACCATATGATTTCACTTATATGTGGGATCTAATGAATAAGTTGAACTAACAAGCAAAACAGAGACAGACTCATAGATGAAGAGTAGATGACAGCTAGTGGGGAGGGTGCTGGGGGGTGGAGGGAAGGAGCAAAAAGGAAAAAGGACTCATGGACATGGACACCAGTGTGGTGATTGATGTGGGGAAGGAGGTATAAGGGGACTAAATGGTAATGGAAAAAATACAGGAAAGATTAAATTAAAATACATCAGTTGAAAATATAAGCCAACACTACTCTTTTCAGTAAATATTATTTTGTTTTGGAGAATATTATTAATTTTGTAAAAGATGTTATTTATGTTATCGTGTAATGAACATACTGTTATTATTAAATGGGCTAATAAATATTTTACAAATAATCTTGGAAATGTGGACTCATCACTTCGTTCCTACTCTGTTTATACTAAGATGTACTGCATGTAAATATGAAACTAATTCACATGTAGTTTCATGTTCACAAAACAAAAATACCTTTTACTAAAAACACAATCTTTACTTGGGTGAGTAGGTACAAAGTGAACCTTACAGTGTATTTCAAAGAAGGCAATTGCTGAATTATTTTTCTAGGATGATATAGAAGAATTGCACTCAAGAAAACTTAATATAGAGACTTACAGTTAGTAATTATATAAAATAGACAAAGATTGGTTACATTAAAACATTTTTATATTTTATAATATAATTAACACTTATTAGTTTTAGCAGTGAACTTTCCTGTTTCATTAAAAATGTAGTGAACTACTATGAAGGACACATGGACAAAATCAAGGGGGAGGGTGGAGGTGGGGGAGGGAGGTGGGTTCAGCTGGGGTGGGGTGGAGGGATGGGGAGAAAAGGCAGACAACTGTAACTGAATAACAATAAAAATTTTTTAAAAATGTAGTGTGATTTTAAAAAGACAAGAAATGTTCTAGCTCAACCTTCCTCACAAAACAATGTCTGACAGCCTCAATGGCAAGAGTACTATTCACAGT
Organism: Desmodus rotundus; assembly: GCF_022682495.2. Classification (NCBI taxonomy): domain Eukaryota; kingdom Metazoa; phylum Chordata; class Mammalia; order Chiroptera; family Phyllostomidae; genus Desmodus; species Desmodus rotundus. The sequence goes on along the minus strand of NC_071388.1, from coordinate 76,722,686 downwards.
ATTTGGAAGACTGATCTCTCCCCTTACCACTGAGAAGCTACTCTCTATAGGGGAAATTATTGGGATAAGTCCTTGTTTGAATTCATAAAACTTTGCTACACAACATTGTGCTAAGGAGCATCAGTGTCTTGGTTAGGCCATTTTAATGCAAATTAGGACATTTCTCAAATTTAATTTCATAGTACCTGCAATGAGGCAAATCATATTTTTCAGGAATCTCATCAGATTTCTAGTACTTTCTACCACAATTCCAGCAGATCAACAGTTTGTTTAAAATTATTTTGTCCTTTGCTGTGGAAAAAGATTTTCTGTTTCATGATGTGTGCTTCCAGTTTCTGCCAATAGCGTTTGCTTGACTAAAGACTGAAATTTCTTCAAACACCATTTCCACCTGAAGTTATAACATCTTATGCTTCTTAAGTTGTGTTTTCTAAGAAGGTATCCTTAATTCACTTGTCCTCAAACATGGGCCGTGGGCAGTTACATCTCTAGAGATGGGGTAATTCTCACATCTTGGTTAGATTATTTTTGTGGTTACTTATTTTCCCCTAGATGGTCACCATTGAGCTACCTAGAGCCATTTATTCAGGATAAAAATGAAAAACTTATATTGTTTAATGTGATATGCTGAAAATAAGAAAAAAGGATGGCTGATTTACAGTGTAAAAGACAGTGTACTCTAAATATTGTATACAATTCTGTAAAAAGATACTAGCAGCAGTTGCCTTTTCCTGTCTGTATATTAAATAAAACTCAGTCATTGGACACAGTTATAACTGAAGGAAATTTCATGTGAGTATTTCCAGATTACAATATGTCTATTTAGCCATCTGGAATTCTCTAAGATTGTCATTATTCTGAATATAGTGAGTCTCAGGCAAAACAACTTTCCATATTTCACTTTCAGCTCAGATCAGGAACAGTCTTTCTCATACAGTATAATGTACATGCAATACATACACGTATTTTATACACATTTGTATCACACTACTTGAATCTCTCATATTTCAGTCATCCCTATCTCTTGGATTATTCTATGGAAAAGAAGAATGTTTTGCAACTTAAAACAACATATACTAAGATTTTTAATAAGCAGAGTTGAGGAAATTCCTGAAAGCTTAAAATTTCTGTTAAATATAATAGAATAAAAATGTATAATTATTAGATTAGCAGACATCAAATTATTTTTCAGTTGCTACACTTTCTCAGTTCTATTCAGCTTTCAACATTTCCATGAAAATATTGCTCTGTATTTTCTCTATGCTTTGAAACTATATGGTTTTCTCCCTATGGTACTATTGGGGGAAAGAACAAATGTCCTTCAAATGTCCTAATTTGAAGATTTTCTTTTCTTTTCAGTTTTATTCTGCTTAAAGTAATAGATACCATTTGCATTTTGCAATTTTATCAGACTTCTTAAAGTATTTTTTATGTGTGGATTTGAATATACAATTAGATACTTGCTTTTGATTCAATATAGAATTAAACACTTACTTAGATTTCAACAGGTTTCTCTTCCATAGAGTACAAAAGATTTTAAATATAACACAAGTTCATGGATATTTTTAAAAAATAAGATCTCATGATTTAGAACTAGATCTGGGCACTGATGTACATAAACATGACTGTTTGACTCACTAAACCAGCACATTTTCCCATCCCTCATTCTCAAGTATATATACATTATTTTAAACATAACTAACATCAATGGGTTAATGTATTTTAACTTATATATTTAATTATTTTTCAACTCACATAAGCATATATCTTTTTCATACCTTGTATTTCATTTTTTAAAAAATAAAAATTGTATTTATTTTTAGAGAGAGGGGTAGGGAGAGAGAAAGAGAGGGAGAGAAACACTGATGTGTGAGAGAAACATCGACGGGTTGCCCTTGCACATGCCCCAACCAGGGACCTGGCCTGCAACCCAGGCTTGTGCCCAGACCAGGGAACCAGTGACCTTTCACCTTGTGGGAGGATACTCAGCCAACTGAGCCACGTCAGTCAGGGATCCTTCTTTTGTCAGAATAAATTTTTTATCAACAAAATTAATAAACTTATTAAAACATTTTCCTTATAATTTTACAGTCAAAATTATATTTCTGAACTTACACAGAATATTTTATAAACCCATTTCATTATTTGAACTCTTTGTATGAGAAGTGTATCTTGTCAGAGACATTCTGAGTTGCATGATCAAATGCTTAGAGAATTTATAGTGACATGCAGAGTAGAGCATTTTGTTCAAATTTATATATGCTGTTTTTGAAAGACTTTTTTTTTAAACTACAGGGGAAGATGATACCCTGAGGGGTCTAACTTTCTTTGTCACCCACCTGAATAACTTCAGTTAACATTAATTACAGAGGGGAAGGGTGGGAGGAAAAGAGGGAGAGAAACATCAATATGTGGTCAGATAATAGTTCCTTCTTTGCTGTGGAAAGCAGTGTCATTTTGAGAATAGTGGGTAATTTCTAAAGGTCACCTTGTATGCATTGCCATTTTCATTAACAGTACGTGTCTCTGCAAACCTGCTTACAGATGTAGAGATACTTGAAGCTCTTGGGTTTGCCTCCCATAAACAGGAAATGTTAGCATAAAAATGATTAAGTGCAATGTACTTTTGTTTTATTTTTATCTTAGTTTTAGTTTTGCTAGCAGTACAACATTTAAAACATTTCTCTCATTCAAAGATCTTAAAAATATATAGTCAAGCAAAATGAGATTTTGCATACTTTCACTTTTTTCCTTAATTTTAGTTAGCTAATTGTATTATAGTGTGTTTGTGGATTATCTCAGTTTAAGGTTGCTTTTTTTAGAAAGGGAAAGTGCAGGGTAAAGAGATTGAGTTCTTCCTTAGCAAATGGAATTAGGAAGTTAAATTTTCATGGATAGGACCTGGAAACAGGGCTGGCTTCAAGGGCATGCAACCTGTGGAGTCCGTCAAATACTTAGAAGGGTCTTGCACTTAATTTAATGTTTACTGTTGTTGAAATTCTTAACAATTTTGAACAAAGGGCTCCACATTTTGATTTTGCACTGAGCTTTGCAAATTATGTAGCTAGTTCTGTCTGGATATTTGATTTTTACGTGATGTTGACCAGTTTGAACCTAGTCTATAGTATCGCAAATAATTTGTTGACTCTCCTTCCTATTTTTATACTAATAAAAATCAATCTATTTACCCATAAATTATTCACTGTTCAATTGAAGTCCTTGGTTTATTTTTTAACATGTTGCAAGTGTCATTTTACAGAAGCTATCTAAGCCAAAGAGAGGCACATATTTTCAGATATTTTTGTCGCAGACTCCATGAAAGCCCTTTAAAACCCTATCATCCCATGGGGTTGGGGAAAAACAATATGAAGAATCTAGTTTAAAAATTTGACAAAACAAAACATTTATATGATAACATTGCATTAAAATATTGATTTCTCACTGTGTCCTGAGTAACTGGTATTTGGAAATATATTAGTGTCCCATCACCTTCCCCACAGAAACTGTATCGAGTTAACAATTGTGCTGATCATACCCAGGAAGTCCTCAAATTAAAAGTATTCATGGATTTAGTGTTTTAAGACTCAGTTAAGAAATTATTGACATCCAAAACCCAAAGTGACAACCCAATTCACTTCTCAGGAGGAAAAAAGGAGCAATCCAGAAACCTCTGGCAAATAAGTGTGATAGCTTGATGCCGAGTCATTTAACATTGATGAATCCAGCCTACTGCCTCAAGTAGATAAGTAGTGAACCATTTCTAAGATTTCTCTCCCCAAACAATAAAAGCACACCCTTAAACCTGACATTTCCACAGTGATGAATCTCAGATGAAATCATATGAAATGTCAAAATAAAGACAGAAAAAAAATCAATAGTTGTGCAGATGAAGCTAGGTAAGGTCAATAGTTTCATAATATTTGTGACAGGCCGCCCATGTTTTTTGTGTGACAATATTTTTTAATGTGCAATATCTCCAAAGCACTGAAAATTAATTTTTGAGATGGAATTACCTCTTGACAAGATTATAATTAAATTCATACTTTTTTTTCCCCTGAGAACACAGAATGATGTGGTAAATAAGCTGCCCCTTCAAGGTCAGAAATCTGTTAGGCTTCTGAGTCCAGAAAAAGAGAAGCAGCTCTTGGGCCCAAAGGAGTGTCATTTCTCTCCCTCTTTCCCAGTTCTCAGCTATGTGCTGTCGGCTGGATCCTCTTCCCAACTTCCCAACTTCCCACAGGCATATGTACTTGGGGGTGTAAGGTGGGGGCGAGTTATGCTGTTGAAAAAAAATACATGCTTTGGGTGAAGAGACCTTTTCCCTCTGAGTTTTTGAAAAAAAAAAAGGGAAGTGTGATAGCATGTTTTGCTCCTGCTATCACTTTGCTTATTGTCTCCCTTAAGGAAAAAATTCAAACTTTTGCTTCACTCCAGAAACTGCAGAATAAATTGGCCAATGGAAAAAAGATTAGTAATTAAGTATATTTTAGATACCACATTATATTTCTTCATGATTTTCCTCTTACTTTGTAACAATATGTTAAGGCTTTATGACAAAGAAAGAAAACTATAAATCTATCCTTATATCTTTACTTTAATGCATTTGTTTAATATTATAGCAGGGTGTCATGGAGTATAGAAATCATTAAAAATGCCCCATTCTTAGATAATCTAGAGGTTTAGTTTACTAATGAAATGTATTGTGTTACACTAAATGTTTCTATATCCTCTGATCTAAAATAAGATAAATTTTTATTTTCAGAGAGTGTTTAATAAGATTATAAACCCATGCCAATTTTGAAACAAAATGTTGACGATGGAGGAGAAATAGAAAAGGAAAAGGGTAGGAAGGAGAAGTAAACAGATCATGTATTCTTAGTTTTAGAGAAAGTTTTAAAATGAGATTTTGTGTAAATGGGTTGATGTCCCAGAGTCATCAGAGGTTTTCAAGTAATTCATTGTGTGAATATCTCAGCAACCCCTAGCATCATGACAGTAGAGTCACGTTTTACTATTTTCTGTCTAAGAGTTTTAATTAATTGTTTAATTTTACCTAATAGCTTGCCTTTAAACTAAATCATAATATGGAAATACTTCGATAATATTAAGAAAAAATTACAGACTTCAAAAAAGTGAAATGGTATATATATATTTTTTGATTCCATATTTGAAAGGAAGGAAAATCTCATGGAAATGCTGAAAGGGTTGAGAATACTGAAGTGGTTAAATAATGAAAATTAGAAGTTATTTTTAAATTTTATAATGTAAAATATAGAATTTTATTTAAATTTTATATTGCTTTTTAACTGGAGTTTTATTGTGAAGAATTAAGAGCCATTCTCTTTTTTTCACACAGGATGCAAGTGGATAAATGGTTTTAAACTGGAGCAAAAGTTAGATCACTAAAGATCTCTGTAATGATACATGTGCAACTGATACTAAGAACTTCTCTGTTAAGAACTCTAAGTATATTGAGTCATATGAATTCTTTATATATTTTGGATATTAAATCCTTGTTTGAGCCATTGTTTGCAAATAACATCTATTCAGTTGGCTGCCTGTTGCTTTTTAGTCCCATTCATTTATTTTTGCCTTTACTTTCCTTGCCTTTTGGGGTCAAATTCATAAAATGTTCTCTACAATGAATGTCCACAAGTTTAGTACTTATGTTTTCTTCTGTGTACTTTATTGTTTCATAACTTGTATTTAGGTCTTTGATCCATTTTGAATTAATTCTTATACAAACAATCCAATTAAAAAATGGGCAGAAAACCTAACGGATACTTTTCCCAAGAAGACATACAAACAGTCATCAAATATGTAAGAAGATGCTAAACTTCACTAACTTTATGAAAATGCAAATGCAAACTACAATGAGATACTACCTCACATCTGTAAGAATGATTATTATCAACAAGACAGGTAATAATAAGTGTCAGAGAGGTTGTAGAGAAAAGGGAACCTTCAGTCATTGCTGGAGGGAATGCAAACTGGCACAACCACTGTGGAAAACAGTGTGGAGGTCCCTCAAAAAACTAAAAATAGAGTTGCCATATGACCCAGCTATCCCTGTCCTGGGTACCTACCCCCAAAACTCAAAAACATGTATTCACGGAGATACACGCACCCCTATGTTCATTGCAGCATAACTCAAGGTGGCCAAGACAAAGAGACAACCAAAGTGTCTTTTGAAAGAGGACTAGATAAAGGACATATAGCACAAATATACAAAGGGATACTACTCAGCCATAAGAAAAGCTGAAATATTGCCATTTGTGACAACATGAGAATATTTTGCTAAGTGAAATAAGTCAGACAAAGCTAAGAACCATATGATTTCACTCATATGTGGAATATAAAACTGAAACTCAGAGGCATAGATAGCAGTTTGGTGGTTACCAGAGGGAAGGGGTGGTAGAGTGTAAAAGGGGCCAAATATAGGGTGGAGAAGATGATTTGACTTTGGGTGGTGGGCACGCAATGCAATATACAGATCACACATCATACTAATGTACACTTGAAAGCTATTAACTGGTGTTACTGCAATAGACTTAATTAAAAATGCCCCAAAGTTTTTTTTAAAAAAGAACTCTAAATGTAAAGGAATAGACTAACATCAACTTTCAATCATTTAGTTTTAGATGGATGGGCACCAGAGCTGTATTCCGACTAGAACTGAGATATTAGGGAACATTTTATTTTCAAATGAATTAAGGTTTAGGAGAGCTCAGTTATATAATTGGTATCTACCTCTAAATTACCAATTTTAAGTGACTCCTTTCTACAGTCTAAGATGAATTTTCCTCATCAATGAAATTGAATAATAATGCCTTCTAGTTAGTTTGTTAGAGCCCTTTCAATTCCACGACCTTGTCTGCTTATATTTGTTGCCTTTACATTTTGAGTGTTAAAACCACTCAGGACTTCAACATTATAATGCCCCATGGAGCCTGTGATTCCTTTATAGGTTTATGCATTTCCCTAAAATAGACCTTAGCTCCTGATGCTACTAAATTCTCAATTATGTGTGCATACACTGGGACCTAGAACTCTGGCTCTTGAGTCTCGCATATAAGAGGAGATAATTTTCAGAACTTTCTACAAGTCTTTAAGTCTCATAACTGGCAAACCAAATGTGATCCCTTGGTTCCCTTTCCACTTATATTATAACCAACAGTTCTTTTCCAGTTTATATGTTCTCTGCTCCTTGGGATTCTGTATTGCATGTACCTTGTCATTCCTCTCCTCCTCCTGTGATGGGAGGGCCCACCTCCATGCAGGTCTCAGAAGCATCACAGAGGAAATGGTTTCTATAACTAATTATCTCATCTCCCACAACCACTGCTTGCTTCTGTTTGTTCCGAAGGCTTCTTCAGCTGAATGTCAGACATTGTATATTAGGAATAGCTAGGATTATTAGAAATTTAGCTTTATTGAGGGCATAAGTTATAAAAAACCAACTCCAATATAATGATGAGAATAAAAAGGAGCCCAGAGTTATGAGTTTGTAAAAGAATCTAGTATGAGTTCAAATCCAAGGAGTGACTGACTCTAAGAAAAATTAACTGTTAAATAACTTTTTTTTTTGCAATCAGGACTTTTATTGGGGATTTATTTTTAAAATTTTATTGTTTATGCTGCTATAGTTGTTCCAGCTTTTTCTCCCTTTCCTTACTTCCACTTAGCCTCACCCTCTCCTTCCCAAGCCAATCCCCATATTGTTGTAAAATAAGTTTTAGGAAAATTTTGTTACTCTATTATCATGATTAATATAATTTTGTCATAAAATTAATAGTAAATACACTTTTGATAGTATGTTGAAACACCCATGTTGTTGTGTTAGCAGGAGGGCAGATTAGAATTAGCTTATAGTTAGGTGGTATCTCTTATAATTGAGTATGAGGGGTACCCCCAAAGAACTGGAATTATCTTCTGGAGGGTGGGCCCCTTGTAGTACAGGCTTCTCTTGCTAGTAACCCACCTGTATCACTGTACTAGCCAGTGCTGTTGTGAGAGGCTGCGTTTGGCCTTAGTGAATGTTTCATTGAAGACTCTCAATGCGTTTGTCTGTTTCATGATGGGTAATTTACAAACACACCTGCCCACACCTGGCTGAGTGTTCAGCAGTTTTTGATCAAAAATGCCATGACTCCTATGCCCCGTCCTCTCTATTCACCTGATCTTGCCTTGAGCAACTATTTTTTGTCTGTTTTTCTGATGAAAAAAATCCTCAAGGGGAAATGTTTTGCCAATGTGCAAGAGGCGAAACAAAAAATAGTAGAAGCAGTAAAAGGTATCGAAACTGATGAGTTCAAAAACTGTTTTGAGCAGTGGAAAAACCTCTCAATATGTGTATTGCATCAAATGGAGAGTACTTTGAAGGTGACTGAAGTTGAAACACGTAGGAATAAATACACAATTTTTTATAAATAAATTCCATTTTGCCCCCCCCCCCATATTTTGTATATCTTACCATTGAAATTTTAGAACTGAATAGGTAGAGAGTGCTGCAAAACTGATCTCCAGAAATTCTCAAAAGCAGCTTCAGGGCCCTGGCCAGGTTGCTCAGTTCGTTGAAGTGTCATCCTGCACTCCGAAAGGTTGCGGGTTTGAACCCTGGTCCGGGTGAGTATGGAAGGCAACCTACGGATGTTTCTCTCTCTCTCTCTTTCTCTCCCCCTTCTTCTCTCTCCAAAATAAATAAACATATCCTTGAATGCGGATTTAAAAAAAAGCAGCTTCAGGGATTTTGTTGGCTTCTTTTGGAAGATAAACTCTTCCTATTCTAAGATGTCGCCTCTAAGAACTGTTCTAGTTTACAACTTCTATGTATTGCCTTTTTAGGTATTATAACTTTGTATTATATTAAATTAGTTAAAGTATTAATGAGTCAAATAGTTAAAATCTAGAGGTGAAAACAGCCTTTTTAGAGTTTATCTATCATATCTCCTTCATTTTATAGATAAACCAACTGAGGTCTGGAAAGTTTACTCTAATTATCCAGGATCACGCAAACCAAATAACAACATCTGTGCTTTTTTTTGTCTTTTGGCATCCATTAAGAATCTTTTTTAATTGTAAACATTTTTAATTCATTTAAAGCCTTATTGAAAACATCCCAAAACATCTGTGTAATTTCCATTTTTCCATCTCTCTCCAATTTTTATTATAATGCTAGTTGTGAAATAAAACTAGAAACAAAGTTGATTCCATAGTAGAGTTGACATTTTAGTTGAAAGATGTGGCAAATGCTAATACGGGTAAAGAAATATGAATCTAAAGATAACTGGCATAAATTCACTAAGCTATTCCAATATCTATATACCTGAATCTGAATGATAAAATGTATTTTACAGAATTAGGGAGCAGATTATAACACTACACTTTTAAGGAAACATCAGAATATATAACACATGACACTTGAGAAAATGCAAAAATTTCTGGAAAGAGACTCAAGTGTAAATTTTTCCTTCTAGCTACACACTATTTATTATTTATTTTCTCCTGATTGGTGTTCCAGAAGTTGGGGGGCATAATGCAAAGCAGATGAGTGCATCTGAACACAGGCTGTTTTTATTTAACACTTTTTTAATGTTAGAAAGTGGAACTTGTCAATATTAATTTTCTTTTAATTGAGAAAACCTATAATTATTTTGACTCAATTATTAAGTAATTCTGCCTTTGTCTCTTTTGGTTTATGTAAAACAGTTATCTAAAGAAAGGCTGCTTCATATTTTCCATATCTGGAGGAAAAGTAGTCAATGGAACTTAGTCATTGTAATTTTAAATAATTTTTACAATTATAAAATACAATTCAATAATTTAAAATTCTAAAAGATGTTTGAAAATCATTAATTATATACAACCAATTAGCTATATATTTAAGCAAGAATATTTCCATAACAGTTCTTAATGTAGATTCAGTTCGAATAAGTCTGAGTTTAATGATACACAGTCTTATAGAATAGCATTATGATTCTAGTTTGCTTTAAAATTTTATACAGACTTACAGAAAGATACAAATGATGATGGAAAGAACATAGGACGTAAAATAGGAAGGCCTGCGTTCAATACTCGTTCTTGTACTTTTCAGTGTATGAACCTCAAGTTTTCTAATCTGTGAAATGGGAGTAACAAATATCTCACAGGGCTGTTAAGAGATTAAGCAATATAATATCTGCTAAAATTTTTTATGCTCTAAACCACTCTATACATATGACATTATACAAATAATAAAATTTCACTAATGTTAACCTCTCCCCAATTTTCAAATCAACTTTTAAGAAATATCACATACAAATAAAGTTCATTATATGACATTTAAGTTATATATTTCACCTGTTTAAATTCTACTTCTTCCCTTTGTCTACTACCCTTTCTCTTTATAGACAAGGTTTTGGACAGAGTGGAGAGTACTTATTCATATTTCCTTTACAGGGAGCAGTGAAGGTATACAAAAGTCATATCATTTGGGCAGGGCAAGAAACTGAAGTGTGTAGTTATTTCCGATAATACCATGACAGTATAACAGGCCATTAATAAATTCCATAGGCATGTGTTGTGCCAATTATTTCCTGGCCCTTACTTTGTTTATATAAACTTTGCATCCTATGGCCCTTATGTTAATGGTGTGAAAAAATGAAGTGGCAATGAATTGTGCTGTATCTTGGTGTTAATTGCTTTGATAGCAACATATACTATTTTTTAAAAACACCTGAATCTGTAGGTTTCATTCACAACATCTGTAGAAGATCATTGGAATTATACTTAATCTGTTGCTATCTGTAATCTCCTGCAGAAAGAAAGAATTCTCCTTGGGAGAATACGGAACACAATCAGTTTGGTCCATACTGGTTTATCTCTTTCTTTTGTGGTAGGTATATATCCAGACATCACAAATATTTTACCTTTCAAAATAATGATTTTAGTCATCATAGGATATATGAGATAATTTTCTTTAAGCATCCAATGAAATAGCTCTTGAAAAGAGGCAATTAGTGAAATTGATTTAATTTTTTTTTTTATGTATATGTGATACTGGTTACCAGTTTATGCCAGTAAGTTTGAGTTAGGGTTCCACACTTGTCACATTCATCATCTAGTTTTAACTACCTTCTAAGTTAACTTTGTTTTCCCTCCAACTTCCACACTAATTTAATGTCTACTTAATTTTTTCTTCTTCTCAGTTTCTTCTTTCCCTCCAACTTGTAACAAACACTTTAGATTTATTATCCTCTTACTTGTAAAAATAAGTTTTCTTTTTAAAATTTTAAAATTTTTATTGTATTTTCCCATTACCATTTATTTCCCTATACCTTCTTCCACCTCCACCCACTCCTCTCCCCCCAATCACCACACTTTTGTTAGTATCCCTGAGTTTTTTTCTTTCTTTCTTTTTTTTTTTTTTCCCATCTCTCCACTCCCTACCCACCCCACCTCGAACCTTCAGCTTGCTCTCCAAGAGTCTGTCTCATTTTGCTTGTTATTTCAGTTTATCTTTATCTTGTATTTCAGCTTGTGATTTAGCTTGAAGATTCTCAGTGTATGTAAGTGATCTAGCTACTCAGCTTTTGAGTACTGAACCAAGCAGTACAGCTCAGCATGAATTGAAGATCCAATAAGTCATTAGTTTCTAGTGAATCAAGATTCACTATGTAACTGTTCTCTATCAATGAATTATAAAATTCTGCTTCTATGCACAATTGTGGCTAGATAAAAGTAGAAATGATGTTATAAAAAAGACCTGTTTAAATGACTGAGAATTAGAGAAAACAAACTATTAGATATCCAAATGGAATGTCATATACACAAATATACATTAAATTGGGAGTTTTCACTGTGCATCATACAATATAGTTGGAATGCTATAAAGATGAATATTAAAAGCATAAAGGAAGAGTTCATCGAACTGTGAACTGTGTGTGTATAAGGTTTCAGATACTTTTTTATTTATATTTGAATGTGGAAAATTCTAAATAGATGATACTCTTCAGCAGCAGATGAGAATGGTTAGCAAGGCATTACAGTCAACTAGAAACCTGAAATTGGTTATTATAGATATTGAAATAGAAGAACTGGAATCACAATGTAGATAATGACTTGGAAAACAAGAAGGAGCATTTATGTAAAGTACAACACATTTTGAATACAGAGAGAAATAATACCACTCTGAACCATATCAAATCATGTTTTGGAAAGCATATTATAGGTCTTCCACTATTAGCTAGATACAGAAAGTCAAAAAAGACCATCACTCCCACTGTAATAATGAGAAAATACAAGATAAAATCACTTGAGTATGTATTTAATATGTATTTACGGTCATTAAGGTTTGGTAGGGCACAAAGAAGTCCAAATAAACTAAATTCCAAAAGGAAAGAAGCTCTTTCACGATGTGTAAGAATCAGTGGCCTTTCTATCCTGAGGGTAACTTAGCTAGTTTTCATGATCAGTGGAAAAACAAGCTTGCCACAGCCAGAGAAACTTTTTTTTTTCTTTGACAATGAAGAACCTGTGTGTTTTCCAGTGGAGAAAATAGACAAAATTTCAAAAGTCACATATTAGTTGGCATGGCTTATATGAAATTTTGGAGAGTGTTATAAACCAAGCTAGATCTTCTTGCTTGTCAATCGTCCCATGGAACTTTTTGCTGAGTAAAAACAAAGAGAGGTTCCCTAGTCATGCAGTGTGCAGATGCCAAAATCCTCCTGAGGGAGTGCTAGAGCCCACCCTAAAATTTATGAAACCATAGATGGGTTAAAACTAACTAAAAATGTAACCAAGCCCCCACCAGTTTATGTCCATGGGTCATATGTATGAGTTCTTTGGCTACTCCATTTCTTGTACTGTAATTTACATCTCAAGGGCTATCCTGTGACTACCAATTTGTGTTTCTAAATCCCCTCACCTCTTCATCCAATCCCCCAAACTCCAATCCCATCTGGCAACCATCAAAATGCTCTCTGTATCCATGATTTTGTCTCTGTTCTTCTTGCATGCTTAGCTTGTTTTTTAGATTCAATTGTTGATAGATATGTGTTTATATTGCCATTTTAGTGTTCATAGTTTTGAACTTCTTTTTCTTAAGTAAGTCCCTTTAACATTTCATATAATAATGGTTTGGCAATGATGAACTCCTTTAGGTTTTTGTTGTCTGGGAAGCTCTTTATCTGTTCTTTGATGATAAATGATATCTTTGCTGGGCAGAGCAATCTTGGCTGTTGGTCCCTGCTTTTCATGACTTTGAATATTTCTTGCCAATCCCATCTAGCCTGCAGAGTTGTTTTTGAGAAATCAGCTGACAGTCTTATGAGAACTCCCCTGTACGTAACTAATTTATTTTCTCTTGCTGCTTTTCAGATTCTCTCTTTATTTTTAACCTTTGGCATTTTAATTATGATGTGCTTTTGTGTGGGCCTTTTTGCATCCATCTTGTTTGAGACTCTCGGTGCTTCCTGGACTTGCATGTCTATTTCTTTCACCAAATTAGGGAAGTTTTCTTTCATTACTTTTTCAAATAGATTTCCAATTTTTTAAAAATATATTTATTGATTATGCTATTACAGTTGTCCCATTCTCCCCCCACTCCACTCCATCCTGCCCACCCCCTCCCTCCCACATTCCCCTCCTATAGTTCATGTCCATGGGTCATAGTTATAAGTTCTTTGGCTTCTACATTTCCTACACTATTCTTACCCTCCCCCTGTCTATTTTCCACCTATCATTTATGCTACTTACTCTCTGTACCTTTCCCCCCACTCTCCCCCTCCTGCTCCCCTATTGATAACCCTCCATGTGATCTCCATTTCTGTGGTTCTGTTCCTGTTCTAGTTGTTTGCTTAGTTTGCTTTTGTTTTTGTTTTAGGTGTGGTTGTTAATAACTGTGTTTGCTGTCATTTTTACTGTTCATATTTTTTATCTTTTTCTTAGATAAGTCCCTTTAACATTTCACATAATAAGGGCTTGGTGCTGATGAACTTCTTTAACTTGACCTTATCTGAGAAGCACTTTATCTTCCCTTCCATTCTAAATGAAAGCTTTGCTGGATACTGTAATCTTGAATGTAGGCCCTTGCCTTTCATGACTTGGAATACTTCTTGCCAGCCCCTTCTTGCCTGCAAGGTTTCTTTGGAGAAATCAGCTGACAGTCTTATGGGAACTCCTTTGTAGGTAACTGTGTTCTCTTGCTGCTTGTAAGATTCTCTCCTTCTGTTTAATCTTAGGTAATGTAATTATGATGTGCCTTGGTGTGTTCCTCCTTGGGTCCAGCCTCTTTGGGACTCTCTGAACTTCCTGGACTCCTGGAATTCTATTTCCTTTGCCAGATGAGGGAAGTTCTCCTTCATTATTTGTTCAAATAAGTTTTCAATTTTTTGTTCTTCCTCTTCTCCTTCTGGCACCCCTATAGTTCGGATGTTGGAACGTTTCGAGATGTCCTGGAGGTTCCTAAGCCTCTCCTCATCTTTCCGAGTTCTCGTTTCTTCATTCTTTTCTGGTTGGATGTTTCTTTCTTCCTTCTGGTCCACACCGTTGATTTGAGTCCCAGTTTCCTTCCCATCACTATTGGTTCCCTGTACATTTTCCTTTGTTTCTCTTAGCATAGGCTCCATTTTTTCATCTGGTTTTCGAATAGATTCAACCAATTCTGTGAGCATCTTGATAACCAGTGTTTTGAACTGTGCATCCGATAGGTTGGCTATCTCTTTCTCGCTTAGTTGTTTTTTTTCTGGAGCTTTGAAGTGTTCTGTCATTTGGGCCATTTTTTTTTTTTGTCTTGGCGTGTCTGTTACTTAAAGGGGCGGAGCCTTAGGTGTTCACGGGGCAGGGTAATGCTGGTTGCTGCGCTGTGACACTGTACGTAGGGGAGGGGCCAAGAGGGAGCAATGGCGCCCGCTCCACTCTCCACCGGATTCTAGTCACTCCCTACGCCACTCACAATCAAACTGGGCCCCTCTGGTGCTGGCTCCCAAGTGAGTGGGCCCGTGCACACTCTAGGCCCCTGTGGGTATCTCCAACGACCTCTCCTGTGAGGCTGGGAGTTTCTCCCACTGCTGCCCCAACCCCCAAGGGTGTTCCCAATCAGAGGTCCAAGGCCTCACCTCCCCCATGCTGGAGCCCTGGGCTGTGTGGTCCGCTCCGCTCCCCATAGCTCATCCCGGTCCATCCGTGAGTGAATGTGGGGCCGCAGGGTGCCACCCACCACTCTGCCAGCCCACTCTCCGCCACCCTGAGTCCCGCCCTGTCGGTTTATCTGTGTGTGAATGTAGGGCCGCAGGGCCTGCCAGTGGTCAGACTGCCTGCCCTGCTCGTCCCACACTCCACCAGTCTCAGTCACCAGTCTCGGTCCCCCCTCGGCAACGCGAGTCCTCTCCACCCTGGCAGCCCATCTCCGCCCCTCCTACCAGTTGGGACAAATGTCCATCCTTTATATCCTTGGTGTTGTACTTCCCCTCCGTCAGACCTTCTGACAGTTCTGGCTGTGGGAGGAGGCGCAGCGTGTCTACCTACGCCTCCATCTTGGCTCTTAGTTCAGTTGCTTTAAACTCAGATTTCCAATTTTTTGCTCTTTCTCTTCCTCTGGCACCCACATGATACAAATGCTGGATCTCTTGAAGTTGTCCCAGAGGCTGCTTATACTATCTTCAATTTTTTGGATTCTTTTTTCTTGTTGTTGTTCTGATTGGTTGTTTTTTGTTTCCTTATTTTCCATATCATTGCTTTGATTCTTGGCTTCATCCATTTTACTGTTAATTCCCTGTAAATTGTTCTTTATTTTAATTAGTATGTGCTTAATTTCTGCCTGGGTTTTTTATGCTATTGAGGTCCTCACTAAGTTTCTTGAGAATCCTTATGATCAGTGTTTTGAATTGCACATCTGATAAAATGCTCATCTCTGTTTTGTTTAGCTCTTTTTCTGGAGTTTTGATTTGCTCTTTCATTTGGGCCATGTTTCTTTGTCTCCTAATTTGGCAGCCTCCCTGTGTTTGTTTCCATGTATTAGGCAGAGCCGCCGTGACTCCCTGTCTTGGTAGTGTGGCCTTATGTAGTAGGTGTCCTGTAGGGTCCAGTGGAACAGCCTCCCCTATCACCCAAACTGGATACTTGAGGTGCACCCTCTGAGTGGGCTGAGTGTACCTTCCTCTTGTAGTTCAGTCTTGGTTACTGTTGGCAAATGAATGGGAGGGATTTAGCCAGGCCAGTCAGCTGCAAAGACTGGCTGTGATCACTGACCACCAACCTCCACCCTCTGTGGAGGATCAGCTGTTCAGGGGCAGGGTGGTGAAGTTCTGATGTGGTCTGTAACTTTTCACTGGGAGTACAGGCTTTGGGATTTCTCGGGTGGTATAAGCCATGGTCAGCCCCAACCTGTGTTCCACCCAGGGCCACCCAGCATGAACTACAAAGCAATCTGCAGATGGATACTACTTGTGTTGGGCTTGGAGGTTTCCAGACATAGCCAAATTGTAATCCAAAGCTGGCTACTGCTAGTGATGGGCCTGGGGACACTTAGCCAGAATTATGGGGGCTGGGAGCTTGCTGAGGCTGGTTGTTGCCTGTTTGAGAGGATTTAGGAAGATGTGCAGCCTGAGCTGAGACCAGCCATTCATATGGAAAAGCCACTGTTAACAGCTTGGGTGGGCTGTGAGTTGGGTGGGGCAGAGTCTCAGGGATTCTCCAAATGGAATAAACTATGTGAGCCAGGTTGACGGAGTCTCAAATATAGTACCTGTCTGCTGGCTCTGCAAAACTGTGTGGAGGAAGGCTCAGAAAAGGAACAATGGCCTCTGCCTGCCTTTCTGTCTCAGAGAAAACTGTCTCCCAGCTCTTGCCCTGATGCCGGACACTTCCTTCCCATATGCTACTGGAACCTTTCATGCTACTACCCTGTACTAGAGCTCAGAGGGAGTAAGTCTGAGTAAGTCTGGGTATAGGCCTGTTAAGAGGAACTGCCTGAGACTCCAGAAGCCCTCTGTTTCACTCAGTCACTATCCCTGCTGGTTTTTACAGTCAGAAGTTATAAGGCTGATCTTTTTGGCACTGAACCCTGGCTTGGGGGGCCTGGTGCCAGACTGGAATTCCTCACTCCTGAGATATCCCTCCTGAATTTTTGTCCACGACACATGGATGTGGGACCAGCCCATTCTGTATCTCCATGTCTCCTACCAGTATGGATGGTTGTGGTTTCTCTAGTTCCACAGTTTTCAGACTTCCATTCAACTCATTCAGAACCATCATTCAGAACTCTGATGGTTCTGAATGATGGTTGTTCTGTAGTTTAGTTGTAATTTTGTTGAGGTTATGCAAGAAGACAAGCCATGTTTACCTACACCTCCATCTTGACCAGAAATCCTGTTTTGCCTACAATTTAAAACGACAAAATGTAGAAAGCAGGAGAAAGAAACCAATAATCAAGAGAAAAGAAATCAATAGAAGCAAGTTGCAGATGTTTCAGACATTCAAGTTTTCAGACAAATGTTTAAAAAGAGCTAATAGAAATATGTAAAAAAATTAGAAAGAAAATGAATAACATAGATTAAAATATTTAGATGCAAATAACGGGAGAAAGAGCCAAGTGGAAATCCTCAAACAAAATTGTAATTTATAAAATGAAGATTTATTGGATCTGAAAGTAGATTGGACTCAGGAAAAGAAAGGATAGTGGAATTAAAGACAGATCACAGAAATTATCAAAACATCAGCACATAGTGAAGATGACAATAATGATGATGACTATATTCAGGAAAGAGCATTTGAGATATGTGGAATAAGATCACCTACTTTAACATAAGGTGTAACTAAGCCAAATAAGAGATGGAATAGAGAATTGGGCAGAAAGAATATCAGAGACAACAGTAAAAAGTTTTCCAAATTTATGAAAGTTTTAACCCACAAATCCAAGAAGTTCATAATTCCTAAGCAGGATCCCATACTTAAGCATAATTTTACTCAAATTGCTAAAAAGCATTGATAAAGAAAAACTGTTTAACAGAGCCAACATATCACCTACAAAGGAAACAATAATGACTTTATTTCAGAAAATAGTGAAGATGGAAAGCAATAGAATGACATATTCAAAATATTGAAAGGAAAAAAGTCATAGAATTATATAACTAGGAAATTCTCTTTTTCAAATGAAGATGAAGCAAAACATTTTCAGATGAAATAAGATTAAGAGAATTTGCCAGCAATAGGCATGCACTGTCAGAACAGGAAGCACCTTAAGCTGGAGGGAAATAATCTCATATGGAAACCTAGATCCTTAGAAAAGAATCAAGAGCTCTGGAAAATGTAAATACAGGGATAAATATAAAACCATTGTGTTTTTTACTTTAAAATACTAATAACATTTTAAAATAAAATATAATATTTTATTGCAATATCTATAAATATACATGGGTAAGCAAAAGTAGATTTACAGTTGCTTGTATGGAAAAAGACATGCAGGTTATGATTATTACAGTAGCTTTACTAACTTAAAAGAATGGCACAGTGGCACTTACGAGGCTGTACCTGAGTGCACTGTGCCATTGTAAAATTATCAAGCGGTGGAGACTGACAGGTTGTTGGTAGCAAGGATAAACATAAGGGGTTAAAGATGAACCCTAGGTTTCTGGTTCTGGTGTATAGTGACGAAAGCAAACAGAAAATGGCTATCAAAGGAGAAAGAAACGTTAGTCCAAGAGAAGACTATGTAGTGAGTCATTATTTGGATATGCTGAGTTTATGTTGTCTATTATAAAGATTAACCCGAGCTTGACAAAGTGAGATGGGCTGAGATACATATTAGAATAATTAGTGGAATCCCTGAAAGCAACACAGATTGATTTTTAGTTACTCCCTCTCTACAGAGGCACACTTTGTATGATGCTTTGAAGTTTTCAAAGCATTATCTTATTTTACTTCCCTTACTCCTGACAATCATTCTTTGAGGCAGACCAGGGAATATTAGAATTTTCATTTAGAGGTTATAAAGTTAACCGAAGTTCAAAACACCATGCAGCTAGTAATGCTGGACCATGATTATTACGCAGATCTCGGAGCCTGGGCTGTTGAGATTATAGCATCAGGAACTTCCTGAAGGTAGTTAGGCTACCATTCCAGTGAATAAAAATGGAACATTTCTTCACTTATTTATTAATTATTAACGAATTAAGTGATTTCATTGAACACAAAAATATAATTCATTCTCTGCTTTTCTCAGTAAAATGTAAGTTCCCACCAGTGAACATCTGAAACCACAGATAGTACCGAGCCTAATACATATTATGTTTTTTCTTATACACACATACCTAAGATAAAGTTTAATTCATACCATAGGTGCAGCAAGATATTAACAATACCTAATAATAAAATAGGACAATTATGACAATTTGTTGTAATAAACATTATGTGAATGTGGTCTCTCGCTGACATCTTTGTGTAGGCTTACTGCTTTCGGGTGTAATACGTTTCCAGCAATCAGAATATGTTTTGTACTCATATCTTCTATCCACAAATTTAAAGCTTTTTCCATCTTAACTAAGCACTTATCATGCAGTGTGGCCATAACTTTGTGCAGTTTGTGGTGCAACCACAAAAATAGTATGAGTTTATTTTTCCTTCTTCACAATTTCATGGACAGAACATTCATTCTACTAGGGATTTTAGCAAACTTAGTACATGATTTTGTTCCTCTCCTCATTAAGTCGAGAACTTTCACCTTTTCACTTATGGGAAGCCCTTTGTGGTTTCTCTTGTGGATTCTCATCTGAATTGGCAGCATCTCTACTCGTGTGCATTGGGGCTGTCATTAGGCAAAATAAGAGTTACTTGAACCCTTATGGCTGTGCCATAGCACTAACAGGTGATGCAAAATACCGCCATGCTACTCAGAAGTGTGCCCAATTTAAAACTCGTGAATTGTTTATTTCTGCATTTTCCATTTAATATTTTTGGATGCTGCTTGACCATGATGAACTGAAACCACAAAAAGTGAGATCACAAACAAGATGGGACACAACTGTACTTCTTGCTGCACCCTGTCATGTTTGTCATCAGTAAGCATTCAGTTAGGGTTCGGTGAATGCACAAGTGAATGAGCAAATAAAGTATGATGTTCTGGAATTACTATGACTTCTAATTGGAAATGGGAAATGGTAAAAATATAAATCTTCATGTCTACATATGAAGCTTTCATCACAGATTGATTTCAATGAATGCTTTAAAAATCATGGGATTACTTTAAGTGAGAATTTTCTTAAAAATCTAATATATAATGTCTTCCAAAGTAAAAGACAATTAAATAGGTAAATTTTAAATATATTCTAAATATTTAATTCTACATTTAATTAAATATATTGAAGATATATATTAAAATTTATAATTGCCATTAATGTCAATTTAGTCAATAAATGTTTACAAAGAAAATAACAGATACAGAGTTACAATGATAATACTTAAAAAATATTTGACTTGTATTTCCTGTATATTTTGTTCTAAAATACTATACCAAATATATGCATGTCCTGAGGAATTATAGAAAATCTAGTTAAAAATTGAGACTTTGGGATATAACACAAATTTGAAAAATCATTTCATAACTTACTGTTCCATAAGCTTAGGCTACCATAATGAAACACCACAGACTGGTGGCTTAAACAGCAGAAAATTATTTTCTCACAACACCAAGATTAAGGTGCCTGCAAGACTGGTTTCCCCTTACACCTCTTTCCTTGGCTTGCAGATAGCCCCATCCTCATGGTGTCCTCACATGGCCTCTCTACACAGGCACTCCCGGTGGCTCTTCCCCTTCTAATAAGGACACCAGTGCTCTTAAATTAGCACCCCATTTTACGATATCATTTACCCTTAATCACATTTTTAAAGGTCCTATCTCTAAATATAGGGACAGTGGAAGTTAGAGTTTCAACCTATGAATTTTGGGAGGACACAATTCAACCCATAATACTTTCCATGAGAAAGATCTAGATTGTATTGGTTTTTATCTGGGAAAAGTGAATATTCTTCCTACAGAGAAAGAAGGACTGATTCTACTAGGATAGGACTGTCTAGTACTAGATAAAGGAAAATGTCCCTGAGAGAAATCTATAAGTGACTATGTCAGGCAGTTAAGGTTGAGGGCACTATCCGAACTTGCTAGCAAAATATTTTTAAAGGACTATTTATAAACATTTTATCATCATGTTTTGCAGATATAATGAAATCTCAGGAAGCTAATGTGGTGAATGTCTATATATCAACTCAGTATGCAAATCAAATTGATGACATTGGTTGTAATGTTGGTAGTGCATAGTTAAGACAGGATTTAATTCATTTGGAAGAGGATTAAGATTGTGAATTCTGGAATAGAGTGGATGTTTAGAGCCTTGAGAATTTCAAAATTATATGAAAAGTTTATCTAAACAAAGAACACTATATGATATTTCTCTCAAGTTAGTCCTAAGGTTCTTTGGCTCCAAAGCACATGGTAGGACCCTGAATGAGGTGGAATCAGATAGCCCAATGAAAATATTCAGACCTACTCATTTAGTACTTTTCAGAAATAAGTTAAATCATGTCACTCATGTTGTGGTAGCAAGGAAGAGGTGTTGGACCAATCTAGAAAGCATGAGAAGTTAAAAATAAAGCCCAAGTTTGGGTACTTTTGAACATTATTTTCACAAATTTAAAATTCAAACGTCTTTTTTTTTAAGGGTACTTCTTTATCGACTTTATTTCTTTTATGACTATTTGCCAGTTATTCCATGTATTCAGGAGGCTCTTTAGTTAAATTGCATTTTCCTGGAAAAGTGTCCATTATTCCAGGTTCTCATCAAACACCTTGAGAAAGATGTTCTGGAATTTCTGGGGAAACAGGCTGACGATCTGAAGTCATTCTGTGACCCGCAGATGATCAGGCTTAATGCAGTTCAGCCTTCCTGAGGAAAGCTGCAGACCAGTTTTATTACTGCATCCCTGGGATGCCTCTGCAATCCAAATCCAACATGTCTTTTAACAACAATAATTTGTTATAATAGTTTTTCACCCAAATTACACAGAAAATATACTTTCAAATGGAAGAATAAAATCATTGAAGGTATTGAGATTCAACTTTAGTGACAGAAAAAGTACCCTAAGTTTAACTAAGGGCAGATATAAAAGAAAGAAGAAAAAACAAGGAAATTTAAAGATGAACTAGAATTTCCTGGACTTGCAAAGTAGAAACTAAAACACATGTCTCAGTTCCCTCAGAGATCAAATGACAGCTAAGTATGGAGAAACTTATGTATTCTACAATGATGGGATCTGACATTCACAACTCCTATGATAAAAATAGCCCACTGATACATTCTCATCATCATTTTCTTCATCATAATTAATGCTGACAGCACCTCTCTGAGGAATATCCAATTGTCCCAGGTTTACTGGGGTGCACATTGGCTTTTACAGGTTAACTACTGATTGGTGGTGAGGTTAAAATGTGATTACAGGTCACCTGACTCCATTCCATTGTATAGAATTTCATGGGCTGAGACCTATGAAGATCCTGGAGTTTAAATGGATCTCAATCTCTAGAAAAGTGGGTGGGGCCAAGAAAAACATTATTCAAACTGAGCAAACAAAAAGGAGTACTAAAGCCTTAGGTCCTAAAATACTTGGATATAAGTAGATGTTTGTAAAATAAAATGCACAGGTAGGAATACGTTGGGGAGGAGTTAACTGGAGGAGTTCTGCCCCTAGAATCAATTCATAAAATATATTTCTTAGCATAATTATTGGGCAACTGTCATTAAAATTTTATTTACAACATAAAATGAGGGTAATAAAATCAGTGCATTAGGTAATAGTAAAATTGACCCAAAACCTTGAAGATAAAGCTTCTCTAAAAGAATTAGATTTTGAAAAATGTAGGTGAGATGAGTCATTTGTGAAAATAATTAACATTTAAAAACACTTATTATGGAGACCACATTTTGGAAGGGATCTTAAAATTCTGGTCAATAAGTAGCTATTAGAGAGCATGATATTAATGTGCTTAGCTAGAGCTATAGCTCATTCAATTCCTAGTCTCCAATATTTTTTAGTTATTTTTTTCAATTATAGTTTACACTAAATATTATTTTGTATTAGTTTCAGGTATAGTATAGCGGTTAGACAATCATATACTTTACAGAGTGCTCCCCCTGATATTTCCAGTACCCACTTGGCACGATACATAGTTATCAAAATATTACTGACTAATTTTTATGCTGTACATCCCCATGACTATTTTGTAACCACCAATTTGTACTTAACACCTTCACCTCTTTTGCCCAGTCCTCCAACGCCATCCTCTCTGGCTGTCAATATTCTGTTCACTGTATCTATGAATCTGTTTCAATTTTGTTTGTTTATTCTGTTTTTTAGATTCCACATATAAATGAAATTATATGGCATTTCTCTTTCTCTGACTGATTTATTTCACTAGCATAAAACCCTCTAGGTTCGTCCATGCTGTTGCAAATGGCAAGATTTAGTTCTTTTTAAGGCCAAGGAAAATTCACATGTACCACAGCCTTTTAATCCAGTCATCTATTGATGGACGCTTGGGTTACCTCCACATCTTGATTATTGTAAATAATGCTGCCATGAACATAGGGGTGTAATTTTTTACCAGTACATTTTTATGATTCAAAATTACAAGAAAATGAGTTCATACTCTGAAAAATTTATTTCTTGCTCGTTTTCCAGTGATCCAGCATTTTAGGCAGGTTCACCAAGCAGGCAAATAGAAAAGGACTCTCTCCTGCATGTGATTAATTGAGAGGGACTTGAAGGCAAGAGGGAGAGCACCGGAAGTGAGAGTGGACGGAGAAGGAAGACAGTACCAGGTGTGTTAGCACTGTGCTACTGAGGTTCACTGGCCCTGATACCACTGGAACCTTTGGGAGATGGTGTAGAACAAATTTTGCGGTCAGCCCACCCTCTGGGGAAGAACCTGAGGATGTCATCCCTTAACTTCCATTTGCCCTTGCTGGAGGCTGCTCCCAGGATGTTAATGCCCTACTAGTGCCTAGCTTGCCCTAAGGAAAGGCCTGGAGAAAAAAATCCTTAGGGAGAGAATCCTCAGGTAATTTCAGGCAATACCAAGGGAACCAAAAAAGAAAAACAAGTGAGTACCAACAGATATGGACAGGGCCCTCATTCCCTGACTGGAGCTGGTGACACTATTTCTTTTCTTTAGATAGACAATGTTCTTAGAAGCTTGTGTGAATGTGAGTGTCTCTTTGCCTATACCCTTCCTATATGCATACAGATGCGCACAAATGCAAAGATACCATTTCCTCCTTGGCTCTTTTGTGCAAATAGTCTCTCCTTTGTACACAAATGGTAGCATGCTCTACTCACTGTTCCATAACTTACTTTTTCATTTAATACTATACCTTGTATATCTTTCCAAATCAGTATCAAGGGTCTCCTCATTTTTAATTTACACCCAAACAGCATTCCATTATCTGGGTCATAATTTATTTAACCATTCATAGGCTTGCAGTTTGTTTTCAATCTTTTCTATTACAAACAATGCTGGTCAAATAATCTTATAAACCTGTATTTCAAACATGTGTCAGTATATCTTTGGAATAAATTCCTAAAAGTGGAACTGCTATGTCAAAAGAATATAAGGCATGTGTGTATATGATGTATGTGTAGAGATAGAAAGTCCAATTTCCCTCCATCTTGAAATTGTACCAAGTCATAATACCATCAGCAATCCATAAATGTCTGTTTATTTTCCTTTTGATTCTTAAAATCTTTTCAGATTTTAGGGAAATTTTAGCATTTTTATTTTGAGTCATATTATGTATATGTTTTATATATATACATATACAAATATATGTAGGCCTATATATCACTATCTGCCTATGTTTCTTTTTATATGTGTTGTCTATATATCAGTGCATCTTTGCCTTTAAACTCTGCTTGTGGTGGATTTTGCCATGTAGAAATTTTAAATTTTTATTTGTCAACTCTATAAATATGTTTTTTGGATTTTAATTTGCTGTCATAGTAAGAAAAGACACTACTTTGTATAAAGCTTAAAATATTTATTTCTTAATTTCTTATAGTACAATTATAATTTTATTTAAAAAATTTAAACCAGGAAATATGTGATAATGGATCCAAGTTAATTTTTTTCCAGATGGTCTCACCATTACCTCAACACATAAAAAACAATAAATTTTATACCAACTGATTTAAATGGCCATTTTTATCACATGCTAAATTTTTATACATGTGGCTTAGTTTTGATTATTGTTTATTCCATTGATCTTTCTAACTAATTCTTTGTGTACTTATAAGTAGTAAGACTTTAAGATATGTTTTAACATTGAATGTGGATATTCTTTCCTCATTACCTTAAAAAACTTTTTTCCTGTATATTTTAATTTTTTTCCATAAGAAATTTGATATAAGTACCTAATGGTAGTTTTATCTGGTTTGTGGTAAATTTTTACATTACCACATAGAGAATAGATCTCTTTCTGACAATTTTCAGAGGAGAAAGATTATATACTTTGAGCATTTAAAAGTGTTTTAATAAGGATCTTTCAATTGTCTTTTTAAGTTTATTAACTGGTAATTTACATCTCTCCATCTATCTATGTAGTAATTTTTGCTATTGTAAATGGGCTCTTTTTTCTCCCATTATATCACTTGACTGTTGTTTGTAAATGTGTAAATGCATTAATTTATCTACATTCATTTTTTTATTTGGTCATCTTACCAAATTTCCTCTTTGTTTATAGTATAATAAAAATCCTTATTCAGAATGGATGCTAAATTTCATCAAATGCTTCTTCAGCATTTTTGGAAACAAACAGCTTTTTTCTCCAAAGATTTATGACTTTTAAAATAAGAGCAACAGAGGTCACAATAGGAGGTCACACAGGACAGTTATTCAACAGACACGGGAGTCTACAGGAGTTTACTTCCCAACATCTGAATCATAGGGGTCTCAGAAGGAGAAGAGGAACAGCAAGAAATTGAAAACTTATTTGAAAAAATAATGAAGGAGAACTTCCCCAGTCTGGTGAAGGAAATATACTTCCAGGAAGTCCAGGAAGCTCAGAGAGTTGATGTCTCTGAAGTTTATCTTTAAAAGATGAATTTTGTTTTGTGTTTTAAATTTCAACTGTGTGGCCAGATCAATGACTACCAGTAGTGGTTTACCAAATGGTGATATCCTATAGGTCAGACAAGGTTTTTTTTTTTTTTTAAATTTATTATTTGTTTGTTTGTTTGTTTGTTTTTATTCAGTTACAATTGTCTGCATTTTCTCCCCATCCCTCCACCCCACCCCAGCCAGTCCCACCTCCCTCCCCAACCTCTACTCTCCCCCTTGATTTTGTCCTGGTGTCCTTTATAGTGGCTCCTATAGACCCCTCTCCCCACTATCCCCTCCCCACTTCCCTCTGGCTATTGTTACATTGTTCTTAATTTCAGTGTCTCTGGTTATATTTTGTTTGCTTTTTTCTTTTGTTGATTATGGTCAGACAAGTTTTAAACAGATACATAGTCAAAAATTCCCCTAAACTATACCTAATACCATTTCACATAAACCATACACATGTTAAAATAAAATGTGGTGATTATGGAATTAATGTATACCAAGCACTATAATTATTGCTCTGGTTTTCAAATTAGAGATTTGATATATCTGTCTTTGTTGGGAAGAGAAAGAAATGCCCTTGGGGATTTGTTTCTCCCAATTTAATAAGAACCGTACGAGTCACTATCATAACAATAGGGTGAAATCTGGGAAAGTCCACTATTTTTCACATCATGTTATTCAGTTCTTCTTCTTCATGGACTGGCACTTACGAAATGAGTGCCTACTTAGTGTATGAAATCAGCAGTCACAAATTTTTAAGGAAAAGCTGATTTCAGTGGAGGAGTAGAGGTACTAACTGGAGCATACAATTAAAATAAGTAAACAAAAGAAATGGGAGAGGAGATGCAAAATAGCACTTGTGGGTAAAGAAAAGAACAAAAAAATATGTGTAAAGAGTTAAAGGGGAGATTTTCTCAGATGATTAAAGATTATAAGAAAAACAAGAATTCTCAAACTGTTCTTAAACAAGACTGTTTATCCTTGCAAAACAGGGAGAAAAATTTTAAAGATTTCTCTGTTCAAAAGTAACAAAAGGACAGATTTTAAAAGCTAGTACAAAAATAAATAATATATAATTTGGGACAAAGTATTGACTACTTTTATGCAAAGTAGGTGTACAATATCATGAAAACTAAACATTACATTGATTTCTTTAAATTGCAGGGACATTTTTGACATATAGATTTATTCATTCAAACATGCATCATCTGTTGAATGCTAGTCATTGTGTTTAGCGACAGATAACAGACAAGTATAAAACAATTCTTGAAAATATTTTTTAAGATTAGAAGTACAGGATTATGGGATAAAGGAATATATTACATTTCTAAGTAAAGATTATACTCTTAAATATAATGTTAAACTGGGGACAACTAAATTTGCTTTAGTTTGTGTCTCTAGTTGACTGTTCAGATTGAAAACTGATGCTTTACCTCTTTTAGAAGTTCCTCAGTATCAAAAAATTTATTTATCACAGTGTGTTCAAATGTTATTACTTAATAGTAATTTCAATGACCATTTTTTAATATATGAAGCTTAAATTGCTTAACCATACAGAACATATAATAGACTTTTTGAGAAAACTACATCCTATCATTCCCTTTGGCAATTTATTCATAATTCAGAATTAATTTAAAAGGGGGAAAGCAAATGTAAGATAAAGATTGATGTGATTATTCAATGAATATTTGTCAAAATTTATGATATTTTTTCCTATTTGTCTTAACATGTATAAAAACAAAATATAGACTATTTTAAATCTTGTATTTAAAATATTAATGTATAAGATAAGACTAAAATATTTTCAAAATTAATTTGATTTGTTATTTTTTTACAGAATATAGACTGACTTTGCAGAAAATATCCATCAAGACATTTTGGTTGCTGTAATATGTCTTAATTTATTTTTTAGTTAAAATTAATCTTCCATTAGCATCCTTTTTTATATTACTGACATTAAATGTGTTTGCTGAAATCATAAGTTTTCAATGTAACTGTTGTAAAAAACCTTCATAAGAAAGCAAGCCTACGTGGACCCAGGAAATACCATAAGAAATGCCATTTTAGTATGTTGAATCTTTGAGCTGACGCACGTATTAAACATCCCGAGGCTGTCACGGTGTAGAATCCTATGCTGCCCTGCAACATCTGTTACAGCACATACTAAGCTCTTATGTACGCCATTTGTAAAAATATTTGGTAATATCTTCTAAGATTTTTGCCTTATTCATAATATCTTTTAAATTATTTTGAAAGAAAATCTGCAAACACTGTAGAAATTTCAAGCCTAATTTAAAAGTATAAAATTAAAAATAAATTATTTTTTTCCTTTACTTCTGTTCTTAATTCATTAGTTTGTATTATGCTCATTTTGGGGAGGAGTTGCCATATTAAATGTTAACAATTTGTAAAAAAGTTTCTAATTCTACTTTCAAAGCTTGAATCAATATTGAATTTTGCCTGGAGATTTAGAAGTATTCTTTAACATAGTCATTTTTTTTTTACTCCTTTGAGTTATTAAAAGATTAACTAATATTGAAAAATTTTGCATTTCTAGGTGAAGCAAACATTCCATTTACAATAGTAGCACTGATATTCATAAGCATTATTCATCTAATTATTTTATGTCATTTTTACAAGTTCTTGTGTAGTTCTGGCTTGGCTCAATGAGTTTGGAAGTTTTTCTTTCTTCCATATGCTCCATAAATTATCTTTTTTTCTTAAATATGTGAAAAAGTGCAACTCTGACACTGCTCAGGCCTTGATAAAAATCCTCAGTTTCATCCAAGTTTATTTACCTATTTTTAATTTTCTTTTCTTTAAAAAGGTACTTGGTTTCCCTAGAAAATCATGCATTTCATCCAAGTTTTCCAGTATGACACATATAATTAGTTATTATGATGTAGTCTATTAGTGATAAATTACAATACTCCTTTTTCTGTGCTTATGTCCTCAATTTTATTTTTTACTTTTAGTTTTTCTCCTCTATTATTGAGGAGAAAACTCATTTGCAATTTATTGGGCTTTTTCCCCCCTTCTATAAGTCATAAAATATTTATTTTTCAAATGTATTGTTTTTTGTCCTTATTAATTCCTTACTTATGTATATTTTTTGTTCATTTTTTCTAGCTTGTTGAGTATAATGCTCTTAATTTTTACTTGGTCACTCCCTCAGGTTGTGCTCTCAGTTATGCATTTCTGTTTGAATACATGTGATACTAAAATCTCAACCTTAAGAAGGGATTGTGAATTCTTGCATCCAAAGTACACTGTATCAGCTTATCCTTGATTGGTTATGACAATTTTGTTCACTTTGTTGAAGTATTGTTGTTTTATCCATCTCATAGTTACAACTTTTACCTTTAAATAATAACTAATTTGGGGAAATACCCTTTGTGGACAAGTAAATATCTTGTTCCTCATCAAATCGCTCCTATCCCCCAGATTTTATTGATAATTCATGGCTGCATATACTTTCTAAGTCCTTCATAGAAGACATTATGCTGTATGAGTGTCCAATTCCCCATATTTTCTTTACTTACTTGTTTGCTTGTTTATTTTATTGTAACAAATAAACTATAAAAAGTAACTATATTGTTTACTCTATTGTAACAAAAAAACCCATAAAACAAATAAATTATAGATTCAATGATTCTTAGTGTATTCAATAAGTAATCATCTATTACTGATCTTACTTTTTTGATGATCAAATTGGTCCTATAATTGGCAAGTACGTATGTACCTGTGTCTATTTCCATTCTTCACTCTTTCTAATTATTAGTTCTGTAGTGGTCCTATTCTGAAAACGTAGTATAATTGTCACAGGCAAAAAACTAAGTTGTAGCTACAATTTACACAGATTATTTATTTACAAACTTTCAATAAATGAACCTAGTTGCTGGATTCAACAAGGCTCCTAAAAATGTTATAAGAGAGAATAAGTGCTATAGTATAAAAAGAGAGAATCCTGAGACAGTCTCTTTTTGGCAAGCATTCTATTACAGTGAAATTTTTGGAAGCAGTCTTTGGTAGTTAAGTACATTTGGTTGTCCTTGGCTGCAAGAATATGAACAAGCAAGCCTGGGAATAATTCAAATGAGGAAGGATTCTTCTATGTTAGAGGTGAGGGTTTTCTGTGGCTGGACATTTACTAGAACAAGTGGCAGTTGATGGGGTCCTTTTATACAAACTGTCATAATGGGCCTCATGGGAATGGCTGCCATGTCAGACAGTATCTCAGAACAACTTAAGCCCAGTTTCCATATTCACAAGTTATGTGATCAAGGTCAAGTAATTCTGTTGTGCTTCTTAGGCTGATTTACCTATATCCTTTCCTCACGCCCCCATGCCCTGTTGGATGCCCTAGAAAGTTGACCCACGTGAACTACAACACTCCAGTTACCTTTGATTTCCAGTAAGTTTTACCTATGGGAAGCATAGATAGGGGGCAAGAAGAGAGTCAGTTAAAGATATTTGTTCATCTTTGCTCCATTCTTGGCTCTTCAATTACTTCCAGTGGCTGCATCTCTACGGTTACTGTTACAAGGGGGATCTAGCAAGATCACTGGGGAATGGGGAGGGAACCCCAAATTGGCATGGGAGAGCCTGCCTTCCCTTGAGAAGGGAGGGGTTGGGAAGTGCTGGAGGTAGCAGGATTGCAGCTGCAGCTGGCATGTGCTAGATTTCCATACCCCTGGGTAAGGATAAAAAAACTAGCACGGCTCATGACACAGCAGGAGGAAGCTTGCACAGAGTAAGCACAAGCTGGAAAGGTCACAGCACATGTGTACGGTGGAGGTTAACATGGTGATAGGAGAAGGTCCCTGCAGAGGGCATGTGCCAGGCTAGTAAGATGTTTGGACGGAGGAAAAGACCCTCCTACTCGCTTCCAGCGTGCATAGGATTTCAGGCAGGATTTTTAAATGGAAGGTGGGTGGAAACTCAGATTTTTCCAGTCTGGCTCCCCTCACCTGCCTGGTGAGCATATACACTTCCAGGCTGGTGGGCCCTGGAGACTACATGGTCTCACAGTGTTCCTGGGCCTCTCCCAGTGCAAGAAGTGGTGGTGGTGTGGATGACTGGAACTGTGCTGTGCAGTCCTGCGGGGCTGGGTGCAAGGATGCACTGGTGAGCCAATGGCTGAAGAGACAGGGCTCAGGCACTGGGCTGGCAGGCAGCATGCAGAAGAAAAGGCAGCTTACAACAAGTAGGACTCTGGTGAGTGTGCAGACTCCAGAAAGACACTTGAACCCAGATTGCAACTAGGGACCAGCTAAGCTGCTTGGATGATCCTGCTGCAGCCATTTCCCAAAGGATGGCATTTTTAAATGGAAGAAGGAACTCTGGGCACAGCCTAGGACTGGTCTGGCCTGGCAAAGGATGGCAGTTTTTTTTCTTTGGGGATTTTAAAGGAAATGGGCTTTAAGGCAGAGCCTGCCACTCCTTCAAAAATTACTGCATTTTAGAATAAATGGCTCCTTTCTTTTTTTACCACACCTCTGCCTCTGGAGTTTGCCTATTGGGCGGCAGGCAGTAGAACTCCAGTTGCTGTTCAGAAACATTATAGCTCCTATGTTGTAGTTCCGATCTGCAGAAGCAGAGTTCTTTCCCCTTTCTCCTATAGGCTCCCAAAGGCAATAATTCCCTGTTAGGCTAATCTCTCAGACTGCACCAGCCTTGTGCCTTCGCTAACCTGGACTATCCTTCTATAAACAGTTTCTTCATTAACTTCTTTTTAACCAACCCCCATTGAGTGTATCACCTGGTACTTGCCAGAACCCTTGACTATGTTACGTGCCATTGAGTTGGCTCCAATTCCAGGTGACTCTATGATGAGTGACATCCACAAAGTCTTGTCCTCAATAGCCCTGCTCAGCTCCTGTAGACTTATGCCTATGGCTTCTTTTATAGAGTCACTCTGTCTCAGATGTGGCCTTCTTCTTTTCCTGCTGCCTTCCATTTTTCCAGTGTTATACCTTTTCCAAAGAACCCTGCCTTCTCATGATATGCCTGATATGCACAGCTTTGGTTTCATTATTTTTGCCTCCAACTATGTTTCAGGCTTAATTTTCTCTAGGACCTACTTGTTCATCTTTCTGGTGGTTTAGAGGATGTGTAGAGCTCTCCTCCAACACCACATTTCAAATGAATCATTTTTTCCTATTAGCCTTCTTCACTGTCCTCTTTCACATCTGTACATAGTAATTGGGAATACAATGGTGTAGATGATCTTAGCCTTGGTCTCTAATGACACATCTTTGCTTGTGGAGATCTTTCCTAATTCTTTTATTGCTGTCCCTCTGAGTATCAGCCTTCTCTTGATTTCTTGGCTGCAGTCTCTACTTGAATTAATATGAACCAAGATAAGCAAAGTATTGAACAATTTTAACATTTTCATTGTCTATGTTAAAGTTGTGCATTTCTGCTGTAGTCATGTTTTTTGTCTTCTGGATATTCAATGTAGTCCTGCTTTAGCATGTTCTTCACTTTTGTAAGAAGTCATTACGTGCATACTTTAAGTTATTGGTTATTTCCACCAATTTTGGTCATACTTCTTCTGAGTCTAGTCCACCTTCTCATGATTTGTTCTTTGTAAACATTAAACAAATAAGGAGATAAAACGCACCCTGACAGCTTTGTCTATAGGAAATCATTCTGGCTCTCCATAGTCTGTCCTTACAGTGACTTCCTGTCCACAGTACAGGTTATTTAAGAGCTCCCCTGTGCCACAATTTGTTCACCTGTGAAATGAGGAAAACTGGTACTACATTCAGGAAAGTTGTAAAGGTTATATGTTTTTTTTTAAATTAAATATATTTTATTGATTACGCTATTAAAGTTGTTCCATTTCCCCACCTTTATTCCCCTCCTCCCTACACACAGCCTCCCACCCACATTCCCCCCTTTATTTCATGTCCATGGGTTGCACATATAAGTTCTTTGGCTTCTACATTTCCTAAACTATTCTTAACCTCCCCCATCTATTTGTACCTACCATTTGCTACTTATTCTCTATACCTTTTCCCCCTCTCTCCCCACCCATTCCCCTCTGATAACCCTCAATGTGATCTCCATTTCTGTGATTCTGTTCCTATTCTAGTTTTTTGCTTAGTTGTTTGTTTTAGGTGTGTTTTTTAATAACTGTGAGTTTGTTGTTACTTTACTGTTCATATTTTTTATCTTCTTTTTCTTAGATAAATCCCTTTAACATTTCATATAATAAAGGCTTGGTGATGATGAACTCCTTTACCTTGACCTTATCTGGGAAGCACTTTATCTGCCCTCCCATTCTAAATGATAGTTTTGCTGGATAGAGTAATCTTGGATGTAGGTTCTTGCCTTTCATGACTTGGAATACTTCTTTCCAGCCCCTTCTTGCCTGCAAAGTTTCTTTTGAGAAATCAGCTGATAGTCTTATGGGCACTCCTTTGTAGTAACTGTCTCCTTTTCTCTTGCTGCTTTTAAGATTTTCTCTTTATCTTTAATCTTGGGTAACGTAATTATGATATGCTGTGGTGTGTGCTTCCTTAGGTCCAACTTCTTTGGAACTCTCTGAGCTTCCTGGAATTCCTGGAAGTCTATTTCCCTTGTCAGATTGGGGAAGTTCTCCTTCATTATTTTTTCAAGTAAGTTTTCTTTCCTTTCTTTCTTTTTTTTTTGTTAGTATGGAGGAGTAGAGGGAAAAGTCAAATAAGTTTTCAATTTCTTGCTCTTCCTCTTCTCCTTCTGTCATCCCTATGATTCAGATGTTGGAATGTTTAAAGAAATCCAGGAGGTTCCTAAGCCTTTCCTCATTTTTTTGAATTCTTGTTTCTTCATTCTGTTCTGGTTGAATGTTTCTTTCCTCCTTCTGGTCCAAACCGTTGATTTGAGTTCCCGTTTTCTTCCTGTCACTGTTGGTTCCCTGTATATTTTCCTTTATTTCACTTAGCATAGCCTTCATTTTTTCCTCTAATCTGAACTGTTCAGCTGATAGGTTGGCTATATCTTCGTTGCTTAGTTGTATTTTTTCTGGAGTTTTGATCTGTTCTTTCATTTGGGCCATTTTTTTTGTCTTGGTAGCCCAGTTATATAGAAAGGGGCAGAGCCATAGGTGTTCACCAGGGCGGGGCAATGCTTGTTGCTGCGTTTTGATACTGTATGTTGGGGAGGGGTCTGAGAGGTAACTGTGCAGCTTGCTCCACTCTCTACGGGTTTTCAGTCACTTCCCCGGCTACCCACAATCAGATTAGGCACTTCTGCTGCTGCCCAGGTGGGTGGGTTTGTGTACGTTCAAGGACCCTGTGGGTCTCTCCAATAAATTCTCCTGTGAGGCTGGGAGTTTCTCCCACTGCCACCTCAACTCCCACAGGTGTTTTCAGTCAGAGGCTTTGAGGCTTTATTTCCCTGGGCTGGAGCCCTGGGTTTTGCAGTCTGTCTTGCTTCCCAGTTGTTTTTTCTGGTTTATCTGCATGTGAATGTGGGACCACCCGCTCCACCAGCCACTGACTTGCCGCGAGTCCTCTCCACCTGCCTGCCCATCTTTGCCCCTCCTAGCGGTCTGGATGAATGTTTCTTTAACTCCTTGGTTGTCAGACTTCCATACAGTTCGATTTTCTGTCAGTTCTGGGTTTTTTTGTTTTTAAATTTGTTGTTGTCCTTCTTTTGGTTGTGCGAGGAGGCACAGTGTGTCTACCTATGCCTTTATCTTGGCTGGAAGTCCAAGATTATATGTCTTAGTATATATAAAGCTGTTAGAACATACCTGGGCCATGTATGCAATGTGTAAGTCTAACTCATAATGATGATGATGTTGATAATGCTGTTATTATTAGAACCTCAACTTCTTTTTCCTTATAATTTGAGTCCCTTCAGACTTCTTTTGTCATGAGTATTTTCTATGTATTTTCTACAGTGTGGAATGAAAATGATTGGAATCAGAATTAGAGACTGATTGGGGCAATAGACACACTTGGTTAAGGAGACTGATAATTTGCCTTCCTTTAGAAATATAAAAAAATTGTCTAAATTTACTCACAGAAAGAGAATGCAAGTAAGAATAGTGTACATTAAAATTGGATGCATCCTTCTCTTTGGCATATATGCTTCATTTTCCCCAAGAGGAGTGTTAAGTTAATTGTATTTAAATGGATAATTCTAATACAGCAGTGACCTTAAAACACACACAAACACACATTTTGAATTAATGACAATTTAGATTGTATCTTTATGAACTGAAAACAAAACTCTTCTCTCTCTTTTGTTTTTTTATGAACCCTCCCTAGAGTTACATGTTAACACCTAACTTTTTCCCTGCACACCTCATTTTTCCTTAGGAGACCTTTTTTTCATTACTGTATGGTATTCTTGGAGTAGTTTGTCAAACACCTTTCACTCCACTGCCAAATAGAAGTATGGGGCACATTATAGAAATATCAGGGTCTTCATTTTGTTTATTTGAAACCCAGAAGTAGTGACAAAGAACAAAAATGGTTGGGCTGAGTTATTTCAACAATAATGCTTGGATGAACACCTAGTTTCCTAGATCATAGAGTGCTTTAACGCCTAGTTTCCTAGATATATAGTTTGATTTTTCTTAATTTCTGTGATATCCCTATGGAAACTTAATTTAATCAAAGACAATTTCTTTGTCTACAAACAACCCTGATAAAACGAGTTTACTAATTTTAAAATAGTACAGAAATTGTCAAGTACCTGAATTGTGTAGATAAAAATATACTGATGAAACAGTGCACTAGGGTTTCTCTGCATTCTCTCCAACATTTGTTTGTGGA
Organism: Desmodus rotundus; assembly: GCF_022682495.2. Lineage (NCBI taxonomy): Eukaryota > Metazoa > Chordata > Mammalia > Chiroptera > Phyllostomidae > Desmodus > Desmodus rotundus. The sequence continues at coordinate 76,686,782 of NC_071388.1, read as the reverse complement.
TTTGTTTATGTTGGCCACTCTGACTGGTGTGAGATGGTACCTCATTGTGATTTTAATTTGCATCTCTCTGATGGCTAGTGATGCTGAGCATCTTTTCATATGTCTCTGGGCCCTCTGTATGTCTTCCTTGGAGAAGTGTCTGTTCAAGTCCTTTGCAACAGCATGGATGGAACTAGTGAGCATTATGCTAAGTGAAATAAGCCAGACGGTAAGGGACAAATACCATATGATCTCACCTTTAACTGGAACATAATCAATAGAAGAAAAAAGGAAACAAAATATAACCAGAGACATTGAAGTTAAGAACAATGTAACAATGGGCAGGGGGGAGTGGGGAGGGGACAGTGAGGTGAGGGGATTACAGGAACTGCTATAAAGGACACATGGACAAAATCAAAGGGGAGGGTGGAGGTAGGGGAGGGAGGGAGGTTCAGCTGGGGTGGGGTGGAGGGATGGGGAGAAAAGCACACAACTGTAATTGAATAACAATAAAAATTAAAATAAAAAAATAATAAATAAATAAATGTAAAAAAATATATATACTGATGAAAGAAAAATTTCTATAGTATTCAGAAGAGTAATTGCCATATCTGGACTATACTATCTGTTATAATAAAACAGAAGGAAACTCATTGATACAGAGGACAAACTAGTGATTGCCAGATAGGAGAGGAGTGAAGGTATGGGTGAAAAAGGATGAAAGGGATTTAGAAGTACAAACTGCAAGTTATAACAATAATCAATGGGTTGTAGAGTTTAGCATAGGGAATGTAGTCAATAATAATGTAGTAATTATATATGGTGCCAGATGGGTACTAGATCTATCCTGGTGATCACTCTGTAAGGTAAGTAAGTGTCTAATCACTGTGCTGTACACCAGGAACTAATATAACATCGTTACACCAACTGTTATTGAAAAATAAAGTTTAAAAAAGAAAACATTTCTAAGGGAATTTAAACCATAAGGCACATAAAATGCACTAAAATATTTAGTATGTAATAAAATTTATTTATTTTAATACACACAGGGAAGAAATCACAGATTTGGTGAGAAAGGTTGCACACTTAGAAATGTGTCCATACAGAAACTCACTCATTCCACCAGTATATCAAACTATTTATACCACCTTTGACTGGAACAATCCATGTTAGTGCCTGCCGTACTGGCACTCTTATAAATACTTCTATTTCAGAAATGTCCCAATGTGGATGTAAATTATATTGGTCGGTTTAGTCTTTGATCACCCATCATCTGGCGTCACATTCTACTTGTCACAAGCGAGGAGGGTAATGAGTGCTTGAATCCCCAAATGTGAGATGTTCTATGAAAGGGCTGCAGTGTCTTTTCAACCTTCAATGGCCTGTCCTTGGGCCCTGGTAGGGTTTGGGGAAATTGAACCATTACAAATAGACTATTTTTTTGTACTCTGGGAATTCAGGGAATGACCTACAAGCTCTCTATTGTGCAATGATATTTACTGTATATGTTTGTAATATTGTGCAGTTGTCTATGATTGCAGAAGTTTAAAAAAAGCCATTCTGAGTCTGCACTGGAGACATTCTTTATAAGTTTTGCACTGGAGAATATTGTGAAGACTGTCTAAACTTGGCAACTCTGCTACTAAATTCAAATAATTAGGCAAACTGGAGAAACGGGCAGTCTCGACACATTTCCACCTTGTTTTGGTTGAAGTAAGTTGACCTAATTCAGTTACGCTATAACACTTTGAATGCATCTCTGTCTTAAATGCAGAATGGAGTTGCTTAGAAAATTGTGTTGGCTATAGCAAATCTGACTTAATAGTAGGAAGTATCTTTTCTTCTAGCATGAAAAGCAGCAAATGTGATAATATACTTATAGCAAGCCAAAATAACACATACTAATTTTTGTGCTAACATGCTTTAAGCACAGAAAAAAGTCTTGGGTGAAAGAAATGATTTCTTAACCTGCATGGGGAAAAATGATAAAAGAAACCCCTGAAGGAGATTTTTTAGCAACATATTCTTGGCCCTTTCATTTTTAAAAAAGTATTCTGGAGCTAGAGAAGTAGAAACAGTATTAGCAGATTTGTAAGAATGTCAATAGGAAAAATATTTTTGCAAAATATTTTCATTATTTTTAAAAAATTATTTTCAGAGTAGTTTTTTTTTTCCTGTAAATGTGAAGTCATTCCAATTATTGACACTTTTAAATTCTATAATTATTTTTAGCCTTTACTGAAAATTACACTTCCATAGACAATGACTAAACAATCAAAACAAACTATAAAGGAATAATAAAGTATATTTCATGTATATTTAATTCTGGGTTGTGAAATTAGCAGTGAATTTAAAGATCTACAAACTTTAAAATCTGAGTGTTTTAATTATAAAATATATTTACAGAAATAATATAAAACAAATTATATTAAAAATAATTTGTCAGGTGATTTATAAATTAATACACTTAGTTTATTTAGTTTCCACTATTATTTGAATCACGTGATTTCTTTCCTATACAATTTTAAGGAAATTTTTTCAATATCAGTTTACATTCAATAAGATTTTGTAATAGTTTCAGGTGTGCAGCATAGTGGTTAGACAATCGTATCTTTTACAAAGTGTTCCCCCTGATATTTCCAGTACAGACCTGGTACCATATATACTTATCACAATATTATTAACTATATTTCCTATGCTGTACTTTACATCCCCATGGTCATTTTATTATGACCAATTTGTATTTCTTAATCCTCTCACCCAGCCCCCTAAGCCCCCTCCCCTATGGCTATCAGTAGTCTGTTCTCTGTATCTATGAGTCTGTTTCAGTTTTGTTTGTTTGCTAATTTTGTTTTTCAGATTCCACATGTCAGTGAAATCCCATGGTATTTTTCTTTCTCTGATTGATTTATTTCACTTAGCATAATACTCTCTGGGTTCACCCATGCTGTTGCAAATGGTAAGATTTCATTCTTTTTTATGTCATTTCTTTTTTATATACTTTGTTTCATTTATCTACCAGGATGTGTGAAAAATATGATAATACAAAATACATTTTGTGTCTACACTTGGTAAACTTTGACTTTGGTGTGAAGTGGGATAGAATATGCCCCACTAAAAAGTGTCACTGTAGCATATTGATTATTTTGAATTCAATGTACAGAAGAAATAGCTAGTACAAGAGGACATCCTGATTCTCCTTTGTCCCCCCTGAAAGGAAATAATTCTTCCACATGAAAGGCACCCTCCCTGTACCAGGAAGGTAGGATGCATTTTTATCATGATAGATGAGAAATTTAGGGCTGAAAGGCTGCATAAACAAACCTTGTTACTTCTTTACCAATTTACTATCCGAAGACCAAACCCCTTTGTCTTGTCAAATATTTACAAGCTTATTGTTTCTTTGTTTAATAGATATAAAAACTTCCGCTTTCGTCACATATTTTTATGAGGCTCCTATGCACACAAAATTAAGTTTGTCTTTCTCTAGTATTATGTCAATTTAATTATTAGACCAGCTAAAGGATTTAGAAGGTATGAAGAAAAAAATTTTCCTCTTGTATAGTACATAATGATTTATTTCAAAAGTGTTCATAATTTATGAAACAAGACTTTTATTAGATATTTTAAAATTTATTTTCTATTATCTGTTAAATTTTATTATTAGTAAAATTACTGGGTCCAAGAATATAAACAGTTAAAGTTTCCCAATAAATAATGCTAACATGCCTTTTAAATGGCTTAAACACCTTTAAACTCCCACCAACAGGACATAGTTTTATCTTGAAATACACACAACCGGAATCAAACATTACGTATTTTAAATCACGACTAACTTGATAGGAGAAGTGCCCATTTATAAGTTTTGCATTCTTTTGTTTACTAATGAAATAGTTTTAGTGAGTTACAAGTAATTTTTATTTCTTTGTAAAAAAATAATTTAATTATGATTTGACCCATTGAAATCATGATTTTAGTGCTTTTGAAACTGGAAAAGTCAGTGTTTGTGCTGCCTGTGACCATCAGGACCAATAAATAGAAACAAGGATTGAATCTTTTTTTTTCTAAGTAATTTATTATTATGATAATACAGTTGTCCCTTGTCCCATGTTCTTCTCCCCTTTATCCTGCTCTGGTCTGCACCCTGCCCCCCGTCCTTCCAGCAATCCCCTCTCTTAGTTCATGTCCATGGGTCATACATAAAAGTTCTTTGGCTTCTCCATTTCCTATACTATTCTTACCCTCCCCCTGTCTATTTTGTATCTACAACTTATGCTTCTTATTCCCTGTACCTTTTTCCCTATTCTCTACCCTCCCTCTCCCTGCTGATAACACTCCATGTGATCTCCATTTCTGTGATTCCGTTCCTGTTCTAGTTGTTTGCTTAGTTTTTTTTTCTTTTTTTTTAGGTTCATTTTTGGTAGTTGTGAGTTGTCATTTTACTGTTCATAGTCTTGATTGTCATTTTCTTAGATAAGTCCCTTTAACATTTCATTAATAATAAGGGCTTGGTGATGATGAACTCCTTTAAATTTTCCCCCTTTATGTGGGAAGCACTTTATCTGTCCTTCCATTCTAAATGAAAGCTTTGCTGGATAGAGTAATCTTGGATGTAGGTCCTTGCCTTTTAAGACTTCAAATACTTGTTTCTAGCCCCTTCTTGCCTGAAAGCTTTCTTTTGAGAAATCAGCTGATAGTCTTATGGGAACTCCTTTGTAGGTGACGGTCTCCTTTTCTCTTGCTGTTTTTAAGATTCTCTCCTTATCTTTAAACTTGGGTAATTTAATTATGATGTGTCTTGGTGTGTTCCTCCTTGGGTCTAACTTCTTTGGGACTCTCTGAACTTGCTAGACTTGCATGTCTATTTCCTTCATCAGATTGGGGAGGTTTTCCTTCATTGTTTGTTCAAATAAGTTTTTCAATTTCTTCCTTTTCCTCTTCTCCTTCTGGCACCCCTAATATTCAGATGTTGGGGCTTTTAAAGTTGTCCCAGAGGTTCTTCAGTCTCTCCTCATTTTTTTGAATTCTTTTTTTTTTAATTTTTATTGTTATTCAATTACAGTTGTATGCCTTTTCTCCCCATCCCTCCACCCCACCCCAGCTGAACCCACCTCCCTCCCCCACCTAAACTCTCCCCCTTGATTTTGTCCACGTGTCCTTTATAGTGGTTCCCGTAATCCCGTCTCCTCACTGTCCCCTCACCACTCCCCCATGGCTATTGTTGGATTGTTCTTAACTTCAATGTCGCTGGTTATATTTTGTTTGCTTTTTTCTTCTGTTGATTATGTTCCAGTTAAAGGTGAGATCTTATGGTATTTGTCCCTCACCTCCTGGCTTATTGCACTTAGCATAATGCTCTCCAGTTCCATCCATGCTGTTGCAAAGGGTATAAGCTCCTTCTTTCTCTCTGCTGCGTAGAATTCCATTGTGTAAATATACCATAGTTTTTGGATCCACTGATTTGCTGATGGGCACTTAGGTTGCTTCCAGTACTTAGCTATTGTAAATTTTGCTGCTGTGAACATTGGGGTGCATAGGTTCTTTTGGATTGGTGTTTCAGGGTTCTTAGGGTATAATCTCAGCAGTGGAATTGCTGGGTCAAAGGGCAGTTCCATTTTTAGTTTTCTGAGGAAATTCCATACTGTTTTCCACAGTGGCCTCACCAGTCTGCATTCCCACCAACAGTGCACTAGGGTTCCCTTTTCTCCGCATCCTCTCCAACATTTGTTTGTGGATTTGTTTATGTTGGCCACTCTGACTGGTGTGAGATGGTACCTCATTGTGCTTTTAATTTGCATCTCTCTGATGGTTAGTGATGCTGAGCATCTTTTCATATGTCTCTGGGTCCTCTGTATGTCTTCCTTGGAGAAGTGTCTGTTCAAGTCCTTTGCCCATGTTTTAACTGGGTTGTTTGTCTTCCTGGAGTGGAGTCGTGTGAGTTCTTTATATATTTTGGAGATCAGGCCCTTGTCTGAGGTATCACTGGGAAATATGTTTTCCCATACTGTTGGTTCTCTTTGTATTTTAAAGCTGTTTTCTTTATCCATGCAGAAGCTTTTTAATTTGGTGAGGTCCCATTTGTTTATTCTTTCCTTTATGTCCCTTGCTTTAGGGGATGTGTCTGTGAGGATGTTGCTGCGTGGAATGTCTGAGGTTTTCCTGCCAATGTTTTCCTCTAGGACTTTTATGGTGTTACGACTTATATTTAAGTCTTTTATCCACCTTAAATTTATTTTTGTGTATGGGGTAAGTTGGTGATCAAGTTTCATTTTTTTGAATTCTTGTTTTTTCATTCTATTCTAGTTAGACGTTTAGTTCTTCCCTTTGTTCCAAGTTGTTGATTTGAGTCCCATTTTCCTTCCCTTCACTGTTGGCTCCCTGTATATTTTTCTTTATATCAGTTTGTATAGCCTTCACTTATTCCTTTATTTTGTGACCATGCTCAATCATTTCTGTGAGCATCCTGATTACCAGTGTTTTGAACTCTGTATCTGATAGGTTGTCTACCTCCTCATCACTTAGTTTTTTTTCTGGAGTTTTGATTTGTTCTTTCATTTGGGCCATAATTCTTTGTATTGACACACCTGTACATTATAAGGGGTGGAGTCTTAGGTATTCATCAATGGGGTGCAATCCACTTCTCTGTGTTGTGGTGCTATTTGTTGGGGGGAGGGGTCATAGGGGGAAAATGCCACTTTCTTGGCTCTGCCCCACTTTCAGTCACTTACCTCACTACCCACAAGTGAACTGGGCCCTTCTGGTGCTGATTCCTGGGTGAGTGGCTTTGTGTACAATCTGGGACCCCATGGGTCTCTCCTAGGTACTCCAAGGACTGCATCTTTATGGGCACTTTATTCAGATGCTGGTGATCTGAGGAGACCACAGGTTATGTACCCTCAAAGCCATCTTAACATCTCATCTCAAGATGAAATGTTTACAAGGAGAAGAAAGGGTGGGTAAGGGGTTTGGAAAAAGGTTAATTTGGTAGAATGGTAGGTAAGGGGTTTAGAAAAGAGGTTAATTAGATAAGAATAGCAGTACTAGGTGATTTTCCTACTACTATTTTATCTGTTGATCACCAATTCTTTCTCTGCCTCAGAGACATTCCCTCTGAGGAACACAATGGCTCAGATACAAACTCCATAACTTGCAGACCTCCTGGGGCACAAAGGTTGAAATCACTTAAGCTATCAACTATAACTGAAGTTAAAATCTTTAAGTCTTGAGTTCCCCTATAACTTTTTGTTTATTTTAGCTATATTGAGAATTTAAGTCTTGTGTGTAACATTTGATCTTTGCTTCCAAAATTTTTTCTATTGTGTTTTGGGAAATACTTTGTTATCTCTAGATGAGAAAAACTTGCCTATGTGTTCTTCAAAACTATTTAATGTTTTTACATGAACATTTAGGTATAATATATATGAGATAAACAACCTACATATATAATACAGATATATATATATCAGAGACAGACAAAGAGAGAAAGAAAGAGAGAGAAGAGCACAAGAGCACTTTAATGCTATGGACCCTAGTTTGAAACATGATTATGAGGAGAGAACATTTAACCTCACTAGTAAAAAGTACAGTAGAAATAAGTATGATTGCCCAATGTGATGGAGAGATAAATTCTATCTAAAGTGAATGTCTATCCAAAAACATACAAAGTAGAAGTAAATAGTTATTCCTTGTGTTTTGTTAATTTAAAAATGTTTTTTATCACCAGGCCCCAACAATATATGGATTTAACTCAACTGTGTATATCAGATAAAAAAATATTAAGATCTCCCCAACCAGACAAATATATTTGAGGGAAGCCATTATGACTTATCTTTTCTTACCTATTCTATATACTATTTAATAGAATATAGTATTAATCATACAGTATAGTTTAATAAATCTTAAATATTTTACAAAGTAGAACTATACACTTTATAAACATTAAAGTATAAAGAACTTACTAATTTTTCTATCATCATTGTCCTAGAAAATGTTCTTTATTCTTTTAATAAAAGAAAAACTTACTGTATTTTAAAAATACATGTCACATCCCAAAATAAACACTCCTAAACTTTTAGTACTTCAAATTCCAGCTGCTTTCTACTAAGGTAGAAAGAGAATTATGATCTAAATACTGTTTGTAACTCACTTAAATATTCACTTTAGTTATTTCTCAGAATCTCTCTATTACATAGTGCAGTTAACAAGCTTGCTAAATTTATTGTGACAGACACTATTATATCCTACTCAATACCCATTTTCAAGCATGGTCTTTGACGTCCTTTTCTCCTATAGGAATTGAAATGCACAAAACTTGATTTTATAGCCTGTCTTTCAGTTAGGATTAGCTATGGGGCCAAATTCTGACTAATGAAATCTAAACAGAAACTTGCTGGTTATGGTTTGCTAAAAGCTTTGCCTTTCTCAATGAAAAGGGACAGGTAGGGATATTATTGCCATTCGCTTGCACATCTATTACTCTGACGTGAAAACAGATATCCTGCCTGGATGTACAGCTGGCATATCTGTAATCAGGAGGAAAGGAACCCAAAATTCTGCATGACAGAGAAGAAAAATAGGTCCTGAAGCCATGGATTATCACTAAACAGTTTAACCATCTCCAGCAAGACTCTGCTCTTGTTAAATGAGAAAAATAAATTCTTTTTTGTTTAAGGGATACAATCAGATTTTCTGTTTGTTTTAGCCAAGTGCATTTCCCCCCAAACTTTTGATGCAAATCCCTTCCCTCCCTTTTTATTGAATTTATTGGGGTGACACTGGTTAACAAAACTATACATGTTTCTTAACCGGTAGAATTATTTACTCATCTCCATTTTCTCTCCATTTTCAGACATAATTCTCTGGGAGCCTCTCTATTGCTCAGAAAACAAAGACAACTAATGAATATTTATCCTACTTAAAAGAGTAAAGAGGAACATTTACACAACTGTTTCTTGGGCCTAGAATTCCCTAAATTTAACCTTACCTCACTGTGATCATATGTTTGGCAATTTTTTGGACTTAAATATCTTTATCTTCTTCCATTTGGGTCAAGAGAAGAAAAGAGGAACAAAATTTCTTGAGCCAAAGTAAGAAAACTTCAAATTTAAAACATGAAATAAAAAGCGATAGTAAATATAAGTGCAAGTGTATTTTTTCACTTATTCTTTCACTAATTTAGTCAGTCAACCAATATTGATCTCTTAAGTCACACATACTGTATTTCAGGAAAGATGTGGTGAATGATATTTTTGTGATATTTCCTTCCTTCCTTTCTATTGATCTTAAACTGTTATTCTAATAAGAGCCAGACTCAGATAGGCATTATTAAAGTAAATCTAAATTGGATTACAGTTCTCTATTTTAGTGGGCACAAGTGTGTCAGACCACAAAGGACCAATCATCTGTGGTCAGAAAAAAAACATTAAGCAATTCTCACCTACATAGAGCCTAGAGAAAAAATTATAATAAAAGGGAAAAGAGGACAAATACAGATTTATTTATTGTGGAGCCCTGGCTAGTGTGGCTCAGTTGGTTGAAGCATCAGCACATAAACAGAAAGGTCGAAGTTTCAATTCCCTGTCAGGGCACATGCCTAGGTTGTGGGTTGGTCCCAGTAGGGGCATGTGCAAGAGACAACTGATTGATGTTTCTCAGTCACATCAATGTTTCTCTCTTTCTCTCTCTTTCCCTTTCCCTTTCTCTAAAATCAATAAGCATGTCCTCAGGTGATCATATAAACAAACAAACAAACTTGTGGAATTGTTTTTTTTTTAATATATTTATTGATTATGCTATTACAGTTGTCCCACTTCCCCCCCACTCCACTCCATCCTGCCCACCCCCCTCCCTCCCACATTCCCCCCCTATAGTTCATGTCCATAGGTCATACTTATAAGTTCTTTGGCTTCTACATTTCCTACACTATTTTTACCCTCCCCCTGTCTATTTTCCCCCTATCATCTATGCTACTTATTCTCTGTACCTTCCCCCCCCTCCCCCTCCCACTCCCTTAATGACAACCCTCATGTTCTAGTTGTTTGCCTAGTTTGCTCTCGTTTTTGTTTTATGTGTGGCCGTTAATAACTGTGAGTTTGCTGTCATTTTTACTGTTCCTATTTTTGATCTTCTTTTTCTTAGGTAACTCCCTTTAACATTTCATATAATAAGGGCTTGGTGATGATGAACTTCTTTAACTTGACCTTATCTGAGAAGCACTTTATCTTCCCTTCCATTCTAAGTGATAGCTTTGCTGGATACAGTAATCTTGGATGTAGGTCCTTGCATTTAATCTTGGGTAATATAATTATGATGTGCCTTGGCGTGTTCCTCCTTGGGTCCAGCTTCTTTGGGACTCTCTGAGCTTTTCGGACTTCCCGGAAGTCTATTTCCTTTGCCAGATTAGGGAAGTTCTCCTTCATTATTTGTTCAAATAAGTTTTCAATTTTTTGTTCTTCCTCTTCTCCTTCTGGCACCCCTATAATTCGGATGTTGGAACGTTTCAAGGCATCCGGGAGGTTCCTAAGCCTCTCCTCATTTTTCCAAGTTCTTGTTTCTTCATTCTTTTCTGGTTGGATGTTTGTTTCTTCCTTCTGGTCCACACCATTGATTTGAGTCCCAGTTTCCTTCGCATCACTATTGGTTCCCTGTATATTTTCCTTTGTTTCTCTTAGCATAGGCTTCATTTTTTCATCTGTTTTTCGAATAGATTCAACCAAGTCTGTGAGCATATTGATAACCAGTGCTTTGAACTGTGCATCCGATAGGTTGGCTATCTCTTCGTCGCTTAGTTGTATTTTTTCTGGAGCTTTGAAGTGTTCTGTCATTTGGGCCATTTTTTTGTTTGTCTGTCTGTCTTGGCGCGTCTGTTACTTTAAGGGGCGGAGCCTTAGGTGTTCACCTGGGCGGGGTAATGCTGGTCGCTGCGCTGTGACGCTGTACGTGGGGGAGGGGCCGAGTGGGAGCAATGGCGCCCGCCTCACTCTGCTCCGGCTTTCAATCTTTCACTCCGCTACCCACAATCAAACTGGGCCACTCTGGTGCTGGTTCCCGAGTAAGTGGGCCTGTGCACACTCTAGGCCCCTGTGGGTCTCTCCAACAACCTCTCCCGCGAGGCTGGGAGTCTCTCCCGCTGCCGCCCCAACCCCCACGGGCGTTTTCAATCAGAGGTTTGAGGCTTTATTTCCCTGAGCTGGAGCCCTGGGTTACTCGGCCTGCTTCGTTCCCCGCCGTTCGTCAGGTTTATCTGTGGGCGAATGTGGTGCCACGGGGTGCTACCCGCTGCTCTGCCTGCCCCGTTCTCCGCCACTCTGAGTCCGGCCCTCTGGGTTTATCTGTGCAAATGTGGGGCCGCAGGGTCTGCTAGTGCTCGGACTGCCTGCGCCATTTGTCCCACACTCCGCCAGTCTCAGTCCTGCCACAGCCACGAGAGTCCTCTCCACCCCGGTGCCTGTCTCCGCCCCTCCTACCAGTCTGGATGAATGTTTATTTTCTATTTCGTTGGTGTTGGTCCCCCTTGCTGTTCGATTCTCCGTCAGTTCTGGTTGTGTGAGGAGGCGCAGTGTGTCTACCTATGCCGTCATCTTGGTTCTCCTGGAATTGTTTTTTAATACTTGTTTGTACCAATGGTATGTTCACAGGTATAAGAACCCATAGCCACAATTTGAATAAGCAACAAACACACACAACAAAAAATGTACTCAACTAATTTTCAAGAGGCAGATTAAACTCATATTTCACCATTAAAATAACAAATTTGTCTTGTTACAATACATTAGCTACAGATCTCAAAATTTTGGCTCTTGTTCTATTTCATGACAATACCTCTTTATTCTTATTTATTTTTAATGGAGAGTGAAGTAAAACTGACCTTTACATAAATGACTTCATCTATATGGAAGTCATCTCATTGACTTCTCTGGTGAAAGACTTATATACAAGCTCACATTTAAAAAAAAGCCAAATATCAAAATTTTAATCCTTACTCTTCTTTGTATTATATTTGTACCACACTTGAAGCTCATTCTTACTAGCTTTCTAAGGATTTATGTAGTTCCTCAAGACTAGGTTAAGAGTCAAATCAGTTCAATGTTACAGTCCTCACACTGTACCATCATCTATCCAGGCTTTTGCCATTAGCTCTTGCACAGAGTTTACAGTTTTTAAGCAACAAATAAAACGAAAGCTAAACAGCTGGAATAAGCTGTATTTGTTAGTGGTAGTGAAATCTCCACAAAACCTGGTTTTATTTTTATAAAAATATGAAACCTCTATAAATAATAGTTGTGTAGAAATAATTCCTGTTGATTTGAAATATTACCATTTTACTTATCTCCATTAAATTATTTTAGTCTGTTTTGCTCATCCTGAAACTGATCTTGAAATTGGAGGAACTGAAGAAATATAAAATGTGACCATTCTACAGGCTAGTTGAGAGATTATTTTTAAGTAGTACTAAAATTTATTTAATTCACCTAATTTTAACTACGTACATTTACCTAAAAACTGATCATATTTTCATTTTTGCATTAGTTAATATTACTTATGCTTCACACTATTTTATGAAAATGAAAGCCTTAAATACCCTTCTTTATGTCCCTTTAAAGCTTTTCTTAAATACAATTACTAGCTACCTATTTCAAAATGTTTATTTCTAAATGACAATTGTTGTAAGTCTTTGGAGATTCCTTTTTCTTTCTTCAGATTTTAAGTTATAGGCATATTAAGCAAAAGCATGCATTTATTTTATCTGAGAACATAAAGCTTTATCATCTAGGGCAGGGGTTGGTAAGCTGTGGCCCATGGGCGGAATCCACTCCAATACCTGTTTTTATAAATGAAGTTTTACTAGCACACAGTCATGCTCTTTCATTTAGGTGTTGTCTAGGGTTCCTTTCCTGCTACAAGGCTAGAACTCAGCTGTCTGACAGAGAATATATGGTGCAGAGAGCTGCAAATATGTACTATCTGGCCCTTTACAGAGAAAAAGTTATATTGTAAGAGGATATGTGAACAGATCTGGAAGATACATATATAGAATACTCATATTTTTAGTTCGGAATCAATATTGAAAACTGTCGTGTTTGTGTCACGAAAGGGTTTTGGTACAGAAAACTACAGTAACGTTGCAGTTTACTCGGATTTGTGTCCAGAATCCGAATGAGAAGCAGGAATGGTAGATCTCAGTTTCGTGTCTACCAGATTATAGTCTCCCCTCTAGCAGCACATACCTCACCCTACACTTTTCTTCTTTTAACTTTGTGTGTCACATTTATGCCCAAAGTTATAACTTTATAACCAAAAAATAGAAAACTCTGATATGGTCATGCAAAATTCTATCACTTAAACATATTTTTATTTTACATCTTTTATAAGATGTATATTAATAAATAAATTCAAATTGTTAAATTCCTTACTGACATTGTTTTCTGAGTTTCATAATTGTTTTATATCTTTATATACTTTAATTATTATAAATAAATGTAGTACTCTCAATGTATGCTTTACAAACCTTATTTAGTGAAGTATAATAAAAAATTAACTTAAAAATGTATTCTTTTATTTAATCATGTATTCCTTTATCTAATAAATATTTATTAATATACTAGATGCTAGGGAGTGTACTAGGCCTGGAGGATACAGTAATGAATTGGATTTACTTCTACTGACAAAGAAGGAACCATTTATACTGGCTATGACAATGCCTTTAAACATTTGTTGTTTAAAATAATTTTGACATGTTTTATAGTTCTCCAGAAACACACCTACAAGCCATGCTCACAGTGGAGGTATGCTCATTATTAAATACAAATTGATTCTGCTTAGCAGTTAAAATCTGCTTTCAAAATAAAATGCTGATTATACAGAGTATTTTAATAATTGATTAGAGTTAATATGTCAAAATAAGAAAGATATTTGAATTGTAGATATTAGTTTTACCATAGAATTTTATATCCATTCTAATTTATGGATGAATTTTAGACTATTTAGTTAGAAAGTAGTTAGTAAATTATCATGAAATGTAACTTTCAGAGAATATTCAGGTATTCATCCATTCATCCACTCAATGAGCATGCCCTGGGTGCCTCATACGAGCCGGGCTCTTCTCTAGGCCTTGGGAATATAGCAAATAAACATGAGAGAAGTTTTTGCCTACATGGAGCTCACATTAAAGTTGGTGGGAGACAGACATTTGAGTAAAACTGGAAATGGTGATAAGTGTTATGACGAAAGCAAGGCAGAAAATGGAGTCAGGACTGGTGGACATGCAAAATTGTAATGTTAAATAAAGTATCCATGGGAGTTCTTTCTGACAACATATGATTTTAACAAAGATCTGAAGTAATGAAAAGGAGAGGCTGTGAGGCAAGAATGTGCCTGTGGTTTTCGGGCAACAGCAAACAGACTAGAACGGCTGCGTGGAGTGGGCGGAGTTTTATTAAACATGTTTCTTTTGGAACTGGCAAAATACATGCATGTATAGAGGCATATCAGAGAATATATGCATTTTAAATTTGAACCATTTCTTTTTAAAACATATCTTTTAATTTTTTTCCTAAAATTTATTAGATGTGCCATATGATTATTAACAAATAGCAAAACTATTTGTTTCAAGATTAAGATGAAATATCTTGAACAACATATAAACATTTACTTTTTAAGGAAAGGAGGATAATTTTGAGTTTCAGGATCCTCCTTTAATTCATAGTCTTCTTCTACTTAGTCAAGATATCGTGGTGAGAAGCTATAAAGCTCATGAACTTCAAGCATAGCTCAAAAGTCACCCTGGAGTCCATAAATTTGCCGTGGTGGCTCACCACATTTTCTACAGAGTCTGCTAAAAAGGTATTTTAATGTTTAGGTATTGTTAAAGGTATTCTATGTTTAATCTATCTTCAGATAAAAATATATTTCCAATTTTTAATAGGGAGGTAGAGAAACAAAAAGCCCAGTGTGAATAATTTGGGACTAAATAACTAGAGTTTTATAAGTACTGCTGCTCTCTCCAGGCCCAGGTTTCCAAAGTCAGAGTGTCCTAACCCAGACTGCCTGCTACAGATTCTGGGTTGTCCATGTCTTAACTGGGGGATACTGACATTCTACTTAGTCTCCCTGTGTGCCGGTTTCCTCCTCTGGAAAACACTTATAATAATACCTTATTGTGTTGATTTATTTTATGATTTTATGTAAGTGCTAGAAACAGCATCCGACACAGTAAGCAATTTGTAACTTTATCACATTAAGGGAAGGTTGAATGATATCATCCTAAAATCCACTTACACTCCAAAGAACATATTTGTTCTTGAAACATTTCCTCAAACACCATGAAAAATCATTATGTCAAGTAGGAAGTCACTTAGAGAAGAAGTTGCTGTCCGATAAATGTCTAAAGACAATAAGGGCCATGAAGGGCGAAGTGTGGGTACAGAAAAATAAATGAAGGACTAGTTAAAAATGTTGTGATTTATAAAGCCTTTGAGTTTTTAAGGTCACATTCATTTTAAGGTAATATTACTTTAAGTTCCTTTCAGCACTTTCGCTGTGAGAAGAGTTGACAGGCATTCCAATTTCTGGTCAGCAGTTGTAGAGGTAAATGTATCTGAACCCCCCTCTCCTTCATCCACCATATAGGAACCCAGATTCTGATGCATCTGTGAATTCACTTCCTGGTTTTAGACCAGTAAAGCTATTCTCAGAGGAAGACCCGTTTTGATATACCTGGACTCCTCTAACCAGATTCATAATACCCCCCCCCACTTTTTACCTCAACAAATCATTATTTGTACCTCTTTATTTTCTAGTATTTCCTCAGGGTATTCTGTTAAGGTAAGACACAGTATGATGTCATTTCCAACCAACATCAGACTATTTGTTTCAAGATATTAATTAACTTCCTGCTTAATTTGTCACACTTAATTTGCAATTAGGCATGTAAGGCTATTAAAAACTGTGGTTGTGGTGTTTGCATCTGGCCGAGGCAGTGGCCACTGGCAGCCTTGATTTATCACTCTTCATTTAAATTCCTGCGCCAATGATTTTAGTTCCTAAATGCTGTGACTGGCATTTATGGATTTCAACATCAAAGTGAAAATAAGCTACAGTTAAGAACTCAGCAGCTCAGATCGATGAAAAACGGTTTTAAAACTGAACACCCAGCCGTTAAATCCTAGAGGCTTGACCAAAAAGTGTTTAGTGCTCAGAGATGCTGCTGTGGGAAGCTCGAATGGCTGTTTATAAATCACTATAAAAAATATGCATCTTGTAACAGTGTCATGTAAATTTGCTACCAGATGGCAATTATTTTCACTAAGCCTGCTTCCTTCCTTAAAAGAAACCCCCCTCTAAATAGTCAGCTTCTCTCTCTGGCAAATCTCATCTTTGATATTCAAATATATTTATCCAGCATTGCTTATGTTCAAGGAAGCAGAATATAATATTGTTACTAAAACCCAGTCCATACTATTGCATGCAGAATTATCTCCTGAATTAAGTGAGTACGATTCTGCAGCTTTCTTACCAAAGACTGACTGTGGTGTAAGCCTTCCAGTGAAGATTTCTTCAGATACATACGTGAAGAATTAGGCTTTTCTGTAACTCTGTCAGAAACAAATTGTGAGAATTTGTTCCTCCCCAGTGGCTTCATAATCTCAATGCTCAACACTCCTTGTATGGCCATTCCAAATGCTATTCTTCATTTAGAGTAAAGCTCCTCCAGGAAGTATTCCAACTCAACTATAAACACTTACTTTAGGAATAAGCTTCCTTTTATTCTTTGCTAGCCATTTTAAGCCTTCTAACCTTGTCTCCCCAATTAGAGTAAGTAAAGCCTTTGAGGAAGCCCCACTAACTTCTTTCTTTCTTATCTATACTGTGTGATGAAACGTAGTACTGATCACACATATGGCTTATTAAATGTTTGCTCATTCATTTATTTAAGAAATTTACTGAGCAGCTACTTTATATGTAATACTGTTCAAGGCTATGGAGCCAGAGTGAACCAACCATTAACATACAGTGAATAAGTCCAGACCTCATGAAGTTTAAATTTCATTTTTGGAAGACAAAATTATCTTTGGAATTTATTACAAAATGAAATTAAGTGATGAAATAAATCACACAGCCAAATCACTTACAAGAAAATGACTTAGGTACAATCTTGGGAAATAAACAGAATCAAAACAATTGATAAACAAAAGTAAAAAGAGGTAAGTCTGAAAGTGACAGAGAGCTGAGTGTGAAAGAAAGGAAGAGGAAGACACATTCTCATTGTTTTGCTCAGTAAAAATTGTTTCTATTTTATATCACCAAATATTAATGTAATAAATTTTTTATTCTTTCTTACTGAAAATAAAAAAGGTATATACTTGAATATGCAAGGAAATATTATTGAGATACTTCTGCTTTACCTTTTAAAAACAAATGTACAATTCGAGGTCACTATGTCAAATTTTCAAAAATACCTGAACTATTACAGTGTACAACCTAAAGTAGTTTCTATATTCATGGAAAGTTACAATAAATTTTAGGAGGAGATATATTTTTTAGAGTTGAACTTACTGGAGTGACATTGGTAATGGGGGTGTCAAAAAGAGTATTTTATATCTTTAAACCAGGGTGTCAAACTCATTTTCACCAGGGGCCACATCAGCCTCGCAGTTGCTTGAAAAGGGCCAAATGCAATTTTAGGACTCTATAAATGTAACTACTCCTTAACTAGGGGCAAGGAGCTCAGTGCTGCCGCCAGGTAGAAACAAGGGGCCAAGCCGGATAAAACAAGGTGGAGGGCCGGATTCAGCCCGAGGGCCTTGTGTTTGCCACCTGTGCCTTAAACCATTATTTTCTTATTTTTATTAGATCAAGTCTGAAATTCTAAAGTTTATGTGTGCATAGAATGTTCATCATGTTAATGTGTTTACTGAATATTAGAATGCTCATGTTATCCAATGTAATCTACTCATTTTGCAAATTAATAATTTGAGGCCCAGTAGAAAGATCGAATAACTTGTCTGAATTTACATAGCTGGATAGTAGCAGTTTAGGGACTAGAACTCAGGGTTGATCAGATTCTGACTAGCTGTTTTCTCTTTGTATATGACTAAACTACTGGATATTTCAAGAGAGAGAAAAAAAGAACGGCATTAAGAGCTGTAAATTCATGAGTGTGCAGATGGTAAATAGCAGACAACAATGTATGCAGGCTATGAAAGTTCGGGCCCTAGAGATCCATCAAACGTAATGGACAATAATCTCCCCTGTATATTTTCCGGGCATTCCTGCTTAGGTTCACACAACTGAACACTATGCCTTCTGCAGGCCTGTTTCAGGACGATGAGTGTATGTATAGAATGCTCACTGTTGATGTCCTCAGTGATCACTTCGCTACTAAAGGACAAAAGTATCATGGCTTTAAAACTTTTTAAAAGGATCACTTCGAGTATGGTAGAAGTTTGCCGGAGTGTGTGTGTGTACATGCATGTAGAGGGTCTATGTGTGTATGTATGTATATCCATACACTTAATTCAAAAGTTTATTTTATTAAATATTTCATGCATAGATTTTATATGAAAGTTGCTATGTTTGGATATTTGGCCTTGGGATATAAACATTTACCAAAAACCCAACAGATGGAAGGAGACTTGACTTGGGGTGATAAACACACAATACAATATCCAGAGGACATAATGTAGATGTGTACACCTGAAACCTATACAATTTTATTAATGAATGTCATCCCAATAAATTCAATTAAAAATCCAATAGAAAAAAAAACCTAACATACAATGGAAATGCAGAACATGGTAAATACTGTGACAGGTAAAAGTAAAAAACTAGAAAATGATAATCAAGGCCAGATCAGGAAGGACTTTATAAGTCACTTTAGAAAAATAACCAACCATAATCCTACGACACATTAGTGTGTCAACATTTGAAAAGTTTGCTATTCATTTTCTTATGACTGTATGTGCACAGCAGTTGTCTATATAATTGGTTGATGGTGTGTAAAGAGTTTCCTACAGCACTTACTATGGCTATAGTAAATCCTATGGCACTTACAATATTGGTAGCATTCTTTTCATTCATTAGCCTTAACATTCTGTCTTATAGACATAATACATTTTACTTACTACTTATTCTTGGTCATTTAGGACACTTACACATTTCCTTATTATAAATAATGTCTTTTTATACACATATAGTTTTCTATGTTTTATCTTGCTCAGATATTATAGTAGTGAAGTTAAAGAGTATGATAACTTTAGGGTGCTGGATACATATTACCATGTAAATTTGTAATTATTCCTGTTGTGGTATGAGAGTTTTGACCAAATAACACCCTAAGTATTACCATTTACCAAAAAGGACACTACAAGACACACAAAAAAGTTCAATTTGAATAGAAAATAATTACTTATTGTTTTAATTTTAATTATTTTCATTTTTAGCAAGTGAAGATTTTTCTGAATGCATATTAGACAGTTGCGTTTCTCCTGAGAATTGACAGGTCTTGTCCTTCGCCCACTTTTATCATGGTCTATTCATCACAACTATTTTGCCCAGCTCACCACTTATTTTCATCTCACAATAACTGTGAAGTATGAATTTCCATTAAACCCATCTGTCCTTTACTTTGTAATTTATTTTTTGTTTCTCCATTCACATTTAGTTATTATTTACCTACATCTCATTTAAGATTTTATGTTTAATCATTTGGAGTTTGTTTTAAGGTATTTTCTTACTTAAACATAACCTAAAATATTTAAATAATAATTTCCTCAACCAATTTTATTCAATGATGTATAATTTTCCCATTGATTTTTGGTGTATTTTCATCTTATATTACATCTCTTTGCATATTAAGAACTTTTTTCAAGGCTATCTCTTTTGCTCCTTTGATTCGAAAGTGTTTTTATCTTTGCCTTGGAAAAACAAATACCTGAAATGTGAGTTAATTATTCATTAGTTGATTTTGATTAAATATACTTTTTATGTTTTAAGGGGATATTCTTGGATGAGAATCCATTTTTTAAATGTCTTATTCAAATGGAACAGCAGCAGTCCATTTGCACTTGTATAACACCATTATCCTGGCAACAAATGACATACAAACGTGCATGTTTAACATACACACAAAGTGCACTAAATTTTTGGAAAGTGTTATACTTCCTAAGAAAACTTCCTAAGAAAAGTTTTATACAGAAGTTAAGCAAAATTTCAGCGAAGAAATAAAATTATGAGACAAGCAATTAGTTCTTTAAAGGTGAGAATTTGAAAATAAAGGGCTTTTTATGCAAAATACAGTACAGCAATGCCATCTATTTTGTAAAGTGTTTTCATAGCTGGTATGACGAGTATGTGACTGCAATTGCACAGCTCCCGACCCTGCTTAGGGTTCAATGCTCAGCTACGGCCATCTTGAAATTCTTAATAATTTTATCTTTGAACTCATGTTTCCAAGTGAAGTCTGATGGGACACTTAAGCATACACTATGAACTTAAAGCCCCAGCTCTCAGCAAGGTCCAGCCTCTGGCCACCTCCCCACATTCCTGGGATGTGTCATCCCTGGAGCTTCCCTGCTCTCTACGATGCAACCCAATCCCTGCTCCACCCCTTATGGCTGCCACCCTCCTCCTGGGGAAGGTGACTGGGTTTACCTCTGAGGGGGGAGGATCACATTCCTGGGTTGTCTCCTGTCTCCAGTGGGGATCTGAACATGTGCATGGGTAGGGGCTAGGTTAGCCCTGAGGAATATAGAAGTGTATGTGTGTGTCTCTGTGTGTGCTGGCTATTTCTGTTCTATAGAGCCCATGTTTTAGAAGGAGCAAGTTTCTCACCCACCACTCGCAAGTAGCCAACAGCTTCCAGTTAGGAGGTTTAAAGACACTTGGGATTCTCC
Source organism: Desmodus rotundus (assembly GCF_022682495.2). Lineage (NCBI taxonomy): Eukaryota > Metazoa > Chordata > Mammalia > Chiroptera > Phyllostomidae > Desmodus > Desmodus rotundus. Next base: position 76,665,912 of record NC_071388.1, on the reverse strand, counting down.
CTTCCACTGTGGGTTTGAAGGCCTCGAAGACCTGGGGGCAACTTCATTCTCCCTACAATTATTCCAGGGCACAGGGAGTGCTCCCTGGCTGACTCAGTGCTTGAGTGACAACCTTTCTTCCTCTTTCCACCCTCTCTGACCTGACTTACATTTATCTGTTCTGGTTTTCTTGAGACAATTTAGGGACTGGGGACGGAGTGGGGGTTGGGTTACAGAAGAAGAATTGTGTGATTTACATAACTCTGAGTATGAGTTAAATGCTCTTAATTTATATTTAAAAGTAGCATTAAGCAATATAAAGATGAATGTTAAAGGGTATGCTAATGATTTGAAATTTAGTTTTTCTTTACTTAGAAGGACATTAAAATAGCAATTAAAAAAGCATAATGACAAGTTGAGAGAGAAATTACAGAAGGAAAAGCTTTATATTTTAGTACCTTTCATGTCCCTTTTCTCCTGCTTTTTGAACAAAGGTTTCTGCAGTTTAATTTTTCACTGGGCATCACAAATTATGTAGCTGGAACTGACTGTTTAAGAATCCAAACCAAACAGAAAAGTGCTGAGGAATACATGGAAGAAGAAAAAAGCTATTTAATCTAAAGATGCTATATGGAATTAGTCTGATTACAATGTAGCAATTAGTTTCAATCTTTATAAATTTCAGTTTTCTGTAAAAGTGAAGACATTTCACATTTTAATTCTGAACAGAATAATCTGTCAACATTGAAAATCTTTTAGCTTTATTCTTACACACTGTTTTTTCAACTCATTAATATTTAGAGGAAAAGAGGCTTTCAGAGAATATTTTCTAAAACCCTAGTGTTTAATAGTAACCACATCTGAATCAGTTACCCAAATCAGTCTATTTATTTTATTGGCAGAATTTAGTTAGTGAAATTAATTTGGCTTCTATTTTCAAAACAAAGAATGACAATGAAAATAGGCAAATAATTTCCTAGACATTTTTCTAACTATAAGGTAGAGCCTTACATCATTTGATATAGAATATGCAAAGTATGTTAATCTACATTTATTTTCACTGCTAACCAGGTTTATTTTTACAGGATTTAAAATATTTAATAAATAATCTTTACTACTATTTTTCAATTTGCACAAATGCCATTAAAATTGTTGATGTAGTAGTAGAGGCATCAAACACATAATATTATTTTATACTAAAGAAAATAGTCATTTTTCCTGCAAAAATGTAGAGAATTCTTTAGAGAAACAGCTGATGACTTTAAAGGCCAATTGCTTAAAATAAAGTTTAGTATTAAAGAAATTTCTCTAACAATGTATGATCAATAAGAAAACATATGATTGCTATTAAAGAATGGCTTAATATATATATATATATATATAATTTATTTATTTATTTATTTTTCAGAGAGGGGAACAGAGGGAGAAAGAGAGGAAGAGAAACATCAATGTGTGGTTGCCTCTTATGCCCCACCCCCCCAGCTGGGGACCTGGCCCACAACCCAGGCATGTGCCCTAGACGAAGAATTGAATGCTTTGATTCACAGACCTGCACTCAACCACTGAGCCACACCAGCCAGGGAAGAATGTCTCAATGTTGATTAAAATCTTTTGTTCCAAATTCTGTAAGTATAGCACCAGAGGATTTTAGTGAGCATGAAACTTAGCACATGCTAAAAAAACATATGCAGTAATTATTTTCTCATTACTTTCTAGACAAAGTCCTGGTTAAATGTAAGGTTTTGCCCTTTTTATTCCCACTGCCTGGAATAGTCTTATTTCACATAATCACAGTTTTCTCTTTCATTTATGATCTGCTCAAGTATTATGTTATCAAGAGAGGTGTTTTTGGTTTTCCTATGTAAAAATGCCACTATCCCTTTTAATTTCACATATCTTACTTGGCGTATTTCTACATGGGACATAACATTATTCAACACTAAAATATAACATCCATGAAGACAGGGACACTGTTATTCAGTTTTCTCCTTTGTTGCTATAACTCTAGCACACAGAAAGGTTCTGGACAGATAGTAAATAATAAGTATTTTTGAATGAATAACATAATGAGTAAAAGATGAACTCGAACCATCTCCAATTTCTGTTAATGCAATCGACAGAGATATATTGTTACAGACAATGTAGGTCATGGATATTCTTAGTGAAATAATACATCATTCTTGCTATTAAGAAGCTTACATATTGGTCAGGAGAGCAAACTATTACAAAGTATGATTATGGTGCAGTGAGGGAGAAACACGTGTGCTCTTATACATAACTGACTGGGAGCAGTTCAATACCTGTACTTGGCCGAGAGCGGGCCACTGACTAACCTCAGCGAATTCATTGATGAAGTCTAAGGACTTTGCTATATCATCCATTTGTTCAAAAGATGCATGCCACCAGACTTGGAAGTAATTTAATGTTTCTCAGGAATAAAAACAAAGCTTACAATCATCCAAATTCGACTGTAATTTAATATTTGAATGAAACATAAAGTTTTTTTAGTTATGATTAACTAGACTGACATTTCAATTATCTTTTACAAATAAAATATTCAGTATACCTCTTGGAAAAGCAACATGTTTCTTGAGGACACAGGAAAATTTGACCCTTCAGTGTAGGGTGTCTATAGTTTTTGAATATGTAATTTTCTTATATTTAAAAGATATGAAAAATGGAAATAGCACAGCATATCTGTTACTTTAAGTTATGGTTATTGCCTTTTCAACATATGCCATTGGCTTATATTCAGTGTATTTTGGTAAGTATTTAAAACTTTTATATATATATTTCACTCTGAATAGACTTGCATAGATTTTAAAAAAATAGAATATTTGCTGTCAAAAATCTTGAAAACACAGTGAGGACTGTGAGAGATATTCAGACATAAAATACATTAAAATTCATATATAAAGACAAATGAATGTTTACAGTGCTCCTAATTGCCTACTCTAGCAATGTACAAAATGCTGGCATTTGATACAGACTGTATTTCCTGAAGACAGTGAACTATAAATTAAATAGACATCTCAAATTTATAAATATATGAATTTGTTGATTTAAATGTATTTTCAATGTCAGTTCAATTAATTTATGAGAAAATACATGAAATATGCAATCAAAATGTGGGCCTAAGGCAAGACCTATACAGAATAGTCACCCAATGGCAGAGACAGGAGTGTTGAATGTATAATTTAAGAAGCCAGTGAATTGCACAAGCTGCTTTTGACAATAATTGCTTTAAAGACCCTTTAGCAAATATCAGTAGAGTGGGTTTGAAATTTAGCATGTCTTTCATTTTGAACATGGTCCCTAAAGGTTTTTGCACATTTCACAATATCCACAAACACAATTTGTTTCAGGTTGACTTTCCGTGATTAACATTGTCCTGTACTGTCTCTGACCCGAAAATCCCTTTTACTGAACCACACAGCTTAGTGTTCCTATCAGGAAATGAAGATTAAAAAAAATGTTTTCTCTGTGTTGCTTTCTTGTTTTGCTCTCTAAATGAAACACCTTTAAAGACTATTTAAATAAACTAGGAAAATAGAAGGTTACAAATATAGCTCTTAGGGATTATAGAAGTCAGTTAATTAAGGTTTATTGCAAAGATTTCTAATTATGAGAGTCATAGTCTTAAATCTATAATCTTACTTATCCAACTAGCATCAGAATAATCAAGAAATGTTTCACATAACTACAGCTAAGTGGTTCTAAGTCATTTGGAAATTTTTAAAACATTTGTTTAATTGTAAACAGCAAACAGTTAAGTCAGGGTTGTTTAATGTAGTTTCCTTAATATTTCTTAAGTATGAGAAAAGATTACAGGAAAGAAAAGGCAATTCAGTCCAAAATTCCTCTTTACCTACCTGCATGTTCCAAACTGTACATAAACAGAGTAGTAAAAGTGTAATTAATATAACTATTTATATCTTTTGGTTTCTGATATTTTATTTCCTTACTCACATAAGAGTTATCTTATGAACAATATTATGATGATGATTTTCTTTACCTTGTGGCTCTGATAATATATCAGCATTTTCTGATAAATGCTGATTCTCTAACTTGTCTTGGATAATTTGCAGATACACCCACTCATTTCTCCAAATTTTAGGTTAAACCTCCAGTTCCTTCCTCATATCCCTCTGTAACTCTGCAACAGACAAACTATTTAATATATGCTCTTGATACATTAGTCATCAGTGTATAATTCCTCACCTGCTCAACCTTTTCTTCATTCCTTCTACTCAGAATTCTTTCCTGTTTCCCAGTCTCATTTTGCCTAGTGACATTCTAATCATCTTTCAGGACAGAACTTAGTTGAAATGGTGTTTCCTAGGGAAGGGCAGCCCTTATCCTCCAGACCTGGAGAATACATGATGTTAGACCATCCTGAGCTTCTCTGCTTTGTAGGACTTAATGACAGAACTGATTACATAGTTGTCAAGTAACTTGTGTACAATCTGCCTCCCCACCGGAGTATAAGGTTTATAAGGGCTCACTCACCATTGTTCATATGTTGAATAAATTAAAGGTTTATGAGTAGCACATAATGTTGGTACATTTTATTGCAAAACCAATGATATGTAACCTACAGATAATGAAACAAATAACTAACAGTGGTCCCTTCAGTCCAATGAAATTGCAACTTGTTATCAGATAACATTGGAAATGCGCCTCTCAGGCACTTCCAAGAGTATTTCCAAAGATACCCGAGTAAATGATCAGAAGTCCCTTCCTCTGTCTGCAGCAGTGAAAGTATTATCTTTTCAAGGTGGTCAGTACAGAGACAGCTGAAGTTTGGTTCTTGGACACTCCAGTTTCTACAAGCTTCTTTTTTACCCAGCACCAGCATCGGACCCCTTTTGATATGAAAAGAGTAACTATACATCCATAGAGGAATTATTTCATAATGTTACCCTTGCTTGGAGTATTTTCATTTTTAAAGATGTGAATCTTTAATGTCAGAGTTTCAGGCACAAGGAGAGAGGGGCTTCTTGGTGTCTCTAAAGATTATGACATGACAATAGTCACTCATGCACGTAAGGCTGGTCATAATATTTTGTTAATATACACAGGGCATGTTTTAGTTCAGTTTAGGACCTTTATTTATTTTCCAAAAAAATTTAAGTATATGTTGATTTATCATATCTGAAAAGGTCAAATTAAATTAGCAATAATTGTTTCTTCAACAAAGATAAACCTATCAGGGAAGATTGTTTAATGATATTATTCATCCAAAATATATAGTCTTGATATATGGATACTACATTTCATTCCATGCTTGATATATCTGCTGTCCTTATATCAACACTGTTAATGAATTCTCTCATTCTATCCTTTTGCTAAGGAGAAAAGTAGATTAGATAAATTTTCATCTAATCCTAGAATGAAGGGCTGCCATATGTATGTATGAAATTATGAAGCATATTAACATATATATTTTATTTATAGAGATATATTTTTTATCCTAACATAATTATTTATATCCTATAGTTAAGAATAGTTATTGTTTTGGGATTTTTTTTATTAGATAGTAGCAAAAATGCCTTAGAAATAACCTGTAACAAAATCCAAAGATGGTGATTGTGTAATACTATTTGTCTTTTCTTTATTTATTAGATGCATTTCTGAAGACATCAGCAAAGTGAACTTACGTGTAACATTTTGAATAAAATAGTCACATCCATTTCAAATATGTTTCAGTAGAATATTTAAGTTTTCTTCCTGCACATTTTACAGGTTTAGCAATGTTGTTAGCTTTGTATTTTTCAATAATTATAGATTCACAGAAATTTGCAAAAAAGGGTATAGTGAGGTTCCATGTACCCTTTACCCAACCTTTCCCAATGTTAACTACCTGCATAACTGTAGTACAACATCAAAACCAGGAAACTGACATTGGCAAGATCCCCAGGACTCCTGTATTCCTGTGAGTGTCTATGCAATTTGTCACCTATGGAGCTTCATGTAACTACCACCACAATTAAGAATCAACTGTATTACCATCACAAGGCTTCCTCCTGCTACCCATTCACAGCCACATTTCTATCCCTATTCCCTAGCCCCTGGTCACCACTAATCCATTCTCCATGTTTAAAATTGTGTTACTTCAAGAATGTTATACAGATCATATGGTATATCAACATTTAAAATTGTCATTCACACTCATCATTGTGCCCTTAAAGTTAATCCAAGAGCTTGTATTAATAGTTTGTTCTTTTTTATTGCCTAGTTGTATTCCAACACTTTCACTATACTTTTATTTAAAATATCATTTTATGTCATTTTTGGTGTTTGTTATGGACTGAATTTCATCCTACCAAAATTCTTATGTTGAAGACTAACCTTGATTCCTCAGAATGTGACTGTATATACAGACAAGGTGTTTAGAGAGGTAACGAATGTAAAATGAAGTCATATGTGTAGGCTCTAATCCAATATGACAGTAACCTTATTAGAAAAAGAGATTAGGATACAGGCACACACAGAGGAAAGACTACATGAAGACCCAGGAGAGGAGAGACGTGCGAATGAATTCAATCCGCTTGATACCTTCCCTGATCTTGGACTTCTAGCCTCTGGAACTGTGAGTAAATACATTTCTGTTTAAGCCACCTAGTCTGTGCCATTTGTTATAGCAGACCTAGCAAACAACTACAGTGTATAAAAATAGTTTTGTCTTTATAAATGTGTTTCATATATGTTCATGTCCAATACTTTTATTACATAAGACAATCATTGTGTATCCACGTAATTTATGAGCACTTCTCAAAGAGAGTTTTTAAAATCTCTGAAGCTTTTCCTGTATCATGCTCTGCAATAAATTATGTTATGGAAGAATTAAAGAGAATACATGCTTATAAAATACCATAGGAATATTCACACCTAATTATGTTGTAGCAAAAATCAATAGCATTATAAAGGGAATATTTAACTGAAAGCAATTGGATTTTTTTTTAAAAAAAGCAGTTTAGTCACTTTTTGCAAAGCATACCTAAGCAATAGCATTGGGGCATGTTCCTGGATCATGGTTAAGTATGTTGACTAAAATCTTTTCATAATATAGACATGAGTTATAATGAACATAAATTCTTACTATTTGCTTTGTTTGTTACTAAAAAAAATGGCAACATAAGTAGGGTAGCTCAATTTGAATTCCTTTAACAACATCTCATTTGCGTCTACTATTCATTGTTAAGTAATATGAATTGACTCATTAAGATAATTTTGTATAGGATTATATGAAAAAACATAAACTCATAGATGACAGAGAGAAGCATTGTATCTAATTAACCAAACTACTAAGAAGTGATATCAAAAATATCTTTACCTTAGGAAACAACAAGAAACAACAACCAGAAAATAACCTCTGTAATGTATAGAGTATACAATTGCACCTCAGCGAAGATAAGCCCACCAAGGACAATATGCGTCAAAAGGGAATTATGGGTCTGTTTTGAGAAAACAGCAGCGGAACTTACCGTCTTGATCTGTGGTCACTGTAATAGCTGTGAATGGCTTGGGAGAAAAACTCAACTCAGAAACTCCATTCGTGGCTTCTATTTCAAAGGTGTAATTCACGTGAGACACGAAGTCAAGAACTACCACGGAACTGTTGATCAGGCCAGTGTGTCTTGGGACGAAGCGGAGTCCTCCACCACAGTCCTCGCACTGGCTGGTGTCTGAGCCACACTTCTTACAGATTACACTGTACGTGAGGTCTTTTCTCCCTCCCGTGTCACTTGGTGGGCTCCATTCTAAAATAAGGGCTGTTTCATTGATGTTAAATACCACATTCCTAGGAGCTGAAGGTGGCCCTAGAGAAAAGCAATTAAAAAACAAATGTACATGTATAGGACAATAAAATTATGGTGCCAACTTGAAAACTTCATCAATAAATACTTGTCAATCTTTTATATTAGTTTGAGCTCTTTTTTCTGATGGGAACCATAAAAAATACGCATGGTTAAAAACACCCGACAAAGTCTAGTAAGAAAGGAATCTTTAGGGGTGAAGATAGTCTATAATCTAACTTTTTGGTATATGAATCTCAACATTTAATATAAAAAGCTGTAGATCTCCAAAAGATATGGTAATTATCCTCTTTTAAGTTTGGTGAGTGAAAATATATACTAATCAAATGTTATTTTAAATTATGTTATAGCTTTAATTACATGGTAATAATTACTTCACCATTTTCAAAATTTGAAAAAATAGTAACATATGTTATATATGTTACATATGTATACATATGTTATAGTACATATAAAAATAGTAGAAAATAGTATAAAAATAGTATACATATGTTATAACAATATGTGTATATCGTTATATGAATATATATGAGTATACATTGTATTGTGTTTAGTCTTTCAGGCTCCATACTATGCTTGGTATGTTGATAAAACTGCCATTAATTACCTTCGACAATCCCTAAGTTTCTATTTCTTACAGGTTGAAAACAAATGGCCACAGCCCTGGCAGGTATGGCTCGGTTAGTTGGGCATAATCCTGCAGATCTAAAGGTTGTGAATTTGGTTCCTGGTCAGGGCACATGCCTAGGTTGTGGGTTTTGTACTGGTTGGGATGCCTATGAAAGGCAACCAATTGATGTTTTTCTCACATCAATGTTTTTATCCCTATTTCTCCCTCCCTTCCCTTCTCTCTAAAATCATTAAGTATGTCTTCAGGTGAGGATTAAGAATAAAATAAAATAAGATAAGATAAAATAAAATAAATTTAGGGTGAATAGACAGTTTAGAAAAAGAGGAAGAGAAAGGGCAACTGGAAACATGAGACAGGTTTTTATTAGAGCCTTGCTGATTTCATGGAATAAAAAGCATTATATGAAAGACATAAAGTATACATAAAATATGGTGGCTAGCCTTTTATTTAGACTAACTCTATTAAGCACAAGTGTCTTTTTAAAAGCTGATAAAGAGACCCACACAATCCTCTTATTTGTCACCAAAACTGCATTAACCAAGTGAGTCGCAAGGAGTTGAGCATATTCCTACAGTGTTCTTTCAAAACTACTTTTCCATACAGATCACGCTACATAGAATACCTAAGCCCTTTAAGTATTCCAGCCTTCTCTTAAAATTGTCAATGATCTTTTACACATATCTGAGTTCTTCAAACTTCAGTTTCATGTAAGTATTGAACAAACCTTAACTGAAAGTGTACTAGGTGCCTGACACTGCACTGTGTGTTACATGTAAAATACAGTATCCTTTCTGTAAGAGACTATGCTTATAATACCTACTTTGAAAATAATTCACTGCATAAATAACTAATGAAATATCATTCCTGCTCATTTTTAGAAGGCTTACATGTATTTGTAAATCTGTAGCAACTTTTAAAATTTCTGCTCCTAAGAAAATTTGCTTAGAAGGTGGGAAAGAATTTCTTTGCAACATTTTCTCCTCATAAAAAAAAATAGTTTTAATATAGGGTCCTTTTGGATTACAGTCATTCATTCACTAAATACATTTTTAATGACTTTTGTGTGTGCCAGATATTCTGCGAGGTCTTGGATTTATAGTGTGAATGTGATAGATATTCCTGCTTTCTTGTTATTTACATTTTAGCTGAATGGCTAGATAAACTCACACATAAACAAAATAATAAAAAAATGTTGACTTTTTCTGTCTGACTTATTTCTCTTAGCGTGATATTCTCAAGATCTATCCATATCACAAGTGGCAGTATTTCACCTTTTCTTATGGCTGAGTAGTATTCTATTTTATATATGTACCACATCTTTATCCAATCATGTACAGAAGGAAACTTTGATTATTTCCATGCCTTGGCCACCATGAAGCAGTATTTTTTAAGAAGAGCATTCTGGCTGCCAGGTAGGGAATGGTCTGAATGCGGACAGGGGACTCCTTGGTGAGATCTGTTTGTATGGTGTCAGAGTAGCTGAACATTTGTCATAAATCTACATGACTGCATATTGGGTTTGAGATATTAAGAAATGTTATGATATATTTTCCTTTTTCTTCTTGCTGCATCCTGAAATTAGCAATCTGATGGGTAGGGTCCTCAGCTATCTCTATGTATATTACCTAAAGCTAGACCTAGAAATAAGATGGTTAATTTTTCTAAAAGGTTTCTGTGTATGTTGCTTTATGCCATTTCATACTCCAGAGAGCTGCAGGAATGTCTGTGTTCAGCAAGGAAGATGTGGAAGGGATTATATACTGGAGCACAGGGACAAATGCAGCTTTTTACCTCCAACCTAGACTTATGCCTGGCAGATAAAGATACATTATCATTACCATAATAATGTCTTCCTACAGAATGACATATTAATATTGTTGCTCTTTTGTCTTATTTATAATGCAATACAGGAATTATTATTCGCTTATATTTCCATGAATAGGAGAATGCTATCAATTATGTTATGGGTGTCTGCAAGTATATAACTGTCCGCTTGGAGGTACTTAAAAGAAAAAAAAGGCAGACACCCTTCTTACTCAAGGGCCCTCATATCAATCTGCATGACAATTAAATAGCTTTTTAATTGCTGTTAAATTATGCCAGCTAAACTGTGATTTCATGCAAATATTAAGCTGTAATGGCATGCAGTGAATCATTTACTAAGATTTAGAACTTGGAACAAAGAGAGACAATTAATTCTAATCCTCAGATTCAACTAAATTATATGTCACTGGGCTTTTATTAATGTGGCCTGATTGCTTTGTTATCATTTAGAAATTATACAAAGATTATGTGACACATTTGGGGGAAAATCCCCTAGGACCAATAACCCTTTTGGAGACATCTGTATTGGAAATTCTCAGGGATTTCCTTATGTTGATTTTTTATTTCTCTGAAGAAAACAAATAAATCACATGGAAGAAAAACAATCTCCATACTTCAGTCTCCAGACTGACTTCATAGGAACAGGATAATTATTCTGATTGGCAAATAGCTGTTTTCCAAAATCATCATATAATAAACCTTACGTAAAAACTATAATTTTATCTCTATTAGTATATTAGAAAATATATTTTCAATCTTTTTCCTTCAATTTGGATTTCCCCCACTATACTTTTAATGAATAAAGGAATAGTGCTCTAATAGTGAAGTAACAAGAAGATTGTTTCTCTTCCTTCCCCAGAAAGGCATCTGGCCCTGTAGCCTCCATCTTCCTCTCAGAGGAGCAGAGGGCAGGGGGACTATGATTTTGTTTTGTTTTATTTCATTTTAAGTGTTTTTCCATGTAAATTGTTTTTAAACAGATGGGTAATTCCTAAAATATACCCCGTACAATATCTTTAGTCCCATGAGACATTACGCAAAATAAATGAGCTCAGTGCTCAAATTAAGATTCCTCTGGCAGATTCACGCTGCAACAAAAGTAAAACAATTTGCTCCACTTTGTTGAAGTCACCATTTCCCAAACACTTGTTCATAGATCCTTATTCTCCAAGAAGCATCTGGAGAAATACTAGTATTCTGCAGAACTTCCTTAAGGAAAGGCTGACACAGAGGGGGCGTAAACTTAAGGATCATACTTCAGTTACTACACAAATTGCTGTATGTTTATATTTCATGTTTATAATTACAAAAATGTATTAACTCATAAACAAACAAGGTCTTTTTCATGTTGACTAGAGAGTATTTGCCCCTTAACTCTATATCTAACTGTAGTTTGCAAATGAATTTTTAACCTTAAGAACAATAACATTTTGACCCAAATAACTGATGACATCAAGTCATAAAATTGCCTATTGCCTATTAAGCTAAATTTTACCAGTTCTTATGTTACTACTTGGCAATAACTTACATGTATTTTGTTAATTTAACAGACAATGATGTGGGGATTGACTGAGAGGAGGAAGAGGGTGGTGCTGGGTGAAGGTGGGAGAAAGGAACAAAAGCAGGAACAACTGAAATAGCATAAGCAATTAAAAAAATTAATTACTACCAAGAAGGTAGTGGTACAATTTTTTAACAAAAAGCAGATTTCTTAGTATCTGTGAGTTTACAAATGAGAGAAATACTTCTATGTTAATGTATGTCAGAGAGAACATGAAAAAATTGCGAACCATCTAGATAGAGATCCCTAGTTAAATGCTTTTGCAAATGAGTAAATTGTAGAAGTAACTAAAGAAAGATAAATGCATAGGAAAAAAATGAAAAAAGACATAGCTAAACTGAGATAACATATTAAAAATATAAGTAGTCAGATCTGCATATAAACACAATTTAAAACTCTAAAAGTCATGTCATTCTTTGTATTATCACTATTAACATAAACTTTACCCATATTGTTAATCTGATGTCTTTTCTTTTTTAATTATATTTTATTGATTATGTTACTACAGTTACCCCAATTTTCCCCTTTTCCTCCCCTCTACTCAGCCTCCCCATCACTCCTTCAGCAATCCCCACACCATTGTCCATGTCCATGGCTCATACATATGTGTTCTTTGGCTACTCTATTTCCTATGCTGTTCTTTATATCCCCACAAGTATTCTGTAACTACCAATTTGTACTTCTTTTAAAAAATTTTTTTTATAAATTTATTTTTTAGAGAGAGGGGAAGGGAGGGAGAAAGAGAGGGAGAGAAACATCAATGTGTGAGAGATACATTGATCAGTGGCCTCTTGCATGCCCCCATGTGGGGACATGGCCCACAACCCAGGCATGTGCACTGGAGTTGCAGGCCTGTAGATGATCCACTGAGCCATACCAGCCAGGGTCCAATTTGTACTTCTTAATGTCTTCATCCTTTTCACTCATCCCCCTAACCCCCTGGTAAACATGAAAATGTTCTCTGTATCTGTGATTCTGCTTCTTTTCTGCTTATTTATTTTGTTTTGTAGATAAATTATTGATAAATATGTATTTGTTGCCACTTGCTGGTCATATTTTTTGATCTTATTCTTAAAGAAGACCCTATAACATTTCATATAATGCTGGTGTGGTGGTGATGTACTACTCCTTTAGCTTTTTCTTGTCTGGGAAGCTCTTTATCTGTCCTTCGATTATAAATGATAGCTTTGCTGGGTAGAGCAATCTTGGTTGTAGGTCTTTATTTTCAACAATTTTAACATTTCTAGCCTGCAATGTTCCTTTTGCAAAATCAGCTGACAGTCTAATGCGGGATCCCTTGTAGGTAACTGCTTTTCTCTTGATGCTTTAAGATTCCCTCTTGCCTAACCTTTGGCGTTTTAATTATGATGTATCTTGGGTTGGGCCTCTTCAGGTTAATCTTGTTTGGGATTCTCTGTGCTTCCTTGACTTGTATGTCTATTACCTTCATCAATTAGGGAAGTTTTCTGTCATTTTCTCAAATAGGTTTCCCATTTCTTGCTCTCTTTCTTCTCCTTCTGGCACCCCCATGATGTGAATGTTGGTGTGCATTAAGTTGACCCAAAGGCTCCTTACACTATCCTCATTTTTTGGATTCTCTTTTCTTGTTGCTATTCTGACTGGGTGTTTTTTGCTTTCTTATATTCCAAATCATGGATGTGATTCTCTGCTTCATCCACTCTACTATGATTCCTGTAAATTGTTCTTTATTTTAATGAATATATCCTTCATTTCTGACTGGTTGTTTTTTATGGTTTCCATGCCCTTTTTTTTATGCTGTTGAAGTTCTCACTAAGTTCACTGAGCATCCTTATAACCAGTGTTTTGAACTCTGCATCTAGTAGTTTTCTTGTCTCCATTTTGTTTAGTTCTTTTTCTGGAGTTTGGTTCTGTTCATTCATATGGAGGATGTTTCTTTGTCTCCTCATTTTGGCAGCCTCCCTGAACTTGTTTCTATGTATTAGGCAGAGCTGCTTTGACTCCGTGTCTTGGTCACATGGCCTAATGTAGTAGGTGTCCTGTAGGATCCAATGGCACAGCTTCCCATATTACCCAAGCTGAGTACTTGAGGTATGCCCACTGTGGGGGCTATGTACACTGTCCTGTGGTAGTTGAGCCTTTATTGCTATTAGCACATCCCAAGGTCAGCCACAACCTGTGTTCTGTCCAGGGTCACATGGATAAGCTACAAAATGATCTGCATATTGCTGGTACTTGTTCTGGGCTTGGAGGTGCCCAGGTGAGGCCACGCTGTGAACCAAGGCTGGCTGTTTCTAATGCCAGGCCGGGGGCAACTTAGTAAGCAGTATGGGGCTCACTGATGCTAGATGTTGCTTGTTTATGATAATTTAAACAAATCTGAAGCATTAGCCAAGACATGCCATTCACATGGAAAAGCCAGTGGAAATAGCTTAGGCAGAGCCTCAGCCAATCAGCAGTGTGGGGCAACAGTGTGAGTGAAGTTGATGGAGGCTCAGATATGGTGCCTGCCTGGCCACTCTATGTCTCTGTGGAGGGATAACTCAGGAAAGGAACAGTGTCCTCTACTAGCACTTCTGTCTGTGAGAAAACTGCCCTCCACTTCTCACCATGATGCTGGACAATTCAGTTCCTCCTTGTACGTCTCCAGTGCCTTTCAAACTGTTTCCCAACACTGTGGCTCACAGGGAATGAGTCTGAGTAAGTCAGTGCCATGGGCCCTGTAAGAGGAACTGCCAATGAGTTCTGCAATTTCTGTCTTCCATAGTCTCAATGCCCACTGGTTTTTACAGCCAGAAGTTATAGCTATTTTTCTTCCTGCCACTGGAAACTTAGGCAGGGGGGCCTGGTATGTGGCTGGGACCCTGCTCCTGAGGTATCCCTCCTGATTTTTATCTACCACATGTCAGTGTGGGACTGGCGCATTCCATATCTCTGCCCCTCCTACCTATCATGATGTAGTTTCTTCTTTAATTCTGTAGTTGCAGGACTTCCATTCAGCTCAGTTTCTGATGGTTGTTCTACAGTTTAGTTATAATTTTGATGTTGTTGTGCAAGGAGGTAAGTTGTGTTTTCCTACACTGTCATCTTGACCTCTCCCTCTAATATCCTTTCTATATAATTTTTGAAGAATATATTTAATAGAATTTTGTATTCTCCTTCTCTAAATTAATTTGTGCTCTATTTATACATTTTATTCATAAAATGTTTGTATATTTGGAAATGAATGACAAGTAATCAAAAACCTGGGGCTTCAACATCACCACTGGGAAGAAGAAACTAAATCAATTTATTCAGACAAACAAATGAGGACTAGATAAGTACTATAATTATGTCAAGGTCATGTAGTACTTTGTTGGTATGATATTTAGGGCTTTTATATTTAGATATTTTTTTAGCTCTACCACACTGCATTCATCTTAGAGACAGAAAAGATCTGATAAATAAATACAAAAAGTATTTTATAGTGCTTTGTTTAGAAAGTATTATCAAATACAAATTTTATAAACATACAAAGTAGTGAGCAATTTATTGCCTTGTTACAACAGATTCCTTTTATAATGTTATCTTAGAGCTTTTAAAATAATTTTAAAATCAAAAGACAACTCAGTGAATGGGAGAACGTATTTGCCAAGACATCTAATAAGGGGTTACTATCCAAAATTATAAAGAACTTATAAAGCTCAACACCAAAAACAAACTATCCAATTAAAAAATGGGCAACAGATCTGAATAGACACTTCTCCCAAGAGGACATATAGATGGCCAATAGACATATGAAAAGATGCTCAATGTCACTAATCATCAGCGAAATGCAAATTAAAACCACAATGAGATATCATCTCATGCCTGTCAGAATAACTATCATCAGTAAATCAACAAAAACAAGTGTTGATGAGGATGTGGAAAAAGGGGAACCCTAGTGCACTGTCAGTGGGAATGCAAATTGGTGCAGCCACTGTGGAAAGCAATATGGAGATGTCTCAAAAAATTAAAAATGGAACTGCCTTATTCCACTTATGGAAATTTATCCAAAGAAATCCAAAACAGTAATTTGAAAGAATATTTGCAGCCCTATGTTCATTGCAGTATTTAGCCAAGATTTAGAAGCATCCCAAGAGTCCATCAGTAGATGAGTGGATAAAACAACTATGCTTTACACAATGGAATACTACTTGGCCATTAAAAATAGGAAACCTTACCCTTTAGAAAAGCATGGATAGACCTGGAGAGTATTATGGTAAATGAAATAAGCCAGTTAGAAAAAGACAAATATCATATGATTTCACTCATATGTGGAACCTAATGAACAAACTGAACTAATAAGCAAAGAAAGTAGTGACAGACTCATAGATGAAGAGCAGGATGACAGTTGTCAGCTGGTGGTGGGAGTGGGGCTGAGAGGGGTTGAAGGAATTCAGCAAAAAAAAAAGAGAGAAAAATAGTACACTCAATCTTGTCTATAATTGTCTTCATAACCAGGCCAATCCTTTAGCCTCATGTTCCTTGTTGCTACGTCTCAATACCATTGCACATGCTGTTTCTTTACCTCATTTTGCTTTCCGGAAAATTCCTACTCATCCTTCATGGTGTGATTTAGGTGTTACCTCCTTTGTAACACCCCCTTTTGTTCTCAGGAAGAATTAGCCACTTTTATACCTTGTAAGCTTGTGTTCAGACATACAATCAACCTTTTTACGCACTCATTTTTTTCCCTAAGAGTATTGCTTTATACATCATGTGGTTTATTTCATTAAATTATCACAATAAATCTATCTATAAAGTAGCTATTGGTATCCCTATCTTACAGAAGAGATGGCTGATACTTACCAAATATACATGTTACACTGAAATATTTGCATTCATGTACACAAATCTACCGTGGTCCCGCTTGATCCAAAGGCAACATGTACTTTTAACTAAGGGAATGAATAGAATCCATGGTATTGTGGAATACTTAAAGAATTATTTTTCACATAGTGCAAAATTTGACAAATATCAGAGAGAAAAGTTCAAGATTGTAATTTTTGCAAGAGCCTGATCCACATGACTTGAAAATCACTTGAGAAGTGGAAGTAAATATTTCTGTTACCACAATTGAGATTAACTAATAAAGACTCATAAGAAAATGGGCAATCACCTATTTCTCTCTCCACTGGTAAGCAATAAAAACCTCAAAATACAGTTCTATGGATACTCAAAAACCTGAAAAGTGAACTTTTTAGCCTCAAATGTCCATGCTATAGAGAATGGATATAATTTTACTTTTGGAAAATTCCAAAATTATAGTATCAGCCATCCTCATCAATGCAGACAAAACCCCCAAATAGACCCCTAGAATAATTATTTATAAGAATTACAGACATGTGTTATAGCTGTGTAGATTAGGAGTTAAAAGGCAAAACCATATATATGATAAAAAGCACACTAAAATACAAACAAAATAATGTGTCTTCTGAGTTAAAAATGATTCCGTCTCCATTATACCATGAAAAAAGAGAAGTAATGCACACTTACATATAGCACTTTTTGTGTTTGTGTAAAACATGTATCAGAAATAGAAAAGAGAAACGTGAAGAGACTAAGCACTGCCATGATTTGGGAGAGAAAAGCAAAACAATAAGTGAATAAATAAAAGCAAATCAATAAACCTTTCTCCAAATGTGGGTCTAATTAGTAACATTGTGGGGCTAATTATGAACACTCTCCTTCCACTTATGGATGCTTATTGGTAATTGGTCTGTTGTGAACTGGCAGATGATCTGAATGGCACAATTCTTGATGGAGGGCAGAAATAGATTCACCCTGGAAGCAAGTAATAACTCAATTCTCCGGCATCAGCAGAAGGACCACTTAATATCTCTTCCTATAGAGGAACCTCTCCCAGGTGATTCAGTAAAAGAACCTCCACTGAAATAAAAATGAAAGTATTTGTGCTCAGGAAACTCCATGAAGCTCAACTGACATCACATCTTACATGAGTGTTCCATATTGGGGAAACCGGGATTCATTACATACAGGTACCTATTCTGTAATGTACAGGTCATTTTAATGTTAAAAATATAACCATTGCAACACATAGAGTGAATATTTAGAGTTATTTTCTATAAAAGGACAAGTTTAGAATATAAGACAACCTGCTAGAAGTAACCAATCCCTCTTTACAACTTCTACCTTGGCCTTTGTAAAATTGTGGCTGCTACACTATGTTTGCAATGAGCTAACGACAGATCAGTTGCACTTTTGTATTTCAATTGTGAGATGGAAAAGCAAGGAAGCAGGATGGTGTTCTCCATGCAAAACTTGCTTAAGACAGAGAGACAAAGAATTCCCTAGGAGATGGATAGAAAAGAAGAGACAGCAAGCAGAGCAGGGGAGCCTGAATGTGGGCATCCTGTACCCACCCAGAACGGGGATTCCTGAGTAGGACAGCTGGAAAGAAGAGCATCTACTCAAAATAACAGTGATAGAATAACGACTTTCTTAAGTAGCCAATTATTTCAGCAATAAGGAAGCCATGTTTTATGATGTTAGCCTTAGACAAAAGAAAATTAAACCTTTAAACTTTCATTCCAATCACTCTTGCTCTATGTCAAATATGAAGATACAAAGGCATGATATTTGCCTTGTGCTAAGAATGAAATTTGATTACTGTTTTTACACACAAGGTACTTGATTAGATATTTAGGTGACCAAAAAAAAAAAAGAAATTCTCAAGGGCATTAGATTTATCTACATCTGATATACATTTTATTTTTTGAACTTTTCTAAGTAGGTAACACAAATGTCTGTTGGATATATTAATCGGCCAGCACCTGTTCAGTAGATTAAAAAAATTAAACATGTAAGAAACCAATTTAAACATATAAGAAACATCAAAGTAAAAATGCTATGAATGTGGAATTACATTTTTATAACATTTAATCCATCCATATATTAGACCCTAACTTCCTTTCTCTTGAACTTTTCATGCTTTCTGCCTTTCCTGCTTGAAAAGCACTTTCTTATTTTCCTTTGTTTCTTCAACCTCAATGAGTAATTTCCCATCCGGCCTGGAAAAGTCTTAGACAATTATTTTGATAACAGACTCCTTGGCAGGCAGCAGTGTCTCCTGTGCTCTGGACTGCTCTCAGAGGCAGTCTAATTGACCAAGACTGGATATTGTGGACTGTCCCCCCAGCTCATCCTTAATTTAAAGCATAGAAAATACATTAATGAGTCACCTGAGAAATAAAGTTAAGAGATAATGAAGTAGATTAAGAAACTAGAAAGAAAGATTTCAGTATTTCATTTTAAATTACTTTTTCATAATTTATTTATATACTTTGCAGTTTATACAAAAAATACTCAATAAGTTTTTAAAAATTCAAGAAAGCTCAAACTTGGAATTATGCTGCTGGTATAACAGGACTGATTGAGAGACCCTAATATAATTGAAATTGGAGAGAGAGAGGCAGACCAGGGCTGGACTTTGTATCTCTTTGAATTGACTGTTACAATTTTTGGTTTTATGCAGAAAAACTTTATGTAGGAGAGGTGGAAATATGATCAAGGTTTTGTTTGTGTTTAGGAATAACACTTTGTAATAGTTTAGAATATATGGAGGGATGAAAGACAAGGAAGGGGACTTGCCGAGATATTATTAAATTAGTCCAAGGGATAGTTGAGGGCCTTCACTGAAAGGATAGGGCCTGGAACTGACGGGAAAGAGTGAGCTGAAGAAATGCTGAGGTAGAATTGACAGGACTGTGACCACTGGAACACAACTGAGATGGGGGTCGATCTCGAAGTCTAAACTTTCTGGACTGGACGGATAGGTAGATAAGAATTCACCAGGTAAGAAAACAAGTTTGGGCGTATGAGTAGTCCAGGGTAGAATGAAATAAAATTGGCTTTTGCAGGCTGAACTTGAAATTATTAGCTTATTTGTTCATTAAATATTTACTTAGTGCCTAGTATCTGCCAGGGACTATTACTACTGCAAAAGACAGTAAAGAAAGAACATGCATGACTCCGTGGTCCTTGCGATATAGTATGGGTTGAATGACAATAAACAAGGAAGCAATTATACAAATTGTCTGATATTTTCAAATACTGATATAATTCATAAAGAGTAAAACATGCAACATAAAAAAGAGTAACTGGGAGGGATTCTGTTTTTGAATGGGTGGTCAAGAAACACCTGTCTTAAGAACTGATATTTGAGCCTGAATGGCAAAAAGAAAACAGCCATAGGCAGACCTAGAGGACATTTCAAGTAGAAGAAACTTCTGGCCCTACGCATAAAAACAATCTCAACATCTTGGAAGGCGATGAGTTTAATAACCAGGGGAGTATGGTACGGAAGAAGGTTACAGATACAGGCAGGCTTCTATAGCACAATAGGCTGTCAGATCCACACTTTGCTTGCTAGAACACTTTGAACCCCAGGAGAGGAGACTGGGATAAGAATAAAATATAGGCATCATCTATTTGCAGGTGCTCTTTGAAGCCATGAGAAAGGGAACATATGAAAAGACAGAAAGGCAAGGAAAGAAATGTGAGAAAAACAAACATTTAATGGGTGAGCAAAAGAAGAGGAACTATCAATGGCAACAAACACAATGGTCAGAAAATTAAGGGAGTGAATGGAAGGCTGAATGTCTCAGACTGAAAGGGAACAGATAGTTTTAAGAAAAAGGGGGTAATCAAAAGAATTAAATGTCATGCATAACGTACAAATATGTTTCTAATGAAAAATGGCAAACAAGATCACTGGTGAATTTTTCTTATACAGTTCACTTGAAGTGGTGGGAGAAAACTCTGATTGAAGTAGAGTAAAGAGCAAAAATCTGAATGCAGTAGAATAAAAATTAAATTAAAAGTGAAGTAGCCAGAGCCAATGAAAACTGCTTTTACAGGGTGTTTGTTTCGGAAGAGAAGTTTGAGTATACTTACAGGCTGTGAGCAAGAAGTTAGTGAAAACAAAATGTCCAAAGAGGAAATTAACAGTAATAGCCAGACTAGCAGAAGGATAAAGGACCAGATTACCCCACCGCCACCGACACAACTGTTCAAAGCACTAGCTCTGAATAAGGAGCATCTTCCCCCTGCCCCCAACTGTAGCCATTTGAAATACCTAAAAATCTTTATGTAGACCTCTCACCAGAAAACAATTTATAGATGCAAAATAAGCACATGAGAAGACACTCCACATCACATGTCATAAGGGAAATGCAAATTAAAACAACAACGAGACGCCACTACACACTGGCTATTAGAAATAGCCAAAATCCAGAACACTGACAACACCAAATGCTGACACTGTTATAAGGCAAAAAGAACTCTCATTCATTGTTGATGGGAATGTAAAATAGTGATTTGGTGGTTTCTTATATAATTAAACATACTCTTGTAATATGATCTAGCAGTCAGAGTTCTTGAGATTTACTCAAAGGAGTTGAAAACTTATGGTCACACGAAAGCCTATACATTCATATTTAGCAACTTATTCATAATTGCCAAAACTGGAAAGCGCCCAGCTGTCCTTCAGTAGGACAATATGAGCTGTTGTACATCAAAACAATGGAATATTACTCAGCACTCAAAAACATAACCTACCCAGTAATAAAAAGATGTGGAAGAATCTTAAATGAATATTACTGAGTGAAAGAAGCCAATCTAAAAAGACTACATACTGTATTATTCCAACTGTATGTCTTTCTGAAAAAGGCAAAAGAATGGAGACAGTAAAAAGATAAGTGGTTGCCAAGGGTTGGTGGGAGGGAAGGATGAATCGGCAGGGCACAGAATTTGGGGCAGTGAGAATATTCTGTATGATACTATACTGATGGATACATGTCAATAAACATTTGTCCAAGTCAATAGAATGTACAACACCAAGGTTGACCCCTAATGTAAACTACGGACTTCGGGTGATTGTGGTGTCGGTGTAGGTCCATCAGTTGTAACCAATGTACCATTCTGATGGGGGGTGATGAGAATGAGGGAGGCTGTGCAAGTCTGATATAGGGGGTATATGCGAAATCTCTATACTGTCTCTTAATTTTGTTGTGAACCTAAAAGTGCTCTAACAGAGTACATATTACCAAAAATATTTACCTAAATAATGTATATGTCTCAAGATTATGAAATAAAAAATCTATCTCTGTAGTGAAAACCCAAAGAAATTATAAAACTGTTTAAAAAAGTTATATATTTATCTTTGTTCAATTACAATGGACATTCAATATTATTCTGTATTAGTTTCCGAAGTACAGCAAACTAGTTAGAAAATGATGTACTTTACAGAGTGGTTCCCCTGCCGCTCCAAATGCCCAACAGGCCCCATGTATATTTATAATGATATTATTGACTATATTCCCTACGCTGTACCCTACATCTCTGTGACTGTTCTGTAACAACCAGTTCGGACAGTTTAATCCCTTACCTTTTTCATCCATCCCCATCCCCTCTCCTTTGACCCCTGTCAATCTGTTCTCTGTATCTAATGAGTCTGTTTCTATTTTGTTTTTTTATTTTGTTCATTAGAACTCTTAATGATGACATCGCATGAATTGTTGTACCAGCAACTTAAGGGTTGTGTTGGCACTAAGAAGAGAGAATGATTTCTTGGGGTCCTTAACATCATATCATTTATATAATCATGAACCATAGGTCTATGACCTCTTTCCTTTCTATTCCATTTATCAGCCAAAAGTCTTGGTTAGTCATTTCTAATATATTAGTCCTTCATTTTCTTTTAAACTGACAGATTCAAAATCTCCCCACCCCTGAAACTAAGGGAAAAATAAAACACCTCCTTTTAAATTCCTGGAAGATTCTCTGAAAGCACAGTTTCAAATGCTTACACTGGCAAAACACCAGAAAGTGACGGGATCAACTGTTTCCCTGACCTAAATTCTGACCATTAGATAGTACACAATTGGAATAAAGGCATTAAAAAATGGCCAATTCACAAGTATGTGATCTAGAAGTTAAAAGAGCTTGCACATATTAAAAATTTTACTATTATATGTGGTTAATGAAAGACAGGAAAGGTTGACTACTTGTTTGAATTGTGGCTTCAAAAGTTCTATGTCTTGGTAAACTTACCCTGGAGGTCCTCTGAGGAGGACCAGGGGCTAATTGTCTAATTATTTAATGACCTCCTGACTTCTCATTTTCCTGATTTCTCTTCCCCAGTAATCTAATCTTTTAATTTTTATGAACCATGATGCTTTGGAGTTTATGGTCCTTGCCTTTCCTGAATACATTTCAATGTCTCAAAGGGTCTCTCATGTAATCAGAGTGTAATTCAAAAACTTTACTGACATCAGATAGACACAGAGGTTCAGGACTTCATATATTTTGTTAAAGTGTCTTAAAAACTCAGTACACTATTGTTTCCAGTTTGTAGGAATGCAGATGATGGGAGCTGTGAGCCCAGAATAACGATATAACATAAATACTAACTTATCAAAAATTATTTTGAGCCCTGGCTGGTTTAGCTCAGTGGGTTGAGCATGGGCTGTGAACTAAAGGGTTGCCAGTTCGATTCCCAGTCAGGGCACATGCCTGGGTTGCGGGCCAGGTCCCCAGTGGGGGCCATGTGAAAGCAACCACACATTGATGCTTTTCTCCCTCTCTTTCTCCCTCCCTTCCCCTCTCTCTAAAAACAAAGAAATAAAATCTTTAAAAATACTTTAAATTCAATTGTAAGAGAACAGCTTTGTGAATTGAACAAACATTTATATAGCACCTTCTATGTGCTATGTATTGTTCTTAGCATTTTTCCTCAACTTATTCAACCATCATAACCAAAGAATGAGGTAGGTACTATTATCACTACAAATGGTACGACTGAGGCTAAGAGAGGTTAAGTAATTTGTCCAAAGTTACACAGCTAGTAAGCACCAAAACCAAGATTCATATTTAGATAATTTGACTCTAAAAGATGGCAGATTACTAATACACCATGCTAAGTCTTCACTAAAATAAGAAAAAGAAGTCTTTGGGGAAGTAGCACAAGCCTTGAGAGGAGAGCCTCCTGGGACTGGACTGGGAGAAATGACAAAAGCTTTCACCTTTGTTCATGGGTTCTCTCTTTTAATCTGTGATGGCAACATAGAATGTTGTTCCCTGTCTAAAGCTCTGCACAACAATGACCAGGATTTCACTGGTTTTTGACTTGCACTTAGTATAGCTCTGGCAGGCAAGCATTTTACAAACAATTTTAATACCAAGCATAAAAAAATAACTTTTAAAAAGGAAGAAAAATTTAAAAAACCCAAAAAACATTAAGCTGGTAAGTACACATATCTGATTCAACAATAACTGACTAGTCTCCCAGGTTCCTAGACCTTGTTGCATTCCATGTTTATTTCCTTAACTAGTCTCTCACTCTAAAGAACTCTATGCTTTGCCAACTACCTGTGCTGCTACTTTACTATGAGGTTATATTGATAAGACCCAATATATTCCTTCAACTTGTCAACTGTTTCTTTCTGACCTAAGAAAGTAAAAGCAGGACATTCTCCTCTATCCCTTCCCTAGGAAGCTCCACTCAGTTTCTGATATATGATTTGAGGGGTTCTTGCCTAGCAGGACCATAGTCATTCGAAACTCCAGGATCTAAGCTGCAGTACGTTGTCCACAATATAATGATACACAGCACCTGTGCAGGAAGGATTTCCTGTGTGTAGTAATAGCAGACTCTTCCTGTTCAAAACTTGCGTATCATTTGAGAAGTTACATTTAGAATTTTCTTTTTCCTATTTATAAGCTTAAAATGTTTTCCTAGAGGAAAAAATATCTAGGTAGTAATTTCTCAGGCTACAAATTCCTGAATAAAGTTGTCTCTCAGCATTTACAACCCAAAGGAAAAATTACTTCTACTAACGAAGGTGTATTTTTATGAAATGTGCTCATAAAAATAGTTTATATTAAAGTCTATAGTAATACAGTCTAAGAACTGCAGCAGTTCTTAGCTTTGGGACGTCTCCATTGACTCTAAGGATATGTAGCATTACATTATTCTCAATCCATTTTGCCTTTAAGGAATTATTACATAAGATAAGCAATATTTTTGTACAAATTCATCAAAACAATGGGCAAATTTTCACTGTAACATCTTATTCATGTATTTAACAAGATTTTTATAGCTATCTGAAAGGTGACATTTCACTTTTGCTTAGCCTGGCATTGCATTAATACATTCACTGTTATTTTTTAAATGTGCAGATATTTCACAGTACTTTCACAATAGAAGGGTACGAATAATTTTAGATGATCAGTGCATGCATTAAAATGACCTTAAGGTTTAGATTTAATATTGTATTGGTTCCAGCCCCAAAATTGGAGAGAGCGAGAGATGAAATTTGAACAAACCCCAAAATAACTTTCTTTAAAAAAAGTATCAAAGAAAGCTCCAACTTTCCTGCATAAGCATAGCACAATGGCTAAAGTTGCATCTGGAAGTTTCCCCACGGCGGTAAACTTGACGTTTGTAACTTAAAGTGCCTAAGAAATGGTCAAGAGTTAAGGCAAAGAAGTTTTGCTTATAAATTCTCAGGTAGCTTTAAACTACTTTAATTTCCTAAGGACCAATTATGGTTAGGGAAAATTTACAGGTCTTCAAACCAGTGTTGGTATATGCATGTCAAGGGTCAATGTGAATTTTGAGGAATAAACACATTCTTTGCAAGCAGCTGAAAACCGCTGAGAACAAAGTGAAACTTTTTCCTTGACTGTTATCAAAGAGAATTAGCATTAATAGTACAGGACTTTGTATACCTACATTAAAAAAATTAGAATAAAGAGAACCAAAGGGTCTGAATAGGATTTCCAAATGCAAAACATATAGACTTACTGGTACATGCCATAGAAGGTGGGTCTTTTTCAGCTCGGAAGTAACCCTTTTCACACTGACAGACAGAAGTTGCTTCCATGTAGGTTAAACTGTGTGGAGGGCATTTAGAACATTTTGTGTTCCCAGCAAATGCTTTATAGAATCCTGGTCTGCAAGCTGCAAAAACAGGAAAAATATTTCTGTTATTCCTAGAGCTCTTTTATTTGCACCTGTACAATGTATTTTAATTTGAACACACTTCGAATCAGAGTTCAGTGTTACGCACACACAGAAAATCAATATATGTTAATATTAATTAAATTAGTTATTCAAAATCAGTAACATAATAGTGACTTCGCATTTTACTTAAGGTTGCTAATTTGAAAAGGCATATCTGAAACACAACCCCCCAAAACAGCAGTGCTTATCCGAGCAGGGGTGTCCATCAGTGACGGAAAAGAACCATTTTGTGTAGTCCCGAAAGATGGCATTAAATAACACCGAATCACACGGTTAAAAACGTATTTGTGTTCCATTCTTCCTCAGTCCTTCTGAGTACTCAAGGAGAAAATCCCAGTGTTGTGCTAGGGTATATTTCATACCTTTCTTAAGGGCTAAATAAATTTTTTTAACAAAATGAGGGCTGGCCTTATATTCACAGACCTTAGCAAGCAAGATCCAGCTATAGTTTGACAACATTGCTTTATTTTTAATTATTTTTATTTTTTATGGTAAACAGTTGATGACCCTGAAAAGAATATACCTGCCAAGATCATGGTTAATCAAGCCCAAATTTATAACCAGAGTCTAGCAGCCATTGCGCTACAGGACTTCACTGACAGTTCAGTGGAGACAAATGCTGCATGATCTCACTTACATGTGGAATCTAAATAACAAACAAACATAAGCCACCGAACTCACAGAAAAAGAGATCAGATTTGTGGTTGCCAGAAGCAAGGGTGGGGCGAAAGAGCATTGGAACAATGGGGTCAAAAGGTACAAACTTCCAGGTATGAAAGAAGTAATTCCTAGGGATGGAATGTACAACACAATGAATAGTTGACGCTGCTATATGACATACAGGAAAGTTGTTGAGAGAGTAGGTCCTGAGAGTTCTTACAAAATAATTTTTTCTTTTTTTAATTGTGTCTATATGACATTATGGATGTTAACTAAACCTGTTACGGTAATCATTTCACAATATATGTAAATCAAACCATCATGCTGTACACCTTAAAACTTATACAGGAATGGATGTGAATTATTTCTCAATAAAACTAGAAAAAAACAAAAAATAAAGAGTTACTCTAAGCACAGACATAAAACTTATTAGACACATAGACAAAAACCATACTTTGTTTCTTTTCTGTTATCAACCATTCAAATCTCATCCATAAACATATGGCATATGAAGTAGCCTCTTATAACTTAATTTTGTGCAGCAAAGCATTGTTATCTTTTATTCATTTTCTTTACCTAAAACAAGAATTTAAATAATTTAAATAAGAATTTAAATAATTTTCATCTGAAGAGTTTTCAGCTATTTGTCATTCCTTTCAAAATCCTCTTAAAATGCTTAGGATATCTCTTAAATACTTTAGAATAGCTTAGAGATATTCAAGCTCTTCTTGAAAACAGCCTTACAACTGGTCTCTCAGCATCCAGTTTTGAGTGGTTTAGTATATTCTGGGGACAGAGTAATCTTCTAAACCTGCTCTGTCCAATATTTATATAAAGTGAGTCATATATTCATAATTTTATTGTAGTAGCTACATTAAAAACTAAAAAGAAACAGGTGAAATTGATTTGAACAATATATTTTAATTTAACCCAATGAATCCATAATATTTTCATTTTAATATATAAGCACACTCTTGAAATATTTTATAATATTTGATTTTTGAGGTTTTTTCGTACAAAATAGTTGAAATCTCATAAGTATTTTACATTAATGGCACATTCCAATTTGAACTAGCCACATGGTGCAATTTTCAAACACATAAGTTTGTTCATTACATACTCCTATTTGAAAAACTTCGATGATTTCCCATCATCTTCATGGTTACAGTTTGAAATACTTACCTTGTGTCATAAATTCACCCATGGTTTTACCCTGCCTGCAGTTCCATCCACATCAGATGAAGCTGCCTCCCCTCACGCCTCTTCTGTTACGGTTTTGCCCACATACAGTCTATTCTCAACGCACCAGTCAGTGACATCCTTAGAATATACATCAGATCATGTTGCTACTGGGCTCAGAGCCTTCCTTCCAATGGCTTTCCATTCTCCTAGGGTAGAGCTAATTGCCCCGTTAAATGCCTACAAGGCGCTGCAAAATTTTATTCCCCGCCCATTCCCTGTGATTCTGCTGCTTTCATCTTCTACCCCTTTTTGACTCAGGTGCCGTATTTTTCAGACTATAAGATGCACTTCCCCCCCAAATTTGGGAGGAAAATGGGGGTACATCTTATAGTCCAAATGTGTAGCTTACCTGGCTCGCTGAGTGTGGGGGTGGCGGTGGAGCGGGATCACAGGAGGCAGGAGCAGGACCACATTTTTTGCTTCAAAATTTTTTCCCCTATTTTCCTCCTCTAAAACCTAGGTGCGTCTTATGGTCCGGTGCATCTTACAGTCTGAAAAATACGGTACTCTGCTCCCAACACACTGGCCTACTTTAGAACCTTAGACACCCAAAGCCTGCTCCCGCCACTGGGCCTTTAGCATCTGCTCTTCCCCAGCTGTCTGCATGGTTTTTGCTCCCTTTCATCAAATCTTTTTTTAACCTTACCATATTAATGAAGCCCTCCCAGACTGGTTTGCCTTTTTGAAATTGCAATTCCCACCAGATTTAAGTACAGTATTCCATATCGCCCTCCGCTGTTTTAGTCGTCTAGCGCTACTGCAGTCATCTCAGGTCAGCCTGCCTCTGCTCAAATCCACTCCTCAGTCACTGTATAGATAGATGACATCTTTGACTTTGACTACTGGCCTGCAAAGGCTTTAATATATACTATTTGGCCCTTTATAAAAAAAGTTTGCTAACACCCTCCCTCTAGAATAAAGTCCAAACTCAGTTTAGCATTTAAATTCTTTCATAGTGGAGGTCACACCTATTTTTCCAAACTCACCTTCCATTTATACAGAACTTTTAGACTTTTTTCCACTTCCCACATATACCATACTATTTTTAACAGATTTATTGAGAGGGAGTTGGTATGCAAAAATTGCACACAAAGTGTACAATTTGGTAAGTTTTAGAATATGAATACAACTGTAAAAACTTTGCCACAATTAAGATGGTGACCATATCCATTAACCCCAAAAGTTTCCTTGTGCCCCTTTATTTTACTGTTTTATTATATTTTAAATGTTTCCTAGGTGTAATACATACCTGTGTCTTGTTTTTTAAAATTTAAACTGACATTCTCTGCTTTTAAATTTGCAGGTTTAGACGATTTACAATTAATATGACTACTAATATGGTTAGGTTTAAGTCTCCGTGCTATTTGTTTTCCATTTGTCTCATTTGTTCTTCTATTTTCCTTTTTTTTTTAAATAAGATTTTATTTACTTATTTTTAGAGAGAGGAGAAGGGAGGGAGAAAGAAAGGGAGAGAAATATCCATGTGTGGTTGCCCTTCATATGCCCCCCACTGGGGACCTGGCCGGAAACCCAGGCATGCGCATGCATCGAACAGGAGGCCCTTTGGTTCACAGGCCCTGGCTCAATCCACTGAGCCATGTCAGCCAGGGCTTTTGTTCTGATTTCTTTTTTTTTTTTCCTTCTTTTAGAATAACTGCATGTTTTAATGATCTCATTTTATCTCTTTTATTGGTTTATCTGCGTATTAGGAAAACGCAGGTGAACACTCACAGAGAGCCTTTGCAGCTCTCTGGAGTTCTTTCTGAGCAGCACTCTACTCTCTGATACGATGTCGTGTGGAATCTAGCTGTCTTGGACTACATGGACACTCCTATCTGTCTTCTCAGTCCGCACACGGCGTCTTCTGGGTTCTGTCAGGGCCCCTCCGCTCTGCAGCACGGTCTGGAACCTCTCAGGACAACTACAGAGCTTTCCTCCTTTACTTACCATCTCTCTGTGATCTCTATCTTATATTATCTGATGTTTTATGTGTTAAAAATTATTTTTTATGTATTTTGCATGGATTTTCTTTATTTCAGGCATCAGGTATTACTATATCTTGTTTGCAAGTGAAAAGAAGACTACTATAGTCACCGTATTAAAAAGAATTCTTATTTTTCTAATTGTCTTTATATTTAATTCCCTTCTATAAGGTCCAACTCCTATTTGCCACACGTGGTTTCTTAAAGACACACTTTAAAAACTTGTGCAATGCGATACTATTGCCATCTCCCAGAACGCCTAAGGTGAAAAAGACACACAAAACTAACTTTGGTGAGGATATGGGGTGATACGCACTCTCCTACATTGCTGGGGAAGTTGAAATTGGCGCTACTGCTTTGGAGAACTATTTGGCAGTATGTACTATAGATGAACATAGATATATCTTGTTTTTTTTAAAAAAATTACTGCATTTTTTCATTACCACTTATATCTCCTCCCCCCTGCAATCACCACACTGTTGTCCATGTCCAAGTCCTTTTTCTTTTTTGATATATCTTCTTACATAGCAATTCCACTCCTTGTACAAAACGGAATAGCTCAAAGTGAAAGCAGCTTCTCTCCCTGAAGGTAGTCAAACCAAGCGCCATTGCCAAGTGAGTTATCGCTCCTCCACTGGATTTTCATTTTCTACAATTTTGTTGACATGTCAGCCTTACTCACCTGATGTATTTTCTTCTCCCTTCACCCTTTGCTTTGTCATTGTCAGAGTATATCTTTTATATTCCCTTATTCCTTTTGGTGAAGTGTTCTGAGTTAATGAAAGTAAACGGATACATTTAATCAACTATGTTTAACAAGTTTACACTTTTCTAAATATCTAATCATATAATTGGAGTCAGTGTATCCAGTAGAAAAAAATCAAATTACAAGCAAGTTATTAGTTATGAAGTATTTGTGGAACAATTTCCTGGTTTTCTGTTGCCATGTAGCAAGTGATAAAAGTAGCAAGAATGCTAAAATAAATACAATGTAATTTGGTAATAGTCGATCTATAAAATGCAAAATATATATTCTCATAACATTACATAATAAATAATCTAAGTTGAAACAGTTTTCTATTTCAAAAAGATGTTTATGTGTTGCTTAAATAACAACAAAAGAAATATACATATTATAAAGGTAAAGTAATTTTTGTAGAAAAGCATGTATTAAAGGCACATGTAATATGAGTATAGTTATTGAAATACCACTAATACTAATTAAATACATACTTTGCCATGCAATTTCCAGAGATGTTTGAAATTTTATAGTCTTCAGAAGACTGAAGTCTCTCAGTACGGACTGAAATACAGTTGAAAAGTACACACACACACACATCTTTAAGACAAAGTCAAGAAATGTATGACTTGTTACACACGCACTTAATTTAAAAATTGAATGGTTAGGCTACATATATTGCTGGGAATGATTTTTAGGTTTATTTTCATTATCAGAAAACTCTAAGACAAGGGCCATGATAAATCCTAGTTGGCATAGCATGCTGTTCTCATCATTCTCATAATTTGGTGAAATGATGAAATATGAAATGTTTAAGTCATTCTCATTATTTAATGAAGTAATGAACTGTGTTTTGTG
This sequence comes from Desmodus rotundus, assembly GCF_022682495.2. Classification (NCBI taxonomy): domain Eukaryota; kingdom Metazoa; phylum Chordata; class Mammalia; order Chiroptera; family Phyllostomidae; genus Desmodus; species Desmodus rotundus. The sequence goes on along the minus strand of NC_071388.1, from coordinate 76,634,569 downwards.
TGACAGCAACTGATATTAATATAATTGACTGCCTTTCCCTCATCAACATTCAACAGTCAGTAAGTTTAGAAAGCTTGAGTGACTTATCAGTAAAATATGTGATCTACCTCACTTCTCGAAACTTTAGAATTCATAAAATGTAAGGGATTAGAATAGGCAATATCATCCCTGTTATCCTAGATTCTGTTCTACAGTTATAAAAATTAAATTTTGCTGTCATGTAAGAAGGGAAGGCAGGGAAAATTAGAGAATTGAAAAATAAAAAGAAAAGGAAATAAAAAACCTAAAACTTCAGGGTAAATAAACATAAGTATTTTGTTTCCTCAGAATAACCTATTAATAACAATCCAGTGGAATTCTCAAGACCAAACACAAGTCGATTGGTAACAAATTGTGAATTGTGCTTCAAAATATTCAATCTAACATTCCTTTCGGGGTGAAGGGGTGGTTTACTAAAAAGTTTGCATGAGATAATCCATATAAAAGTGCCCTGCTGCTAATTCTAATTTCTCACTGTCACCAGAGAAATGTGGAAGGGGGACTTTCTCTTGAATGAGCAAATGGAAAAATCATCAGACCAAAAATATACTGTTGGCTACATGGCTTTCATCCCAAAGATTCAGAAGAACCGGCTTTGGTTCTGGAAAGCCCAGAACAAAGCACCCTCTTTCTTTTGCTTATCTATAAAGTCTGGGCACAATACTCCCAGCAGATATTTGAAGACTCTGAAAAGTAAGTAGAAGCAGAAGTACTGGAGAAGACTGAAGCTTGAAGAATAACCAAGCTGGTGATAAGTTTACCATCCTTCTTTCTTTACCTCCCTGCTCCTTCCCGGAATGCTTGGGCTGTAGCCTGGAATAGACTGAAAATGGGCTCCAGGTGACAGACAGGGCTCCAGATGGGCCTGCTCATCTTGGCTCTGGAAGTGGGAAATGGAACTCCTAATACGAAGAATGTGGAAGTCCGTTTTTCTGTTGTGTTTCTTCTTTTCACCCTCTGTTCTCTCACGATTAACTCTCAAACAGCCATATAGTAGTGGTGGTGGTGGTGATGGCCAGTGATGGGAAATGACATGAGCCAACATTCTTGAGAAGGAAAAACTTCCTCTTCCTTCACTGAAAATGTGATTCTGAGAGGGTGGAGTAAATCTCTCTTGCCTTTTTTTCTAACTGTCCTCCTCTCCCTTGGTCTTCCATGCAGATCCAGTTTCAAAAGTGCACAGCAGAGTAAATAAACACCCAGCCAAACATCTAACCAAGAGGCATGAAAGAGGAGTCGCAGGGAACGGGAAAGTACTGAGATGGACATGGAGAGAGAGCAGCTTGGGAAAGCAACCCCACGCACTTGGTAATGAACTCCTGGGCTTGCTCCCAAACTGCACATAGATTGGTCTGATTCCATTTAATATACCAAAGACTTTGAGAACTGAACCAAAAGACTATTACCCAGGTCTCAGACTAGAAGCGAAGTTTTTTTTAACTTTATTGTTGACACTTTACAGATATCTCTGTGTCTCCCCGCCACCCTTTTGCCCACCTCCACCCACCCCCAGACCCCTTGCCCTCTGGCCATCACTGAACTGTTGTCTATGGGTTATGCATACATACTCTTTGGCTAATCCCTTCACCTTCTTTCATTCCTTCCCCATCCCTCCTCCCCTCCGACAGCTGTCAGTCTGTTCCATGCATACACACCTCTGTTTCTGTATTATTCATCAGTTTATTTTGTTCATTAGGTTCCATATATAAGTGAGATCATATAGCATTTGTCTTACTCTGATTGGCTTATTTCACTTAGCATAATTTTATTTTGGTTAGGTAAAGAAGTTCATTTTTTACTGTGACATTTTGACTATTAACATAAAATAAATAGGGATATATACTGGCAAACCCAGGCGAGTTGCCATTAACAAGCATAAAGCAGATATAACAGATCTTAGTTTTATCTTCTACCACCTTTTCTCATTTATAGATTCATAATTTATACGATAAATATAATTAGAAAAGAGCACATTGATTCAAGAGCCGGACAAGTGTCAAGGACAGGGCATTACTGAGAATATAAAGTCAGAAATGCTTTAGCAGTCTGAGGCTGGTGACACGCAGAGTTAAAATTCTAAAGCTGTTTCTAATTTCTAGTTTTAGAGTAAGGCAAGTGTTTTTGTTCTGGAGTTAAGATAGGTATGAAAACAAAAAGGTTCATATTAGTAGTTTGTGAGATTAGATCACATTTTTATTTTTAATACTGTTTTAAATATAATTGGTAAAATACTGGCACAAATGAAAACTAACCATATTTTTTCCTATAAATATGTATCACATTTTAAGTGTTCCAACATTCATCTCCCAATACAATTTGTATTTAATTTGGTGCTCTCAGGTATGTTTTAGTCAACCAAACTTAAGCCTACATTAATATCACTTCCTTAATATTTAGCACTGCTTTTAAAAAAATGTGCTGGTTGAATCTGTCATTGTATTTTAAAGTACACCAAATGAAGGTGCTATTTAACTTTTTGTCTCCTAATCAGAGATTCTTATATCACTATTTTTTCTAGACATACTGTAATGACAGTTTTGAACTTTCTCTTTCAATGTTTCTTTCTTGCATACTCCTTAAGACAGAGTAAGTTTATTTTTAAGAATAAGCAAACCATCCCCATAGAGTATACACTGAGTAATTCAGTGTAAGATATATTAGTAATAACAGCTACAGCAAACCATTTATAAATATTGAGCAATCAGAATGAACAAAAACTGGTCAAAGCACTTTGTATACAATTTTTTAGTTATTTTTATAAAAATTATTTATACAGAATAATAAAGAATTTGGTCTTTGGAACTGGATTGCATGACTTTTAGTTCTTTTTCCGTGCTTCCTTTTTAAAAAAAAATATTTTATTTATTTATTTTCAGAGAGGAGAAGGGAGGGAGGAAGAAAGGGAGAGAAACATCAATGTGTGGTTTTCTCTGGCCCTCCCCACACTGGGAACCTGGCCTGCAACCCAGGCATGTGCCCTGAGTGGGAATTGAACCAGCAACCCTTTGGTTCACAGGCCAGCACTCAATCCATTAAGCCACACCTGCCAAGGCTATTTCTGTGTTTTCTCAACTGTCATTTAAGGCAACTTATTTTTCTGTACATCATTTTTCTCATCTCTAAAATGGGGATAAATTGTAACACCTAACTGAAATGTTGCTGTGAGGATTTAATTAATTAATATGTGTAAAATGATCAGAAGGGTGCCTAGCACACTACTGTTTAGCTGGAGACTAAAATTAAGAGATATGAAGTTGCTATAGCAGATGGTTTTTTTCCCTAAAGGGCCTCAGAACAATGTCTCCCATCAGACATATGCTTCTGACAATGCCTCAGATACTCTTTCCATGAAGAATTCAGGTTTGTGTTCCCAACTCTTGAATCTGGGTGTACTTGTGACTACAGTGAGTCTATACGACTTCCTAGGTTAGGTCATAAAAGGTGATTGAGCTTCTGCCTGTTTCTTTTGGGGTGCTTATTTTTAAAAGGTAGCCACGATGGCCAAAAGAAGGCCAAACAGCCACGGAGAGGCTCCTGTGGAGAACATAGGCCCTCAGCCCACAGCTCTAGCTGAGCTCCTGGCTATCACCCAGCACCACCTGCCAGCCAGGTGAGTAAACTGCCTGGAAAGTAGGTATTCCTGGCCCCAGGGGAGCCACCCTAGCTGATGCTGCATGAAGCAGATGAGCTGTATTTGCTGAACCTTGCCCAAACTACAGATTTATTAGCAAAATAAATTGTTGTCGTTTTTCTAAGTCATTAATATTGGGAGCAGTTTCTTATGCAGCACTGAGTACATGGAACACCTGCTTGAAGTCACATGCAGGAGAGACAAAAGTTAAGGCCTATGTGCATTCCAATCCATAATCTGAGTTCTTGTCGTAAAGTACATTGGTTACCCATTGTTTCTGGAACAACAGGACTACTTTGTCACCTCGAGCAATGAGGAGTAAACCACAGTTTTTAGAGGCCAATTGGTGATGGTGTTTGGATAATAAATGTTGTAATAAAAAGAATGCTTTTGTAGGATTTAGTTAACAGATATAATTTTGAATAATAATTATTTTATGTTGTCTCAGGCGCTTTTCTGTAAAAACCAAAACAAATAGAGCTTTATTTCCACCATTAGAAATAAAAATAAAACACAACTTTTATTTCATAAAAGATGATTTATGTGACCACCTCACTTCACGGAAAAAGTAAGCAAGACATTTTATCTTTCAACCCAGAACTGAAGAATAGACTCATCATAAAATGGTTTATATGCATGACTTGCACAGTTTCTCGTCACCGTTCAAACTCTCATGTACTCTGACATCTCAGTGAAGTTTGACAACCATCTCTTCTGCTAGCTTAGCAACAAATTCACAATCCGTTCTTCAATCTGACAATTGTGAATGTCCTGCTGTCATCTATTTGCGGCACTCGTGTAGCTGAATAGTGCGGAAAACTAATGTAAAAATTATTGAATTATGTACCATAACATTTTTATTAACAAGAAAAGCATCCATTTTCTCTTTATAAAGGTATTAACATAATCAATATAGTAATAAAAAGTTATTGTCTACTACAAATTGGTGTTTTTCAAACATTATTCTATTTGATTTACAAAATCAATGATGTAGATATTAATATCTTCATTTTACAGAGATGAAACATGAACAAGCCAGGATTTGAAGCCAGGTCTGTCTGATTCTTTAGGCCAATACCTTGTCATTATACAAATACATACATATATATCCAAACATGCACATATACATATATATGTATATATATATACAGATATGTTAGAATAAAACAGCAAAATATTCACTATCTGCTTTTCTTAAAAATTATAAAGATAAAATACTACACTATAACTTAGAATTTCTAAACTTTTTCTTTGAAACTATCTATCTTCTCTATAAATATGCAGGTATATCTCTTCCTCTTATCCATAGAAGCTTGAAATGATGACTTGTATCATTGGTTGAAGTGTGACTAGATGTTTCCTATGTATTTCTACCATAAAGAGCCCTCTACTTTACAGTTAAACTATAGTACTTGAATATCATAATGATAGTTTGAGTTTTACGTTCTTCCCAGTATTGAAATTAATGTTTGTACACTAAATAACTAATGATGTTACTAAATAGTAGTTTATTTACTATCTTTCTATTAATATTTTTAAATGTTTTTCCAAAACCTTGGTTTACATTTCATCGGAATATTCTATAAATATTGAAATAAACTGGAATGACATCTCGTATCCAGTACAAGTATAGTGCCTATACTGAACCAGCATAGTTCAGATATGAGATGCTCAGGGATGACAAAGGCACATTCAGAGTTCAAAAGGTTCTGCAAGTTTTACAGATGTGATGCGCCTGATCAGTCTCCTGACTGGGCTCATACCTAGTCCCGCACATGTAGAGCCAGTCCATTTAGCAATGCTGTTGGCCTGAGCCTGAATTTCCCAGTGACTGTTTTACACTCAGGCAGATGGTTTGTTGGCTGGTGCTCAGACAATCCAATTTTCATGGCAAGTAGGAGTTCTTTGAAAAAACCAGGTATAGCATTTCATGAACGCATAACTTGAAAAACCTGGAACCACAGAGGCAGTGTTCTATTACAAAGCTTTAAATCCCACTAATCAGAAGCTCTGCATATACAAAATTTTGTGGAATTTTTGTATATACTTTTTGTGTAAACATATTTATATGTATTGTGTAAATATTTTAAACACAGTGGGCCAATTGTTAGTAGACCTTCCTTTATATTCGATTTTCAATATTTATATATCAGATTTCTTTAAATTGGAAAATTAGATATTAAGGAAAATTAGATACTAAGATAAAATATGCTATTGGACCAAAACAACTGCATTATCAACATACACCGATTTGTTTTTCTTCCCTCTCTGTTCCACGTGCACATGCGCACGCCTCCGTTTTCGCAGGTAGAAGTACTGGACTGTTTTGCAGTGGGGTAGACTCCATGACTACCACACAGGACCCAAGCACCTGTGGGAAGAAAACGTCTGTGTACTACGGTAATACACTGCGTAGTATATTTCAGATCATCAGTAAATATTTATCAAGTGAATAAAAGTGAATTAGTGGTGTCTGATGTTCTTTGACTTACAAAACCAAAAGTTTTATATTTAGTAAGTATTACTGTATTATAAACACTCTGATACACCTTCTTTAAGGGGGCACACACACTTGCAAAAGGCACCTGGAAGCAACATAACACTTTCCTATATCTGTTATCAAAGGACGATCATACTCAAGCATTGACTCTTTAGAAAATTAATCCTAAATTGTAACACACACTTTTATTTTGAATCTTGCAATTTTAGAACTTCTGTCTCAAATTGCCATGTTGATGAATAAATTCAGTTCCCATGTTTGACTGCGCATTTTAGTTTGAATACCTATGTAATTGTTCTTTGTTGCATCTTTACAAACTGGAGCAGTAATATAAAAATAATGGTGCTATTGCAAAAACTGCTTAGCTGATACTGCATTTTCAAGTACAATAATCTTTGATTATTCTCAAGTGAAACAACTTTGGTAAAAGTATAATTGACTGCACTTACTATTCACTCAGCGTATAATAGAGGAGTCAAGGATACAGGTTATGTAAGACCCAGTCCCTGAAGAGGTAATGAGTATACACCTCAGGTTATGTGATAATATTAGACACTATGTGATTAAATGCCTCATGAATGGAACAGATACTAAATGCCTGGAGTTTCAAGAAGAGAAATATTCATATGGGATGGAGTACCTGAAGTCAGCCTAGAGATGTTACACTTTCTGTGAGAAGGTAGAATGGGAAAAATAAGGAGAAATTTAAAAAGATGTTGAAATGAAAATGAGTATCAAAAATTCCTAAACACAGAGAGGAAACCTGCATTAGATGGAGAACTGACAGTGGAAAGGAAAGAGATATAAAGTAGTTAACGAGGAATGGTTATCAAGGTTCTTATAAGACAACTTAAAGCATTTTATAGTATTTACACTAAAGTACAGAGAAGTGTTTGCACAAAGAAACACAAGTTTATTTAAACTGAAATCTTCTGACATTACCAAATTTATTAAATAGTATGAGATAAAGAAGTGAGGAGACCAGATGGGAGTCCAAGGCATTGATACTGGGAAAAAATATTTAACAACTAAATGAGGGTGAGAGTGGTGAAAAGAGGAAAAAGTAACATTGTGAAGAGAAATGATTCTACAGATAGTGTAGACAAAGAACAAGGTATAGATTAAGTGCAGTTTAAACATATCTGTTAAATATATTTAATATACTAAATTTACTATATGTTTATGGATATAAATTGGGGTTTTGACACAGGAATATTAAATCTAATTGGTTGAAATACAGGGTCCAGCACAAATAACACCCCTTTTTATTATAAAATCATAAGCAAGTAATTCTGTAACATAACAGTATCACACTCAAGCATACCATATGACATTTTAGGTGAAATGTTCAAATTGCTGCCCATATCATACAAGACATCCACATACCCTACCAACCATGCCCAAGCAGGCGTTACTTCTGCTGGACCCTGTATATTGCCTTAGGTAAGTTATTTAACTCCTGCAAGTATAAATTTACTAATCTGTTAAGTGGAGATAACAACAGACTTACCTGTTGGGATAATGTACAATATAATTCATGTAGTGCGTTAGATGGTGCCTAGCTCATTATAAGCAATTGATAAAGACTAGATCCATAAGTTTTAAGGTCAATCTGCCCACAAAAGTTTACAATGCCAAGAAATTCTCCTGTACCAAATACAGCCATGTGCTGCCTAACGCTGTCCTGGTCAACAAACCACACATAGCAGATGACAGTGGGCCTCTCCAACGAACTCTCCTGTGAGACTGGGACTTTCTCCTGCCACTACAACCCCCACAGATTTTTACAGCCAGAGGTTTTGAGGCTTTATTCCCCCATGCTGGTACACTGGGTTACACAGTTTGTCTCGCTCCCCAGTTGTTCCTCCTGGCTTATCCACACATGAATGTGGGGTATTCTGGTCTTCCAGCCGCTGCCTTGCCCACCCAGGTTTACCACCAGCTGCTGTCTTGCCATTTGTCCTCTCCATGCCAGCTACCTGTATCCGCCCCTCCTACCAGTCTAGATGAATGTTCCTTTAACTCCTTGGTTGTTGAACTTCCATGTAGTTTGATTTTCTGGCTGTTATGGTTGTTTTTTGTTTTAAAATTAGTTGTCATCCTTCTGGTTTTGTAAGGAAGTGAAGCGTATCTACCTTAGCCTCCATCTTGGCCTGAACTCCCTTTCTAATTTCATTATTTCTTAAACAGTGTTGCTTTTCCCATGAATAAAACTTACTCTTTTCAAAGTTCTAGACTGTTTCCAAGGTTTAAAATATTCTGTCATTTAGTGAAAGAACTATTTAGAACACCCAGTTGTATGCACATTTATCATGTATCTGTCACCCATCAGTTTTCCAAAGCAAAAGACTTCTAGGGATAATGAAATGTTTAAGCTATTATCGACTATAGAGTAAATCTTACAAAGCACCCCTTCCTTATAAAGAAGGAGACAGAACATTACAAAGACAAAGATCCTCCCTCAGAATTACACCTTGGGATAGAAATGGAGCTGGACTTAGAAGTCAAGCCTTCTTACTCTCTGGACTGGCATTTTTCTTCCATAGCACAATCCCCCCACAGATCTCTACCCCTCAAACATTTCATTGGCCTTTTCAGACCTTTCTCTAATCTCTTTCCTTCTCCTTGAAGTAACATAATCAGAGCCACTTGTAGTATTTCTGGAGCAGAGACACTGTGATTTTGTTCAAAATTGGGCATGACACATTGTTTTGTGTCAACTTCTCCCCTCTTATAAATAATCTGTATAAACATCAAAAGTCTTATTGGTCTCCTAACTTTGCACCTGGCAGGCAGATCAGTATACCAGCTCCTGTTGCTCTAACTCTGAAAGAGATGCTAAATCTATCCCTTCATCTCCATCTCCATAGCTAACACAAGTACACATGACCATCATATTTTGCCTGAATTATTCCAATGGCTCTTTCCACTTTGCACCCACCACCTTACAACATAGTTTTGACACTATAGTCAGAGTGATCTTCTTAAAATACAAGGCAGCATTTAAGGGTAGAGATGAGAGCAAAGTATCTGTACTGCTTAAAGCCTCTAATTGCTAAAATTATGTATTGTATAAAATCCAAATTCCTTACATAGCCTAAAGGGCAGATCTGGCCCCTGTCTACCTCTCAAATTCCTCACTTCCACCCTCATCGTATTTTAGTTATACAGGCCTCCTTGATGCTTCTGTAATATATCAAAAATATGTGTGTGTTAGGACTGATCCTCTAACCTGTCTCTCTCTATCACATCAGGTGCTCTTATTTTCTGCATAATATTACTACAATTTGAATTTACTTTCTTCATTTATTACTTTACTTTTTTATTGTCATTTGTGAGAGCAGGAAACATCATTCTTGTTTATGACTTGTCTCTTGTGCCTAGAACACAAGTTAGCAATAGGTGTTTGCTCAGTATTTGTTGACTGAGTGGATATGACTCTTATGGTCAATGTAGATTCAAGTATCTTCCAGCTCAATTATCAGTAAATTGCTATCACTGTTCACTAGAGAAGATAAATTCCTTAATATTCTTTCTCCAATATACCCTCAGGATACCCCCACCAGAGCTTTGGCCTCAAATTTCTTCATAGTGTTCTCAATCAATGTCCACAATTCTCCCTCAGTTCTACTATAAATGTGTTCTTTGTCCACAGAAAGAGAGCCTATTTTTTGACTCTCATAATGAAGTTTCTCACATAAAGAATATATATGAGTTGCATCTGGTGGGTAATGTTTATATATATTTCTAGCCTTTCAGTATTTTCCCCAACTTTACAAAATGCAATTGTTCTGTCATCTCCTTGAGGCATCTTCTTTTGCTCCAGTGGAAGCCTCAGATGTAAAAGCAACATCATCAGCATGTTTGGTTATGTGTAGCCATTAGAGTGTCTAGCTAGACACCTTGTCAATAGGTAATAAGCTATAAAAAATTATGAGCTAGCGATGGAGATTCTGGTCCTTATGTGCCTGTGTACCAGGATCGATTCCGGCAGCGGGAAACGTGACGCTGTGTGTCGCTCCACATAACAGCACTTTCTTAATTACAGTTGGAAGCCACGTTTCGCTTCACTCAATACGTGTTATTGTCTTTCAGATGAGAACACTGAGGCTGTGCAATGTGATAAAAGATGCTAATGGTCTAATTACACTATCTTAGCATTATAAAAAAATATAATTCTGCCCTTCAACTTGAAAAAAAAGAGTTGTTAAATGTCTGTAAGGAGCGTAATATTTGCTTTCTGGAGGTTTCCTTTCAAGTGTATCTCCTGGTTAAGTAATAATATTTTTAGATATGTTTATTTTCCTTTAATGATAAGTAATTTCTCAGTGGTTGTATGTTTTATTTTCTCTAGGAGATACGCTAATGTGAATTAGGTGACTCGCATAAACAGTATGGAAAATAAAAGTACCCCAAGTAAGAATTCAAGTTTTTGTAACAACTATTCATAGATTTTAGGCTTCAGGAAACTTTTAATTTTTCAGTACTGACTGCATCTATGAGAAAGAACCTAAATATTTAATAAAACATTTAAGATTGAAGGAAAAAACAGACTAGTGCTAATCAAAGGACTCCCTGAGACAATTTGTCAGTGTTGTCATTTTTACGGCTGTCTTTAATGAGTAAGCTACTCTAAGTGATTTGAGTTGCAACTTTACAGAACTGACAAGAGTTACTGCTTGATAATTTATTGGAGGAAATAAAAATTTCATTTACCGAATTCTATAAAATACATTTGGATATTTTTGGACATAGTCATGTTGAAATGCAGTATAACTGTCCAATTGATAAATTAGTTTGTGTTTGCTTGGTTATTAAAAAATAGATAAAAATCACAAACTGAGCAATTAGACATGTTTCCCTCTATTTCCTAAGATATAATTTGATTATAATTTATGTGTAATTTCTGGACCAAAGTACCTTAGGCTTTTTTCCAAATATTTCCAACTTAAATCAGCAAAAATACTTAGGCCTACTTAAAAATAAAATATATAAAACTGTAAGACTTTAACATCTGCCCTATATATGCCTCCAACAGGCAATCAAATCTGTGTCCACACTGAACTAGGTATTAGATATTTATGAATATGAATGTGTCTATTTCAACCACTGGATTGCAGACTTTCTGAGTGCAGAGAGTGTGCCATATTCATTTTTGTATCCTCTTATACCTAACATAGGGCCTCCTACATGCTCTGCTGAGCACTAGTAAGCTTTCAATAAATATCTATTAAATTAAATTGAATGAGAGGACTGAGGAATTATGCTAAGCATCTGGGTAATGGAGACTGTCAGTCAGTGTGTAACTAAGCAGTGCAGTTAAAAATGCTGACTGTGCACGCTTGCATTGCTGGACCGAAAGCACCAGAGCACAGAAATATATAATTTACCTGGCACTTAATATGTATCAGGCATGCAGTGAAACATCATATGTACACTCTCTCATTCAATCAATCACAGCCAATTCATAAGATAGGAAGGACTTATCTCATTCCAATATACATGAGAAGCCTGAGGCAATATGGTGTGATATTTAAGGCCTCATGAATTCTGCTTTCATATTTGAGTTTGATTCCTGGTTGTGCTAATTATAACCTCTCTGTAGAATTGACCCAGGTAGAAGCCGAAAGGGAAATTGGAAAATAGTGGTCAAAATGTAAAACACAACATTTTTGACATTGCTATCATATTTCTATTATTCTTCTTATACTTGAGTGTTTAGTATTTAAGACCTTTCACAATCTGGCCCTGGGAAGCTTTCATAACTTCTTGCCTATTGTATCAATCAACATGGCCACCCAAAACTACTTTTTGTTTCCCAGACAGGCTCTGCACTCTCCAGGGTCTTTGCAAATGCTGCTTTTTTAACTAGAAAATCTCATTTGAGGTTAAGCTCAAACCCGTTTCTTTTGAGATTGGGATTTTTTATTTTAGGCAATTGCTTGATGCCATTGTTTTCCATGATTTATTTGTTTCAAATAATCTCTGCGTTAATTTGTGATCACCCCCAGCCCTCCATACTAGGTAATTAATTCATGAGGTCAAAGACAATGATCAGATTTATATTTTTACATTATAAAGTATATATCAATATCTGAAATTAAAATTAGTTGTTTAAAGAACTAATACAATTCCACAGAGGTTAAGACTGCCTAACTTGGCAAAGCTAGGATTAGAACTCAAATTGTCTTGCTTAAATGCAACCCAGGAGTGTATTAGAACCACCACAAAAATTTTGAAAAGTACTGATGCCCTGGACACACCCCAGGCTAACTAAACCAGAATCTCTGTGGTGGGGGTGGGGGGCACTCATAATGTTTCCGAGGCTATCCTAACCTGCAGCCAGCATGGACAAGTACCATGATGTGACATATGTGTTCCCCGTAAGGCCATTCCTACACTTATGAATACAACCAAGAAAAATAATACCCAGATAACTTGCCTTGCTTAATTTAACCCTCGTTCCCATCTTATTTCATTCTATGAAAAGATAGCCATAGCTTCCAGGTATGGCTTATGAAGGGTTGAAAAATAATCAGAACCAAATTCATTATTATGTTATTCTTTTCAGACAAGATGCCTACCATTGGCTAAGGTAGAGCAGGAGCTGGAAGAATTCTCTCCACTGCCTCTAACTTTATCCTGGTCTCATATACGTCTGTACCAACAATACTGTTGCTTCAGGGCTCTGGGAATTCTGCTTTGCCAGTGAATTCAGTGGTCAACCCACTATAATTACGCGAACTCATTCGTGAAACAAGAGCACTAATCTTGGTTAGTCAACTGGGGAGAGAGAGCAGTGAATAAATTCCAGAGCCTTCTGAATCAGTCACCATCCAAGTGGAAGAAAATTACAGATGCATGAGTATCAACTTTTAAGCCAGTAAAAACAATTTTGTTTCCCTGATTTTGATTTCACTTTAAATAAAACATGTTCAAACACTGGCACTTTCAATGTTAAGTCTTTGCTTTAATGAGTTTTCATTATAAGTGGGTTTAATTACTTTTGTTATACGTGCCCATTCCAATTATTGGTCAAAGGACGGAAATAATAGATAATCTCCATTCTATTAACTTTTGTTTTTATCCTAATGTAAACCCTGGCTTTGATTCCTTCAACCAAATGAAATTCTCAAGAATTAAAAAGGCCAAAGCAAAGTGCTCAGTAGTTTTAACTTATCCTTTTAAGTCCTCTGTGATGCTGCTAAGCGATCCAGAATGCTCTTTATGTCATATCCTGTGCAGACTTGGCAACAGTGGAGCAGGAGCACGATGTCCTATAGTTACCAGACTAGAATTCAGAAGCTGGAATTTAAAATAGCAAGCGGATGAGAACTAAGAGCAAAGCTGAACCCAGAATCAAAGGTATGTCACATACCAAGGGAATGTAAACTCAGAGGCAGTTTTTTTTCTGGGGGGTTGAGGGCGGTGGTATGGATCCTTACATCTCCAGCAATGTTTTCAGATACTAGGATACCTTCAAGGTACATTTTAACTAAAGAGTTCCCTCACTTCACTTTGGACAGCAAAATCAAATCCTTTGGAAACTATTTTTTTTTATAAGATTTCATTTATTTTTTAGAGAGAGGAGAAAGGAGGGAGAAAGAAAGGGAGAGAAAAATCAATGTGTGGTTGCCTCTCACACACCCCCTACTGGGGCCTGACCTGTTCTGCAACCGAGGTATGTGCCTTGACTGGGAATTGAACTGGTGACCCTTTGGTTCACAGGCCTAAGTTCACAGGCTTACATTCAATCCACTGAGCTACATCAATCAGGGCCTCCTTTGGAAACTTTTCTAAGAAGGTGAGGTAGAATAAAAAGGCAACATTGTTATCTTAATTTGGGTTTTTCAGATGTTGACTCTTAAATAAGAATACAGTATAATTTGTTTATTTGGAAAGTGAAGGGGGTCTAATAGGGCCTGGAGGAAATGAGATAAGGAAGTAAAGACAGTATATAATGATGTTTTCAAGCCAGCTACCAGGATAGAGGACAGAAGTTTGATACAGCTGTGGAAACCATGAGAGTATGTACCTTAGAATTATCCAACATAAGCAGTGAGTAACAAATAAGTTGTAAGTAACTTATTTACCAATTCTCATCAGTCATTCATTGAGGGCTAATTCTGGGGCACATCTCATACACAGGGTGCCCATAAAGTCTGAAAACATATAATATTATTTATTGTTTATATTTACAGACTTTATAGACATCCTCTGGGACAATTTCTGCCATCGTACTCAGTGAAATGCAATGTGATAATATCATGGTGGCAGATAACTGTCACCACTGAAATGTGTTTCTTCCTCAGTAATGTTCTTAAAAGTTATCCATGCTGATATATGCAGATGTAGATTATTCATTGCTACTGATATTTAGAATCTCATTATATGAAAATACTATAATTTATCCATTTCCTTATTCCTAACAATTTAAGATGTTTAAAACTATTTGCTTTTAAAAGTAACGCTGTGATAAACCTCCTTTAACATGCTCTCAGGTATATAGGTAGGAAAATTTTATTAAAAAATATGAAGTTTCTGTATGATCTCACCTTTAACTGGAACATAATCAACAAAAGAAAAAAGCAAACAAAATATAACCAGAGACATTGAAATTAAGAACATTGTAACAATAGCCAGAGGGGAGTGTGGAGGGGATAGTGGGGAGAGGGGTCTGTAGGAGCTACTATAAAGGACACAAGGACAAAATCAAGGGGGAGGGTAGAGGTGGGGGAGGGAGGTGGGACTGGCTGGGGTGGGGTGGAGGGATGGGGAGAAAATGCAGACAATTGTAACTGAATAAAAATAAATAAATAAATTTAAAAAATATATGAAGTTTCTGGACTATAGACAACATACTCCAGCTTTACTAGATGTTACCAAATTCTACTCTAAAGTGATTAAACCAATTTATAGTTTCAAGAGCAGTGAATGGATGTTCCTGTTTTCCCACATCTTCCAACATACTTGGCATAATCAACATCTTGGATGTTTACCAATCAGATGTGTGTGAAATGGAAGCTAACAGTACATAATAAACATGTTTAGATAGATCGTACAGTCTAGAGATATAGGTAGAGGCTTTAATTAATGAGGGGGGAAGTGTTTTCAGGAACATGTATAAAGGACACATGGACAAAACCAAAGTGGGGTAGGATTGAGGGTGGGAGGTGGGGATGGCTGGGGTGGTGGGAAGTGTGGGGAGAAAATGGAGACAACTGTACTTGAACAACATTAAAAAATTAAAATTAAAATAAAAAATCTTAAAGTTTAAATTGCTTTGGTTGTCACAGAGTTTATAGTCAAAGATTAAGAAAGTATGGTAGTTATATTTTGAAGGCTAGCCTATAAAGTAAGTTCCAGGAGAAATATTTAAGAGTACCCTTTCTTGTGAGAATAGAAAAATACAGCTAGTGAAGCACAATACAACGATAGCTTAAACAATGGCAATATGAACAAATGGCAGGTGGCGGCTGGCCTTGGTGTACCCTGGAACTTTTGCTGAGTGGCCACAGACTCAGCCCTGGAGTTGAGTGAATTTATATTAGTGTGGTGAACACCACTCTTCCTGACCTGTTCACTCAGAGAACCTATCTCATACAACTTGCATACCACCAGAGGCTTTTTCAGTGACTGAATCCAACAGGCAGCCAGCAAGTGGAGGCAAATCTTAGGGTTCCTTGGGTCTTTTGCTGACCTGCTCCATGGCTCAGTGTTGGTGGAAGACAGACTTGTTGATCAGATTGGCCCCTCACATACACACCCAGGCCCAGCAGAAGTAGCATACACTGTGGATCACTTTGGGGCTCCAAAGAGAAAGCCCTGGGTCATTCGCAGGCAGCAACTGACACTGACCTGTACCAGAGGCCCTCACAGGAAGCCCCAGAACCAACACACTGGTAGTAGGTTCGGACCATATCAGAGTATGATCCAATTAGCAACAAAAGTGGCACACTCAAAGAAAGATCTGAACAGCACCAGACCCTGCTGGGGCAAATTCTGATTTGTGGGGTCAGCCCTCACAGAGCAGCTTATATATTGTGGTCAAGATTGATTCACATAATTGGCCAGCCAGAAAGTCAACCTCATACACAGATAGGGCAACAGCAATCAAGGCTCAACTACATCAGGAGAGTTCACATAATCCACACTGGAATAATTTCTTGAGCACCTAGCTCAGGTGATCAAGGAGACTGCACCACTTAGCCCAACAAGACATCTATCAATACTGTATAAGGACACCATACCAAGGCATAGCAGATCTACTTAATGCACAGACATAAATACAGAGAGGCAGCCAAAAGTGGGAGGCAAAGAAGCATGCCCCAAATGAAAGACTAAGAGAAATTCTCAGAAAAATAATGAAATGAAATGGAGGCAAGCAATATACCAGATACATAGTTCAAAACAATGATTATAAGAATGCTCAAGGAACTTATGGGAACAATACATGAACTCACTGAGAAATTAAAGAGACAATAAACATAAAAAATGACATAAAAAACCATACAAAAGGACCAGTCAAAAATTAAGAGTACAGTAATAAAGTGAAGAATACACTTAAAGGAATCATCATCAGGCTAGATAAGGCAGAGGATCAAATCAGTGATTTGGAGGACAAATAGCAGAAAACACTCCATCAGAGCAGGAAAAAAAATTAAAAATGAGAGTAGTTTAAGGGATCTCTGGGACAATATCACATGTGACATCATCTGTATCATAGGGGTAGCAGAAGGAAAAGAGAGAGAGAGGAAGATTGAGAACATATTTGAACAAATAATACTGAACACTTCTCCAGCCCGGTGAAGGAAATAGACACAAAAGCCCAGGAAGTGCAGAGAGTCCCAAACAAGATGAAATGGCAAAGGTTAAGGCAAAAGAGAGAATCTTAAAATGAACAAGAGAAAGTTACCTAGAAGGGAGCTCCCGTTAAACTGTTAGCTGTTTTCTCAACATAAACATTTCAGGTCAGAAGAAATTTGCAAAAACATTCAGGGTGATGAAAAGCTAGGACATCCAACTGAGACTAAATTACCCAGCAAGCCCATTACTGAAGGAAAAATACAGTTTTCCCAGGTAAGAAAAAGCTAAAGGAGTTTATTACCAGTAAACCAGTATTTCAAGAAATGTTAAAGAGACTCCTTTAAAAAGAAGAAAGAGTCGTGTGAGTTCTTTATATATTTTGGAGATCAGGCCCTGTCTGAGGTATCATTGGCAAATATGTTTTCCCATACTGTTGGTTCTCTTTTTATTTTAATGCTGTTTTCTTTAGCCATGCAGAAGCTTTTTATTTTGATGAGGTCCTATTTGTTTATTCTTTCCTTTATGTCCCTTGCTTTAGGGGACGTGTCTGTGAGGATGTTGCTGCATGGAATGTCTGAGATCTTCCTGCCAATGACACAAGGACAAAATCAAGGGGGAGGGTAGAGGTGGGGGAGGGAGGTGAGACTGGCTGGGGTGGGGTGGAGGGATGGGGAGAAAATGCAGACAATTGTAACTGAATAAAAATTAATTAATTTTTTAAAACTCAATAGAATGATAAAAAAAGAAAGAAAAATAAGAGGAATACTGTTAAAAGAATAAAATGGAAATAAATACATACCTATCAATGATCACTTTAAATGCATGAATTAAATGCTCAAATAAAAAGACTTGGATAAGAAAAGAAGACCCACATACAAGGGATCTACCTCAGAATGGAACCCCCCCCCCAGACTTAAAGTAAAAAGATGGAAGAAATATCTTATGCAAACTAAAACAAAAAAACTGGGGTAACAATACTTATTATCAGACAAAATAAACTTTAAAACAAAGACTATAACAATAAACAAACAAGGTCATTATATTATGATAAAGGGGTCAAACAAAAGACTATAACTCTTGTAAACATTTATGCACCAAACATACATAAATATACAAAGCAAATCTGATGGACATAAAGGTAGATATCAGCAGTAATATAGTCATAGTAGGGGATTTTAACACCCCATTGACATCAATGGATAGATCTTCCAGACAGAAAATTAACAAGAAAACAATGGCCTTAAATGATTCACTAGACCAGATGGATTTACTTGGTATCTTCAGAGAATTTCACCCTAAAGAAGCAGAATATACATTCTTTTCCACTGCACATGGAAATTTTCTAGGATAGACCACATGTTAGGACACAAAACAAGTCTCAATCAATTTAAGAAGATTAAAATCATATCAAGGCATCTTCTTTGACACTAATGGTATGAAACTAGATAACAATTACAAGGAAAAAACCTGACCCCCCCAAAAGAAATGGAGGCTAAGTAACATGTCAGTAAACAATTAATGGGTTAACAATGAGATCAAAAGAAATAAGAAGATACCTTGAGGCAAATAAAAATAAAAACACAACAACCCAAAATCTATGGAGACACAGCAAAAAAAGTCCTAAGAGGGAAATTCATAGCATTGCATACCTACCTCAAGAAACAAAAAAGTCTCAAATAACCAAATTAACCTTACACATAAAGGAACTAAAACTAAATCAAAGCCCAGAGCAAGTAGAAATAAGAAAATAATAAAGATCAGAGAAGAAATAATTAAAACAATCTAAAAAATTATACAAAAGATGAATCAAACCAGAACTGAGTTCTATTAAAAATAAATCAGTTTGATAAATCTCTGGTCTTTGTTTGTTGTTTTTTGGTCTTTGATTGATAAAAAGTAAACAAGAAGAGATTGTTTTTTACTTCATTGTATATTTGTGCCCCTTTGTCAAATATTAATATATCATAGAAACATGGGTTTATTTTGGGACTCTCTATTCTGTTCCATTGACCTATGTGTCTGTTCTTATGCCAGTACCAGACTGTCTTGATTACTGTGGCCTTGTAGTATAGTTTAATATCAGGTGTTGTGATATCTCCAACTTTGTTCTTCTTTCTCAGGATCACTGAGGCTATTCAGACAGTCTTTTGTGGTTCCATATAAATTTTTGGAATATTTTTTCTAGATCTGTGAAATTTTCATTTATTTCCAGATACTTTTTGATTTCTTTTGTGATCTCATTGTTAAACCATTCATTGTTTGAAAAATGTTATTCAGACTCCATGTATTTGAATGTTTTTCATTTTTTCCCTTGAGGTTGAATTCTAGTTTCAAGCCATTGTGATCCAAGAAGATGTTTATTATGATTTGAATTTTCTTGTATTTGTGGAGGCTCATTTTGTGTCCTACCACGTGGTATACCTTTGAAAATGATCCATGTGCAATTGAAAAGACTGTATGCTTTCCTTCCTTGGGGTGAAATTTCTGTAAATATCAATTAAATCCATTTGATCTAGAGTGTTGTTCAATTCCACAATATCCTTGTTGATTCTTTGTTTGGAAGATCTATCCATCATTGACAGTGGGATGTTAAATCCCCCTATGATGACTGTATTGCTGTCAACCTCTTTCTTCCTTCAAGATTTTCCTTATGTATTTAGGTCCTCCTTTATTGGGTGCATATATGTTTACAAGGGTAATATCATTTGGTTGGACCACTCTCTTAAGTATGTAGTGACCTTCTTTGTCTCTTGTTATGGCCTTTGTTTTGAAGTCTATTTTGTCTGACATAAGTATTGCTACCCCAGCTTTCTTTTTCATGTCTGTTTACTTGGAATATTTTTTTTCTATCCCTTCACTTTCAGCTTCTGTAGATCTTTTGTTTGAGGTGGGTCTCTTGTAGACAGCATATATGCAGATTTTGTTATCAACTCAGCTACCCTATGCCTCTTGATTGGAGCATTTAATCCATCTACATTTAAGGTTATTATTGATAGGTACTTATTTATTGCCATTTTTTCAGTATTTCTCTCTCTCTCTCTTTCTCTCTCTCTATCTCTCTCTTTTGCTTATAATAGTCCCTTTAGCACCTCTTACAGTGCTGGCTTGGTGGAGGTGCACTCTTCTAACATCTTTTGCCTGAGAAGATCTTTATTTCACCTTCCATTTTTAGTGAGATCCTTGCTTGATATAATAGTCAGGGTTGCAGGTCCTTATTTTTCTTTACTTGGAATATTTCCTTCCAGACCATTCTGGCTTGCAGTATTTCTGTTGAGAAATCAGCTGATAGCCTTATCACATTATTAGCTATTTATTCCTTGCTTTTTCAGTTTATGTGGGCTCTCTTATTCTTGGGCTTTGATTATTGATAGCTCATTCATTGGTGGGTTCTCCCCTTCAGCTGGCTGACTGAGAGTCACAACCTGATCACATCTTGTATGCTTCTGTATGCATGCCAGCAGAACAAAGCAAAACTAACCAGAAAACTAAAACTATGCCTGCAAAAATCCCCCCACCACATCATCAATATCAACAGCAAGTGAGCAAAGATTAATAGAGGTGGAAAGAGATTAAGATTATAAAATAGGACAAAGATTATGATATGACTAAAGGAGAGAAAAATGATTTTGAGAGGGAAGAGGGAGGAGAAATAATGAGATTAAGGAATAGAATCCAGGGTTAGAAAGGGAAAAAATAAAATTCCAAACAAAAATAAGCAAGGGCAGAAGGAAGGCAAAATGGACTAAGACAGGGGGAAAGTAACCTATGGTATTTGAAATAAAAATATAGTGAACAAATAGGGATAAAATTGAAGAAAAACAGCAATAACCACAATATCCATGCCAAAGAAGCAACTAAAGGTGGGAAGAAAATAAGAATATTATAAGAAAGGGAAAAAGAATGTGAGCTGACTAAATGAAAGAAAACTGATTTTGAGAGGATAGAGGAAGGAGAAATAGTAAAAGTAAGGAATAGGGACAAGGCATACAAAGGGGGAAAATACAATTTAAAACAAAAATAAGGAAGGGCAGGAAGAAGGCAAAATGGAGTGAGACAAGGGAAAGGTACTATGTGGGATTTGAAATAAAAATAAAATCAAAAATATAAAAAAGAAAAAAAAACCAAAATAGTGAATTAGTTGGAATACAACTGAAATACAAGCAGAAATATTAAAAGGCTATGCAAGAGAAAAAAATAACGCAAATTCTGAAAAAGAATGAGGTGGAATCCATCTCAGCAGAGTTTGGTATTTGCCTTCTGTCTTCTCCTTCTGGTTCTGCCTCTGGCTTTTTACCAGCTCAAGGTCCAGCAGTTTGTCCTTCAACTCCTGGCTGCACTGTATGTACCATCTTCACATACCTCTAGAGGGGGCTTCTGTTGTTATCAGAAGAGTGGGACTCTTGGGTCTCCTCTGGGAGGCACTGTTTAGTCTTCTGGGAAAATTATGGATGTATTCCTGTTGCCCCTGCACCACTGGTCTCGATCTGTCCCAGCTTATTTCCAATAATGTATAGTATTTAATGAGCTAGTTGTGTGTTTCAAGGAAAGGGCCAATCTGTGTAAGTGGGTCGGCTCTTTCCTGCTTAGTGCTGATGGCAGCTCTGTGTGAGAGCAGAGGCTGGGTGGGGCCCTGATTCCCTCCTGCTGCACTGATTTCTTATCTCCCCACCTTGCTGGCCTCAGTGAAATAGGGCCCTGGGAACCAGTGTATTTTGTGTCCCTGACAGAAACACAAGATGGGCCCTCCTGGCATGTCTTTTCCTATCTTTCTGCTGCAGATATGCACCCTGTGGGGGGTTCTTGAGCCTGTCCAGCCTGTTCTGCAGAACTTCCCTGTTGGATTCAGTGCTGGTGATCCTGCAGGAGATGAGGGCTGGGTACATCCTTTCCTGGAAGAAACCACTTTTTCTCACCTCTATCCAAGGGAAATGTTTTGAGTGGCAAAGGCTGATTAATTCAAGAGGTAGGCTAGCATACACTTTATTAAAAACTTTGAGCTGATCAATTTGGCATTCACTAAGTCATTTTAGTTAGACAAGAAACCTGATAAGGTCTAGGTACTGGCAGTTAATTTGAGGGAAAGGCATTGTCTCAATAAGATTTATGATTTTAGAACATGGAACTGATTAGAGCTTAACAATTAAGTTTTTGAAGCTGTGAGCTGTACTACTAGTACATGAAAGCTACTAGTCTAGATTACAAGAGTTAAGAACTTAAAACCAACCATTGGGCCCCAAGTCTACACATAGGAAGCAGGTTGACAGGTCTGCTTAGCTCCCAAGGAAGGATACATTGTAAAGTACCTGCTTGTAGACATGGTAAAGGATGTCTAGGGAAAGGAAGGACCTCCCAAGAGATAAAACCATGGGCCATGGAATAGTAGAGCAGGAAGTTAATTCCAGGGTGCAGACCTAAGGAGTAAAGATGATCCTACTTTTGAAAACAACCCATTGTGTTAATTGCCATTTCTTTAAAATAAACCTTGGTAAGAGAGTTCAACGTGAGAGTGATCGTCCCAGAAAAAAATGTTCTTGTAAGAATGTATGGTGACAGATACTAACTTAATTTATTGTGATCATTTTGCAATATGTACAAATATCAAATCATTATGTTGTACACCTGAAACTAATATAATGTTATGTCAATTATACACAAATATTAAAAAATTGATAACCTATTTTTTCTGATAATGATAATCTTAAGATGTTTTATGAAAAGGGTTTTAGCAGTAGTTTGTAAAATGAAGTACTGTGGCAAAGACATACATGTATTATTCCAAGATAATGGTACAGAAAAGTTTTTAGGTATATATTTTTATAATTCTATATATACTTTTAAAAATCTTTAACTAGTGAATCCATTATATTATTTTGAGAAAAACAGCTGACTCAATTTAAACTGCAACACAGAACTAAGCAAACCCTGCCATTTAACTGTGCTGAAGGCTTGCCGCTGCTGCAGAACCCACTGACGGCCTTAGACACCCGTCGCTCATTTCAATAAAAGAGTTGGAGTACCAACACATTCCCAACGCTGACAGAAGGGGATCTTACCAGATGGCAGGGCCAGAAGAGCCACACACGTCCATGCGTGTGCACAAGCACACACACAATCAACATTAACTTCCTTAAAATCCTTTACATCTTTACTGTTTAATATAACACTACAAATTACTTTCAATTTAATTAAAGAAAATAAGATATTGAGGAAGTAAATTTTTATCTAGAATAACCTACCCATATTTACATGAATTCACAAAGAATATGAATAACTTTAATGAGATGATCCTTTGTTTGTGCCTCAAAAATACACAGCTGACAGGCTTTAGAATATTGATATGACACTGATTTAATTCATAAAATATAGCCAGACATAAAACACAGCTGGACAATAGCATAATTTAATGTAATCTCTTTTTTATCTAATCTATTACAATGGTGCAATTATGAATAAAATCATACTAATTACTACTGCCCTGACAAGTGTGGCTCATTTGGTTGGGCACTGTTACGCACAACAAAAGGTCAGAGTTCGATTCCTGCTGAAGGCACATGCCTGGCTTGTGGGTTCCATTTCCAGTCTGGGCACGTTCCAGAGGCAACCCATCAATGTTTCTCTTTCACATCGATGTTTCTTTTCCTTTTCCCCTCCTTTCTCCTCTCTCTAAAAATAAGTAAATAAAATCTTTTAAAAAATCAAGTTTGGGTTGTGGGAGAAGTAGCAGTGGCCTGGCAGTCCAGGTTTGCGAAGGTTCTTGGCATGCCACAGACTTCAGGCACTGCGCATGCACCTGTCCCCCACCAGGATGCCCAAGAAGAAGGTCAGCTCTGCCAAGGGGCCAGAGAAAGAGAAGCCCAAGAGAGAAGATCAGCGAGGATGTCAGATAAACCTGCTCCTGCAAAAATGGAAGCCAAGCCAAAAAAGGCAGCAGGAAAAGATAAATTTGCAGACAAAAATGTGCAAATGAAAGGGAAAAGGAGAGCAAAGGGAATACAGGCTGTAAGAGGCTAACCAAGAACTGAAAGAAGATCAACCAACCTAAAACAAAAACAAAAGCAAACTAAGCAAACAACTAGAACAGGAACAGAACCACAGAAGTGGAGATCACATGGAGGGTTATCAACAGGGGAGTGGCAGGGGGAGAGAGGGGGAAAAGGTACAGAGAATAAGTAGCATAAACGGTAGGCAGAAAATAGACAGGGGGAGGGCAAGAATAGTATAGGAAATGTGGATGCCAAAGAACTTATAGTATGACCCATGGACATGAACTATAGGTGGGGAATGTGGGAAGGAGAGAGTGGGCAGGATGGAGTGGAGTGAAGGGGGTAAATGGAACAACTGTAATAGCATAATCAATAAATATATTTTAAAAAAAAGAAAGAAAGAAGATCTACCTGTGGAAAACGGAGAAACTAAAGATGAGAAGAGTCCAGCCTCGGATGAAGCAGGAAAAAAAGAAGCCAAGTCTGATTAATGCCATATATCATGTCTTATCAGTAGTCCCTGTCTCCCTTCTTGTACAATCCAGAGGAATATATTTACTATTTTGTAAATGCAAGTTTTTTGGAGCTCTAGCAACGTTTTTAAGGAGGGAATTCCACCTCATCCCATTTTTTAAAAAGTGTAAATGCTTCTTTTAAAAGAGGTGAAATAATTTGCGGGTTAATTTCTTGCTCTTCCTCCGCGCATTTTTTGGTGCACCACAAAACGGGGGTATTGAATATGGGAGACTTTGTCTTGGGTGTCAGCTTAACATTCCATAGATGGGGGTAGTTTTTATATCCTATAATACAGAGCACACTAAATGGCAATTTAGAGTCGGTCATGCATTAACTATGTCTTGAACATTTTAAATGAATTCTATTTTCATGTTTTGGTAAAATTGTTTCCTAAAGAAAATCATTCCTTGATCTTGGCTCTCCCTGTCAGAATTCTGGCATTCTGTAACAGCTTTGTTGTGGTAGTCCAGTTGTCCTAGTAACTTTGTTAATGTGCTGTAAAAGATTGAAAATTTGATTATGTAGTATATATGATATTAAATTGTGAATTAGTTGGACTTTGATGTAACAGCATATAGACATTTGCAGATATTGGTACTTGACACTTCATTAAGCAAATTAGTCTCCATATTTTAAGATGGAAAGTCATTGGAATAACTTCAGAAAAGAATCACAACTACATGACTTTACATATTTGGCACATATGTTAAGAATTGTGTACAAATTGAAATGTCTGTGTACTTATCCTCAAAACAACCAACAAAACCTCATGAAAAAAATCATACTATTTATAAAAATATATTTTATTGATTATGCTATTACAGTTGTCCCATATCTTTTTCTCCCTTTTATTCCCCTCCATTCTGTACCACCCCTCCGACCACATTCCCTCACCTTAGTTCATGTCCATGGGCCCTCCATATAAGTTCTTCAGCTTCTCCATTTCTCATACTATTCTTAACTTCCCCTTGTCTATTTCATACCTACCATTTATGCTTCTTATTCCCTGTACTTTTTCTCCCATTCTCCCCCCACCGCCTCCCCACTGATAACCTTCCATGTGATCTCCATTTCTGTGATTCTGTTCCCATTGTAGCTGTTTGCTTAGGTTTTTTTTTGTTGTTGTTGTTGTTGTTGTTTAGGTTCAGTTGTTGATAATTGTGACTTCCTGGTCATTTTACTGTTCATAGTTTTGATCATCTTCTTTTTCTTCAATAAGTCCCTTTAACATTTCACATAATGAGGGCTTGGTGATGATGAATTACTTTAACTTGACCTTATCTGGGAAGCACTTTATCTGCCCTCCCATTCTAAATGATAGCTTTGCTGGATAGAGTAATCTTGGATGTAGGTCCTTGCCTTTCATGACTTCAAATACTTCTTTCTGGCCCCTTCTTGCCTGTAAGGTTTCTTTTGAGAAATCAGCTGATAGTCTTATGGGAACTCCTTTGTAGGTAACTGTCTCCTTTTCTCCTGCTGCTTTTAAGATTCTATCCTTATCTTTAATCTTGGACAATGTAATTATGATGTGCCTTAGTGTGTGCTTCCTTGGGTCCAACTTCTTTGGGATTGTCTGAGTTTCCTGGACTTCCTGGAAGTCTATTTTCCTTGTCAGATTGCGGAAGTTCTCCTTCATTATGTTTTCAAATAAGTTTTCAACTTGCTCTTCTTCTTTTCCTTCTCCTTCTGGCATCCCTATGGTTTGGGTATTGGAACATTTAAAGTTGTACTGGAGGTTCCTAAGCCTCTCCTCACTTTTTTTGAATTCTTGTTTCTTCATTCTGTTCTGGTTGAATGTTTATTTCTTTATTCTGGTCCAAATCCTTGATTTGAGTCCTGGTTTCCTTCCCTTCACTGTTGGTTCCATGTACATTTTCCTTTATTTCACTTTGCATAGCCTTCACTTCTGCCTCCATTTTGCAACCATACTCAACCATTTCTGTGAGCATCCTGATTACCAATGTTTTTATTTCTGCATCTCATAGGTTGGCTATCTCTTCATTGCTTAGTTCTATTTTTGGAGCTTTGATATGTTCTTTCATATGGGCCATATTTTTTTGTCTTCATACACCTGTGATGTAGTAAGAGGCAGAGCCTTCAGTGTTCACCTGGGTAGGGCAACCCACATTGCTGTGTTGTGGCGTTGTATGTGGAGGAGGGGTCCACGAGGGAACCATGCCACTTGCTTGGCTCTTGGCTGGCTTTCAGTCACTTTCCCTGCTGTCCACAAGCAAATTGGGCCCTTCTGGTGCTGATTCCCAGGTGAGTGGGTTTGTGTATGTTCTAGGACACTGTGGGTTTCTATAACAAACTCTCCTGTGAGGCTGGGAGTTTCTCCCACTGCTGCAACCCCCACAGATTTTTACAGTCAGTGGTTTTGAGGTTTTATTTCCCCATGCTGGAAACCTAGGTTGTGAGGTCTGTCTGCCTCCCAAGTTTTTCCTCCTGGTTTATCTGCATGCAAATGTGGGACTTCCTGGTCCACCAGTCACCTTGCCTGTCTGGTCCTCCAGCTGCCACCTTGCCATGTCCCCTCCACCCTGGCTGCCCCTCTCTGTCCCTACTACCAGTATGGATGAATGTTTCTTCTATAACTCCTTTGTTGCCAGACTTCCATACAGTTTGATTTTTCTGGCAGTTCTGGTTGTTTTTTGTTTTTAAATTTGTTGGCGACATTTTGGTTGTGTGAGGAGGCAAAGTATACCTACCTATGCCTCCATCTTGGCTGGGCAAATCATACTAATTACTTATGTTAAGACTTTTATTCCAGGTTTAGGTATTTAGAAACATTGTGTAGTTATTAACTCATCACTTTTCACAGCATTCAAATAAAAGTGATAAATAAAAATATCTATATTTATGCATAAGTGAAAAAATTAATATAAACTTTGTGGTTATTATAAAGGAGATTCATGTTCACTGCAAAAATGTGATGAGTATAGATAAGCAAAAAATTGTCCTCAATCAGGCTGAAGCAAAATTTTTTTGCTAATATTACAATGTATATCCTTGAAACATTTTTCTACACAGTAATATACACAGTAATTTTATGTGTATGTGTACATATGTGTATACTCATATATACTCTACTATAAACTATTATTTTCATTTAATAAAATATGAGCATCTTTCTGTGTTAGGTGGATTTCTACATAATCATTTAAATGGTTGTATAGCATTTCAATTTGTATATGATGTACAGTAATTTAATTAGCTGTCTCCTTTTATTACACTTTAAGTGATTTCTATTTTCTTACAGTTTTAATAATAAGATAATTTTGTTGGAAAATACCTAATGCTCATTCAGAATTATTTTCTTAGGATAATTTTCTAATGGGACTGTTGAGTATGGAAATCACTGAACACTGTTTCAATATATTGCTGAATTGCTAGCAGAAACGTGTTATTGATTTCAACAGTTTCATAGGACTGAAATTGGCAAGAAATGGTTTTCTTGCCAATTATTCTCTGAGTATTAACATTTTTACATTACTTAATAATTCTTAATTTAAATATGTGTATTATTGTTTTCATTTGTATTTGATTTCTTGCTGTACATTTTTCTAAGGTTATAGAATTTTGTTTGATTTTTACTTAAACCTTAGTCAAAGAAGTACAATGATATTTAAATAATTACATGGGTTCTACTTGATTCTACTTTTCTGAAAATGAGGATAACATACTACTCAGGTCACATGTAAAAATTAGAGAGATATGTGTGAAAACCCTGTGTGAATTTCAACTGAAAAATGTTATTAAATGAAATTAAGACAATTAAAAGAGATGAATGTTATCACTTTCAGTTGAGCCTAAAAAATAAGATAATCATTTTCAAATAATGTTGAAAACAATGTAAAACCTGAGTGAGGAAAAAATAAAACAGATTCAACATATATGAGTTCTTCCTTCATAGGAAAGAAGGGGGGGAAATTAGCCATGCTTGAACCTTTTTAATATAAATGTCTGTCTTTATTACCTCCGGCTATAAGGTCCCAGCAGCCACCCATGTTTCAGCAAAACAAAGGTTGTGGCCTTATGTTTATCATTCACATTATTCAAGCTTCCTTATTTAACACATACTAAATTCAATCTACAGTGTTTTTTATACATAAAACTATATGGAAAATCATATATTTTTGAAATATCAATGAAGAAAATGTCAACTCTCTTAAAGGTATTTTCTTCTAGAATGGACTTCCTAGATACATTTTCTTTTGCACAAAATCAACAAGGCTGGGTGATTACTGGATTGATTTATTGACATTTCTGACAAGAGTAAGATGCATTTCCTCAAATACATTAATATTCCATAACAGTAGAGAAAACATGACATGTGAACAATAAAAATGTATAGATTCTAAACAGCCAACTGGTAATGAATTTATTAAAGTTATCAATATAAAATTGATAATTCTGTGTATTTCTTAAATTTATTTTCAATAGTTTCCCTTTTATAGGCAAGTCTATAATATGAAATTATAATGATAATTTTAGGGGAAAAAGTCAATATTAGGAAGGAATTTGAGAAATAATTATTTGTCTCAGGAAAATTTTAAACTATTGTTCAATGAGAACATGTGAGGAAGATATTTTAATGTTAGTTGGTTGTAGACCATATAAGCCAATGTAGCAAAATGAAATAAATAAATGTAGGGTGCAATTTTTTGAACAATCACTTGGACAGCCCTATCCCAAAGGGTTGGGGCCAGGGCACCTCCTTGGGGACCTCTATAGCAGACATTTGTGGACCTTCTCTATGGTGTACGGCCTCCAGCACGACTTGCCTTCAACAACCCTTGACTGTCTTATTCCCATTCCAAGTTTCAATTCAAAGAAGATGGGTTCTAACTGACCCAGTTGTGCCTGCTCCTAGATAGCCACTGTGCCATGAATGCATCCAAATAGAAGTGACACTCGAGAGAGGAAGATTTGGATTGCTTAAATAGATTTGGTGTCCATGCCTAAAATCTAGCTTTCCTATTTGCCTTTTTTAGAAATAGTCAACCAGTGTGTTTCTACTATTGATAGTTCAAAGTTGCTCTCTGATATCCTGGCATATTTTGAGACTAGACTCCAAATAATCTGGTTAAAAGTAGTCCTTAGTTCATTAAAATGTAGTGTCTTCTTGGTTTATTGTCCACAATGGATTGACTAGATACATGTATTTTATAACATTTTCCACATTTGTTTGACTCATGGGAAACTTTTTTTTGATGAACAGAAATTTATATCAATACTTTTAGCTCCTTGTTTTGGACTAAATTGTATTCTCCCAAAATGCAAATATTGAAGCCCTAACCCCCAACACCTCAGAATGTAACTATTTAGAGACCGGAACTTTAAAGAGATGATTAAGCTAAAATGAGGCCTTAGGGGTGAGCTCCAATCCAATCTGACTGATGTCTTTACAACAGGAGATTAGGATACACAGAAAGACACCACGGATCCCCATGGAGGAAAGGCCATGTGAGGACACACTGAGGAGGCAGTCATCTGTAAGACAAGGAGGGAGGTCTCAGAAGAAACCAACCTGCAAACACCTTGATCTGGGATTTTGGGCCTCCAGAACTGTGATTAAATAAATTTCTGTTTTAAAACCACCCAGTATATGATACTTAGTTATAGTGGTCCTACCAAACTAATATGCTCATGTTTGTTTAAATATCAGAGAATAATATTTTACAACACTGAATATAAACCCCAGTTTCTTCCTGAATATGCTAACATGTCACTTTTTAAAATTCTCAACTGAGGATATGTTTATTGGTCTTAGAGAGAGGAAGTGGGCAGGGGTGGGGGAGAGAGAGAGAGAGAGAGACATGGATGTGAGAGAGAAACATCCATCGGTTGCCACCTGTACATGCCCCAAGTGGAGATCCAACCTGCAACCTAGGTATATGGCCTGACCGGTGATTGAACCCACAACCTTTTGGTGTACAGGACAATGCTCCAACCAACTGAGCCACCCAGCCAGGGCTAGTATGTCACTTTTGACATTTAAATTTTAATACACTTCAAAAGCAGTTTATGACATTTTATGTCTACATTTATTACTGCTTGTAGGTTATTTAACTTCTCAAAATTTAACTCTTGGTCTAGACAAAACCTCTTAAAACATTTTGAAACATGCTTAGTATCTGGCATATGGCATGACAAGTAATAGAAAATGACAATATATAGCAAGTTAGACAATATTAAATCATATTCTATGGAAACCTGTCAGCTTATGAAATGATTTTGTTGTTGCTGACCATGAATCACTTTTCAGATCATCAGTTACCCAAGGTCAAAGCCATGAACAGCATGCTATTTTCTCAATAAAAATGTAAATATTCTTGATTCCCTAAAACTACAATAGTTTGGTTGTGCTATGTAACTGGTCATTTGAGCAATAGGGCAGTAGATTGATGATGCTATTATTCAAAGGAAGCCAGCTGAGCTCCTGACAGATAGCACAACAGTAAGTGCATCTGTAAGTTTGAGAGCAATTTCTTTATTTTAGGACATGACACTTTGGAATGTTGTGATCAAAGCAGATGCACACAAACCTACAGTGATAAATATTCATGAGTCAGAAGCAGCACTTAAAAATGAATCTAATTCAGTTCAATAAGGAAACTATTTGGCATTCTGTCTAACAATATGACTGATTTTTATTAGCTTAAAGTTGTGTCTCAGCAATTGTTCTTTCCTCCTTGTATTATTATAAGGACTACTCAGGGATTTTAGAATGAGTGAGAATCACAGTGCAATTCGATAGTTTTGTTTAAGCTTTCTGTTCCTGAAATAGTTGCAAGGATAAGCGTTTCAGGATTCCGGACAGGAAAGTAAGTATGTAGCTGGTTATCTTGCTCATTTGTTCATTAATTGAACAATATTCGTTAGGAGACTTCTCTGTTCCAAAAGCTGTGAAAAGCTCCACAGGAGATATAAAACAGCTCAGATATAGTTCCTGCTCCTGCATATTTCACATTTCTTAAACCTTATATTCCACTGAGCTCACTGCTCTGTCAAACCAGACTTACAGAAAACTTTAAAAAGAGCAGTCTATACACGCCATGTTCATGCCAGTACCCACCCCCTCCTGGACCACTGCAGCCTGGACTCCAGGCCTGCCATTTCACATACTTAAAGGTTTCCATAAAGAAGTCACCAATGCCTTTCTCAGTTCTCCACTTCAATACTGATTTGGGCAATGTTGAAAGTGCTTCCTTCTTAATATTTCTGCTTTGACTTATATGACAGTACAGACTTCTTCTTCTGTAATCCTTTATTTTAATGTATAGTTCCCCAAGGTTTCTTCTTGTCCATATACCCTTTCTTTTTCTTTTTTTAATTGTTGTTCAAGTACAGTTGTCTCCACTGTCGCCCCCTCCACTCCACCCCTCCCCACCCACCCCCACCTCCCACCCTCGATCCTACCCATCTTTGGCTTTGTCCATGTGTCCTTTATACATGTTCCTTGATGATCCTTCCCCTTTTTCTCCTGTTATCCCCTCTGGTTAGTCAGTTTCTTCTTTATTTCAGTGTCTCTGGTTATATTTTGCTTGTGTGTTTGCTTCGTTGAGTAGGTTCCACTTATAGGTGAGATCATATGGTATTTGTCCCTCACCGCCTGGCTTATTTTACTTAACATAATGCTCTCCAGTCCCATCCATGCTGTCTTATCCAGAGTCACTTCTTTGGGGTTTCCATTGTTTCAGTCTCTCACAGATTGTGCAACAGTCTTATTACAAATTATCTTCTGACTATCTTACTTGATGGGTATTTAAACTCATTTTGTCCTGAACTGAAGTGATCATTTTTCCCTTTCTCCACTAATTACTACATACCTGTCTAGCTGTATCTATTCCTCTTCTGTATTCTGGTGACAGAATGAGAATTCTCACAGTCACTAATGCTTGGATCTTGGAATTAGCTATGGCTCCAAACTCACTCAGACACCATATCAAACCAGTTCCAAGACCCATCAGCTCTGTCTTTGTAGTATCTTTTGTAATATTTTTCATTCCATTCTTATTGTTTCTGTCTTCATTATCTCTTACTTCTTATAAACATAAGAAGTTTATGTTTATAAACTGGATTCCTGGCCACCTTTTTCTCTCCCAAATTTTGCCCACCAGTATCACTCTCCTACATATTAATCTTCTACATATTTATTCCATGACTGATAAAACTTTAAGCTTTAGCTACTTGTCTCACCTTTCATTCATTAGGTGGGAGATTTCTACACCTTTGAAATAAATGTCTGTACTTACTTACTTACTTATTTTTATTGTTGTTCAAGTAGAGTTGTATCCATTTTCACCCCACTATACCCCACTGCCAGTGTTCACAGCAGCACAATTACAACAGCAACCTAAGTGTCCATCAGCAAATGAGTGGATCAAAAAACTGGTACATTTACACTACGTACTTAATTTTCTTAACATTCATTCATTCATTCAGAAACACAATTTAACAATTTTGGTCTCCGTAACATGTGAAATCAATTGTCTTCCATCTCTCATAAACCTGCAGCTGATACTAACCTGCTATTTTCTAGTATCTTTTTCTCTAGCTAAGACAGAATTCTCTCCTGATTAGTTTATACAACTAATAGTGGGTTTTTTTAAACTGCCAACTGCATTATTCTCAAGAATAAAACAGCAGCAGACTCTCAGGCCCTCCACTCAGCAATGAGTTAAAATGCTCATGTGTCATCCTTGGAATTTCTTTCTCTCCAACCTGGTCCCATCTCTCTTATGCTCTTTCAGCACAAGCCTTTATCTTCTAAGCTTTATCCATGATTATAGCTACAATAAGGGCTCATTCATCACATTATATCTGAGGTTTTAAAAGAAGTTTCATAAGGGAGGACTCTCATTCTATATCATATGGAGTTTTTGATTCAATTGTGAGCACAAATGAAGTGGTGTTAATAGTAACAATTTTCACTTGCTCACTGACTACAACTATAAAACAGTTCCCCTTCCCAACCCCATCACATATGGAACTGACTTATTCTGGAAGTTTCTGAGGGCATTCTGCACGTGCACATAACACCTGCATTTTTCATCTACTTTGGCTTTTTTACAGCCTCCTTGTTTATGTCTACATTCTGCATTGCATATAAACTCTATTTTAGTTAAATACATATTGAGTTAAAATTTCTACCAACTTTGTTTTTAGTATGGGAAAGTGAATTCATTTACTCGAATTAAAGGTCTAAGTTGAAATTAAATGATGGAAAGAGGGAAGAAGGGTATATACATGTGGCTGCAGTTTGAGAAGCACTAGTGTCTAAATACACATCTGTGCACTTATATTAACTCGACAGTGATTCCATACACCAACAAACGAAAAGGAAAGATGAGAGTAAGTCTGTCAAAGAGGGGCTGTAATAAGCATCTAAAGAAGTATACAGTGAAATAGTATTATACACACAAGATATCAATGATATTTAAACTAGATAGAGAGAGAAAGAGGGTAGAGGAAGAGAATAGGGAGAGTTAAAGGCGTATTATTTAAATACTGAAGGTAATTTTATTAGCAATGGAACTTAATGAATACATATTCTAGATTGAACATGAAATAGAACAGAATCTGCTATTGTAGCCACGTGTCTTACTGGACCTAACCTACCACATGTCTCCTACATAGCCAGCCTCAGCAAATGTCATTCCACACTACATATGACCGAAGTGCTTGAAGATGTATGGACCCCCCACTCTGGCCACTAAGATCCAGCACACAATGCCATTCGGAGCTAAAATGAGGAAACACCGATCTGTTTAAGTGGTTGAGGAAAGCCTGACTGTGTTGGATGTATTTGGAGAATGTAAGGCAGAGTCAATTTGGTACATAAATGTTGCTATATATAATAAGCTAACACCAATGTAAGATGACACTCCATGAGTACTAGGAAAAAAAAGAGTGCTTTAGAATAAAGAACAGCAGTTTGAATCTTTCATGAGAATGATAAGGTGGACATCAGAATTTCCAAACACAACATTTTGAGTCACAGTAAAAACAATATGATAATTATTTTACAATGGCTTCATACCAATTGATATTTCCAATCCTGCTAGCAACAATATACAAAAAATTATTATTTTAAGACTGTATGCCATCCTGTGAAAAAGATGGCATTAATAGACTTTATATATAATACTTTAAAGTGAAATCTAAAAAAGATTTTCATGACTAAATTATCCAAAATGAAATTATTTTATAATCTACAACTATTATTTAAATATTGCTATTTCTGAAATCAAGGAGAGAGATAAACTCTAAAATCTAAATTTGTGTAGTAATAAAATAAGTATTTAAAGATTCATAACACTAAAATTGATGCTATAGAATTAATAATGAAAGTTCTGAGCTAGCTTTGACTTCAATTTATGATAGATTTCAAAACTTATTCTCCATTAGAATTAATTATTAATAAATAATACTGATGATTTTAAACAGATTATCTACTAATATGATGAATAAATTAAACTTTCTTCATGAAAGAACATCTCAATGAATGCCATTCTTTAAAGTCTGATAACATAAAAGATAACAAAAGTAATAATTATGACACCTTATAACTTAAATCACAGTTATCAGCTGGCTAGCTTCATTATTAATATTCAGTTTTGACCTTCAAAATTAATGACCTAAGTTAATTCTCTAGTTAATTTGGATAGGGACTTTTTTAAATAAAATTTTAAGAGTCTGAATATCCATACCTCAACATACAGTAGTTTTTTTAAAAAAAATTAAGACTGTACAGGAAGGCTCCAAAAATAAAAAGTTAATCTGAGTGACACAGGAAACATGTAAGTCTCATGATTCACCCATATGAATGGTGCTTCTGGTAGACTGTATTACTATTCCCCCAAATTCCCTGTTCTATCTTGTGAGAAGATTATATATTCATGGCTTGGTGAACTGCAGTCATATGAATTACTTTATCCAATAAAATATAAGCAAAAGTTCCTCTTATGTACGAGTAGAAACTTTAGGAACATGGATGCACTTTGCTATGCTTTCTTTCCCTGCTTTCATCACTACCAGAAATTCATAATATTTAGAAGCTGTATCTTCAGCCTAGGACCTGGCATAAAGGTGACTTGCACAGAGGAGCAGCTGATCAACGGTGTTCACAGAGCATGAGCAAGAAAAAAAGTACTTTAGGATACTCCATCCTGATTTAGGCGCCACGGACTACGGCAAAATTACAGAGCCTCTTCTGGGGTACAGGGGCCCATAGACTTAAGCTATCCGCAGCCCGAACAACTGTGCACAGCTGCCCTGGCACTGCACTCCAGTTCAATATTCTTTAAAAAATTCTTTAAAAACCATGATTTGACTTAAAAATACATGCCAAATCTAAACAAACATGGACTTTTTAGTCATCAGAGAACACTTTTAATTGCTATTCTAATTTGACTTTCCAATCCGGTATGATAAATGTTCTTCTTAGGATATATAAGATCACAGGCAGGGGTTTTTCCACTCAGAGAAACCAATATCCACAATTTTGTCTCTTTGTTAAAAAAAAAATTCATGTTTTCAGCTTTTCTATCATAACTGCAAAGGGTGAAAGCGTAGATCATCAGGCATACCTTTAAAGTTTTTTTAAACTTTAAAGTATTTTTTAAAGTAACGCATTATTTAGTGTGTGTAAGTATTCAGGACTAAGCCACACATCTAGTGTCCTTCATAGTAGCACTTATACATTTGCACATAATAACAGCAGATGGTATCACTAACTGCTTATTCCATTAAGTTTAAAACTTCCTTTGGGAAAGTAATTACTTTCTGCAATAACACTATCACCCATATTCAATATTAAAGAAACATAGAGGTCCCTTAAAAGGCAGGCTAAATCTAAATAGAAGAGATAATTTCTCATATTTTCATAGGCATGCAGAAATCTACTCATGTACTTGTCTTTTAAATTGAAACCAAATGTGTATTTGTCAGACTGCACGGTAAACTTGCTCTCTGTATAGACAGACACACTGCAATTTGCAATTTTTATTAAATACGTAAAATACAATTTCAAAGAAATCATTAATCAGCAAAAGATAATACCATTTCAACTTCCAATGTGGAGCTCTTTACCCTACTTTCTAGGTAATTTGTTCCACACAATTGTGCTCATTGAAGCCAGTGAAAGCTTTATTCCCTTCCGCAGAAAACTTAACTGGCAGGATCATAATGATCCCAGGCAATAACAATCACTTCCAGTCTTTCTCACTTCGCTCCACACGTCCTGCCTCTGCTCTGATCATTACCAGCCTCAGACGTTTCTCATTCCCCCTTAGAGCCAGACATTGTAAATTTGTTTGCTCAGATTTACATTGCCCCATGACCATCGTGCACCCTGCAACTCACCAAACACCTATCATCGACGAATTAAATTTAAGAAATCCTTATTACATACCTTGTAAATTCAAAGCATTATGTATATCCTGCAGAAGACACACTATGGGGGATAATTTATAAGAATACATGTAACTTTGATGTTGGAAATATTATATACACTATAAATCCCTGAAGTAAGTCTTTAGGTGAACTCCTGTGAGATTTCAGAGAACAGGAAGATTATGTTTAGCTGGGGAATCAAGAGACATTTGAGGAGATCTTAGTGTATAGATGTTATCTTCAAGAAAGAGAATATTGGTCAGAAATAAGAAAGTAATAGTAGTAACAGAACAAAGATAAAAATACAAAAATAAAGGCACCACTTAAAAGAATAAAATGGCCAGTTTTGCCATAGTTCTGTATATTTAGGACAGCAGTGACACATATATTTGTGACCTGAGGTGAGCTGAGACTGTAGTGTGGAAGGTCTTACATGGTAAGCTCTGGATTTCATATTGAACTTAACTGGAAGTCATGCAAAATGAAAACTAATGCTAAGAGTTCTGCTCTTCTAAGATTCAATTGGCCTCAGAGTGGATCAGAGGCAGAAGTGACTGAAGAAAGAAAGATGCATTACATAAAAGTTGCAGAAAGAGTTAATCCTTGAGTAAGATGGCTGTAATAGGAATAATGTTTTGTGGGTGGCACCATGAAAGCAAAGATAACAGGATCTTACAAGTGATTGGTTGTCAGAGGAGAGAGTAAGCATAGAGTTAATTATTTAATCATACAGAAAAAGTTATCTCCCAAAATTGCCTCTGACTGCCAGGAACCATATACACCATACATCCTCAGGTAATACCAAATGTTCAATATTTCCAATTATCAGTTGTAAATAATATTTAAACCGAGCCTGCACTTGTTTTGTAATGTTAAGGGAAATAATAACACTAAAAAGTAACAGAGGAGAATAAATTACACAAGGAAGATAGTTCAAACTTATAGAAATCTCACAGTTTGCACAGGATACATAAGAAATAAAATCATCCAAAACAACAGTCAAAGATAGTACTTAGTTTTTATTACATAATTTTTATTAATGTATGTAGACTAGATTTAGTGCTGTGACAGATTGTGGTTGATAAGGCAGAATAGTAATTTATTAAAAAATTACTATTAAAAGGGTAAAAATTTTACCTTTTGCAACAGCATGTATGGGCCTAGAGAACATTATGCTAAGTGAAATAAGCCAGTCAGAGAGAGGCAAACACCGTATGATTTCATTCATATGTGGAATCTAATGAACACACTGAACTAATAAGCAACATAGAGATAGACCATAGAGAGCAAGCTGAGAGTTCTGGTGGTGGTGGGGCGGTTAGGGGTGGAGGGATGGAGCAAAAAAGAAAAAAAATAGTGAAAGAACTCATGGTCATGGAAAACAGTGTGGTGACTGCAGGCAGTAGGGGTGGAAGAAGATATGGGGAGATAAATGGTAATAGAATTAATACAATTAAAAATAATAATAAATTAAAAAATATTGGGTAGCTCATAGAAACTTTGTGATTAGAGAACTGGATTCCAAGGTTACTTCCAAAACCATGGCACAGAACCTCTTCCGGCCTTTCAAGTAGATATAGACACTAGATGCCACCGCATGAAACAAGCCACCAGCACCAGCAACATGGGTCATAGGACGCTGCCAATAAAATTGCTGCTTCTGCTCTCTCTGGAAATCAGATGTGGCTGCCATAGTTGCTAGTACTTTCCGGCAGAAAGAATACTGATAATTTTTACTGGCCAGTCTCACTTGCTCACCTACATCATGCCAAGCCCTAGCTCAAAGGGAGCTTTGGGAAGCAACAACCTGGAATTTCAGCTACTACATGGAACTGGGCTTACCACACAAGAGTCCTCAGATGTTGGCTGGCCCAAAAAGACGCTAGCCAAAATATCATTAATAGACACATTTCAATGTTCTAAAAGAAGTATATGAAGTTATGTTACTCTCATTAATGTTCTAAGTGGCAGATCAAATGGTAGATATTTTAAAGGGTAAAAGCATATTTATTAGTTTATTAATATAAAGAACTGGATTTCAATGTATTTGGTCAAAAAAGACATTTAATGTGACATGTTAAATATCAGTGTAAGGTTAGAACTACCGTGAAAATAAGAAATGTTAAGTTCAAAAATAGAATAGGTATCAATTATTATATTATTCAAAATTTGGATACACTGTATGATATGTTGTTTATAATGAAAACATAAAACAGTACAATGACAAGCTCGAATTACCATAAAATGTATAGTTCCTGAAATGAGATCAATAAGATGTACTAGTTATTTGAACCACTACTGATTCTTAAATTTATGTCTAAAATGGCCATCTGTGAGTACATATAGGTGCAGGAGACGATTTTATTAGATTTAAAGGTTACTTCATTTGACGTAGTAAAAAGAGCACTCATTGTCTATGGCACTATCTAGCAATGAAGATATACAAAATATCTCCTAATCAACCACTTAATAAGAAACAAAAATCTAGCGGTTGTATTTATGATACTTTTGAACATTTTAGACAAGCTTGCAAATATAAAGATATTGGCTAGTTGCTCCTATTGTTTTTGGACAAAAATAGGAAAGAAAAAGATGACTACAGGGATTCAAATTTCTAGCTCAAGGGCCACCTAAATGACCTGAAAGCTTCTCTGTGTGCCTTGGAGACAGACTATCTCCTCTACCTGCAGGCCTGAGATTGCCGAAAACCAAAAGCAGAATCTCATCTTGTGACTGGCTGAATTACAGTGCAGGCTAAACTCCCAGCCTGATGGGCATTTACTGTTAAAGTAACGGCATTGATTGAAAAGACCTTGATGAAGCTGGGGACATTGAGCCTCCAAATTCGGATGAGTTCTATGTGCTGTAGAAGAGGCCTCCCCACCCCTATTGGGAGTGTCCTTTCCTCTCCTGTTTGAAAGGATTAACCCTGCATTGTCTGAGGAAACTATACTAGCCGCCCCACAGGTAGCTGCTGTACGAGACAATGCTGTCTCCTCAGGACCCATCCTCACCATCCCTTTGTTTCTACACCTCTAACTCTATTTGGATCCCGGAAGGTCCCTAAATGTGAGGTACAAAGTGGGACTGATGAGGAGGTGTGCTTCACTCCAAAAGCACTACTTGAGTTTTCTAATTTATACTGACAGAAATCTGGGGAACATCTAGAGGACTGGATATGAAGAGTTTGACTTATTGCCCTGGCCAACGTGGCTTAGTTGGTTGGGTGCCATCCTGCAAAGCAAAAGGTTGCCGGCTCCATTCCCTCTCAGGGCACATGCCTGGGTGGTCGGTTTGGTCCCTGGTCATGGTGCCTACGAGAGGCAACCAATTGATGTTTCTCTCACAGGGATCTTTCTCTACCTCTCTCATTCCCTTCCTCTCTCTCTAAAAATAATAAAATCTTTAAAAAAAGAGTTTGACTTCCTGAGCAGAGGAATTTAATATTAACACTTGGGAAATTGCAAAAGGGTCTAACAGTTTGTGTGTTGGTTAGCTGAAACATAGACCAACAGGTGGCACTCGTGAGCGTGCTGTAAATGCCAGACTTGCCTTGGTTTAATGTAGAGGAAGGGCTTCAAGGGCTTAGGGATACCAGAATGTAAAAGTAGATTTGTCACTTAAGACTTAACTGCACTGAGAGGGTCTGGAAGACATAGCTCCTTCATCATAAGTACAAGAAATAAATTCTGAGGGGGTCTCCAACATCCTTTGAAATGCTCTATGATCTCTGTTCTGCAGGCCAAACCTTACAGTGGGGACTTCAGTCACTGAACTGGGAGACATAAATGCAATGGAAGTAATTGGATCTTGTGGTGGTAGGGGCCAAGTAGTGGCGCTCACCCCCCAAGACAAGGTGGGAGTAGTTACCCTAATGGACTGCAGAGTTAAAGCAGCAATTAGGAGAGTGGTGCTCACACAGACCTAGCTGACCATGATGTTCCTAGAAGGGAAACAGATAGGAAGACTACTGAATTCTTACCTGATATATATAAGCAAAAAAGTTCTTGGTCAAATGAACAAAAGTATAACCTGGCCATAAAAATATAAATTAAAAAAAAAGTCATGGCCCCTCAATCAATTCTTAAACTTGAGCCAGTTTATAGACCCACAAGCCCTTGAATGAAGGGGAGGCCAGATGCCCTTGGGGAAGGATCCTGGTTCAGTGCCAAAAATTTATGTCATTAATCTTTCTCCCAGACCTTTCCCGAAGGACCCAGAGCCTTTGTTCAGAATAATTGTGCACTGGGGAAATGGAAGTAATTAGACCTTTACGGGGCTATTGGACATTGGCAGTGATTTGAAATTAACTGAGTCTCTAAACATTGCTGAGGCTCACCCATCAGAACAGGTTAGGGAGGCCAGAGGAGCCATGCTCTGGTCCGTCCCTCTGTGAGCCCAGTGGTGCTCAAACCCTTTCTTTGATCATTTCTCCACTTCTGGAATGCCTAATTGGGCCAAATAAACTTAGCAGCTGGCCAAATGCCCACAATGGTTATCTGACTCATGGAGTGAAGATAATGGTGGGAAAGGTCAAATGGAAGCCACTGAACTGCCTCTATTTAGAAAAATAGTAAACCAAAAGTAATACTGCATTCCTGAAGGGATTACAGAGATTAGTGCCACAATTAAAGACTTGAAAGACTCAGG
The DNA here is from genome assembly GCF_022682495.2 of Desmodus rotundus. Lineage (NCBI taxonomy): Eukaryota > Metazoa > Chordata > Mammalia > Chiroptera > Phyllostomidae > Desmodus > Desmodus rotundus. Next base: position 76,593,045 of record NC_071388.1, on the reverse strand, counting down.
GGTGGTGATTCCTACCACATCCCCATTCAATTCTCCTAATTTAGCCTGCATAGAAGACAGATGGGTCTTGGAAAAAGACAGTGGATTAGCCTAAATTTACCCAGGTGAAAATTTCAATTGCTGCTGCTATGCCAGATGTAGTTTCACTTCCAGAACACATTAATATATCCCCTGGTACCTGGTATGCCAAATGCCCTTTTTCTCCATCTGTCACGAAGGACCACCAGAAGAATTAGATTGCAGCTGGAAGGACCAATAAAACAGCATCCATAATTTAGTTTTCAGTAATCTTGATAGCGTTTTTCTTTCACAAGATATCACACTGGTTCATTTCATTGATGACATTATGTGGATTGGACCTAGTGAACAAGATGTTGCAACTATTCTAAACTTATTTGCAGGCATTTACATATCAGAAGATAGAGAATAAATGTGATAAAAGTTCAGGTGCCTTCTACCTCAGTGGCATTCCTAGGGATCCAGGCTGTTGTGGGCCAAGTTAAGAGATTCCCTTCTAAGGTAAATGGTAAACTCTTGCATGTGGTCCCACCTACAACCAAAAAAAAAAAAAAAGGCAGAATATGTAGTAGATTTTCTTGTTTTTGGAAGCAATGTATTCCTCATTTGGGTGTGTTACTCCAGCCCATTTGCCAAATAACCCAAAAGTGCTAGTTTTGAGTAGAGCCCAGAACAAGAAAAATCCCAAGTCCGGGCTACTGCGCAAGTTGTTCTGCCACTTGGGCCATGTGATCTAGTAATTCCAGTGGTGCCTGGAGTGTCAGTGGCGGAGAAGGATGCTGTTTGGAGCCTCTGGAAGGCTCCATGCAGGCCTTTAGGATTTGAGAGCAAGTCCTGTCATCCTCTGTGAATAACTACGGCCTTTTTGAGAAAAGCTCCTGGACTGTTACTAGGCCTTATTACAGACTGAATGCTTAACCATGGGCCACCATGTTACCATGTGATCATGAACTGGGTGTCATACATTTGGGCATGCCCAGGAGTATGTGGCCAGGGTCTAAATATATATGTTACCTGAAGAAGTGACCCAAATGCCAATGGTTCCCACTCCCATGCACTGCCTTTTCTCAGCCTGCGCCTATAGCCCATCAGAGTTCCCTACAATCAGGCTGTAGAGGAAGATAGGACACAAGCCTGGTTTTCAGATATTTCTGCACAATATGCAGGCACCATCCCCAAATGGGCAGCTGCATCACTGCAGACCCTTTCTGGGACATCCCTAAAGGACAGTGGTAATGAGTACATTCCTGAAGGGCAATGCCATTGGGAAGAACTTCAAGATGTGTACCTTCTTTTTCATTTTGTTTGGAAGGAGTAATGGGCAAATGTGTGATTCACAGGCTGTGGCCCATGTTTTGGCTGGATAATCAGGAACTTGGAAGGTACATACTAGAAAACTAGTGATAAGGAAATTTGGGAAGAGTTATGCTGACAGACCTCTCTGGATGGAAAAAAAAAAAAACAAGTGAAGATATTCACATCCCATGTGAACACATACCAAAGGGTGACCTCAGCAATGGAGAATTTAAAAATCAAGGGAATAGGATTATCCATTCTGTGTATACCAGTCGGCCTCTTTCCTCCAGCCACTCGTGCCATTGTCCAATGGGCTTATAAACACCGTGGCCACGGTGGAAGAGACAGAGGTTATGCATGGGCTCAGCAGCACAGACTTCCCCCCACCAACACCACACTGACTAGCGCCATTGCCAGCAGCAAAGACCAACACCGAGTTATAATACCATTCCCTGAGGTGATCAGCAAGCAACCTGGTAGCAGGTTGATTACATTGGACAGCTTCCATTACGGAAAGGGAAGCATTTTGTCCTTACTGTAATACACACTCTGGGTATGGATTAGCCTTCTCTGAACACAATGATTCTGCCAAAAGTACCATCTGCAGACTTACAGAAGGCTTTTTTCACCGTTATAGCTTTCTACAAAGCATTGCTTCTGATGAAAGAACTCATTTCACAGAAAAAGAATTATGGCAATAACTCACACTCATGGAACTTACTGATCTTACCATATTCCCCACCATGCTGAAGCAGCTGGACTGACAAACAGTGGAATGGCCTTTGGGAAATTCAGTTACAGTGCCAGCTTGATGGCAACACATTGCAGGGCTAAGGCAAGACTCTCCAGTAGAGTGTATATGCTGCGATTCAGCATCCAGTATTTGGTGCTGCTTCTCCCAAAGGTAGAAATGAGTGGTGCCCCATATTGTTACCCCTAGTGACCCACTAGCAAAAGGTTTGTTTTCTGTTCCTATGATCCGATGCTCTGCTGGTCTAGAGATTTTACTTCTAAAGGGAGGAAGGCTTCCACCTGAAGACAAAACAGCGATTCCATTGAACTGAAAGTTAAGACAATGGTGCAGCCAGTTTGGGCTCATGAGTCTGAATCATCAGACAAAAGAAGGGGTTTACTGTTCAGCTGGGTGACTGATCCTGATTACCAGGAGAAACTGGACACCGTTCCACAATGGAGGTGGGGAAGAGTAGTTTGTTACACAGGAAATCTTTTAGAGTGTCTCTCAGTATTATCATGCTTTGTGATTAACAGTGATGTAAAACTACCACAACAGAATCCAGGAAGATGAATAGCCTAGACCCTTCAGAAAGGAAGGTTTGGGTCCCTCCACCAGGTATAGCACCATGACCAATTGAGGTGCTTGCTGAAGGCAAAGGGAATACAGAATAAGTAGTGAAAGAAGGCAGTTAAAAATGCCATGTCTCCCCATGTGACCAGTTACAGAAATAAGGACTGTAATTGTCATGAGTATTTCCTCATTATTTTATTATAAATATATATTTGTGTATAGCAAATACCTTTGTTTTCTTCTCTCTCTTACTCTCTCATCATGTATAATGAAATATATTGACCTTTACATCATCATATTTAAAATATAAGATATAAAGGAGAACAGTAGTATCATTCAAGACTTTACCTCCTATTCTAGAGAAGGACTAGTGTGTTTTGGATGTATGCAGGATGTCACATAGAACTGAGACCTGGTATTGTCTTTATTTGGAGATAAAGTATAGTGTAAGGAACTACTTATGGGTGCCAACTTGACAAGGGATGGAATTGTGGTGGTTAATTTTATGTTTCAACTTGACTGGGCCATGAGGTACCTTATTTATCCCAACATAATTCTGGGGGTGTTTGTGAGGGTGTTTCTGGATGAGTTAGGATTTGAATCACCTGATTACATAAAACAGATTGTCCTCCCTAATATGGGTGGGACTCATTTAATCAACTGAAGATCTGAATAGAACAAAAAAGCTGAGTAAGAAGACAATCCTTCTCCCTTGCTACTTGAAGTTGGTCTTTTGGGTATTGGTCTTTTCTGGCCTTTGGACTCAGACTGAATCATTGACTTTTCTTGGGTCATGAGCCTTTTGGCTTTCAGACTGAACTTACACCATCGGCACTCATGGTTTTCAGGGCTCCGAACTCACACTCTGTATCATTGGCTCTCCTACATCTAAAGCTTGCTGATTGCAGACCTTGGGATGTCTCAGCCTCCATAAGCACACAAACCAATTCCTTGTGATAAATTAATCTATCTTGTTCCCTATTTATCTACCTATCTAATCTATAACACACATATTCTATTCGTTCTTTTTCTTTACAGAACCCAGACTAATATAGAAGGTATACTGAGCATGAATTTAGGAAACTCAGAGGTTGAAATACATAAATATTAGTATATATTGCTCAATAAAATATTGAAGATGTACAGGGCCACTTTTAGGAAATTGTACTGAAAGAAAACAACCAGCACAGACAAAAAACCTTTGCACACTCACTTCATACCTACCCGTATACTTAAAATAGGTATTATCTGCAAACAAAATTCAGTTTGTAAATTTCCAACATTCTCAGACTTTAGTAATTTCCTAATATTTAGGATGATAGATGAAGTTACACTAAATAGGGCTGCAGGAATTGTTGAACACTTTAAACCTTAATCTTTTCTCTATAAACTATAAGGTTCCATTGCGGATGCCGAGTCATTTAGATCCGTTGCAATGACATGACATTGTACAACACTTCAAAAATAAACTCTACTCTTCCTCAACATAAAATTGTACTTTTTACACAAGAATGGGGTAACTCTAAAAGTTGCTACACTAAATATTAAGTACATGGTTAGTAATTTCCTTATAATTTTTCATTTAGGTAAGTTTTTCACTTTTAACCAAAAGAAAGAACATTTCAAATGTGTGTATAAGAATAGGACTGTGTTTTAAAACACTGGAATATCAATATGTAAATGGTCAAACTTAGTTCCTTCTTCAAATAAAATATTAAACTGACATTAGTAACAGGTAAAAGTAAAATAAGCAATGTTCTTAAATTATAAAAAGTGCAGATGACCTCTTTTTTCACATAACTTAAAATATCTAGAACAAAACATTTATGTCAATGCCCCTAAAAACTATATGAAAGCAAATGTGCCTGTGTCATAAGTGTACATACATAGTTTTAGTTATTGTATACATTTGCTAATAAGTAACTGTTATTAATATTCCATTTCATTATACCTCTGACACTCTGTTCTAAAATCTTTCACCACACACTAATCAAGGCTGTTTTAAATTGGGATAAACAGTTCTGTTCATCAAAGTAAATAATTACAGACAATACACTGCATGTTTATATTCATTTGCTTAATTGATATTGATTTTATTCAATTACATTTTGAAGAAACTTTTGTTAAGTATAGCTGACTCTTGAGTGATTCATATGGTAGGGGTGCCAACTCCCCATGCAGTGCAAAATATGAGTATGAGTTTTGACTCTTCAAAAACTTATAGTTTGTCTTTCTGAATCCACAGATTCCTAACCAACCACTGATGATATTTTTTAAAAATATGAATAAAAGTGAACCTGGGCAGTTCAAATCTGTGTTGTTCAAGGATCAACTGTACATTCATTTGTAACTAAAATGTTAAGAATTAGTCTTCATCATGGGGTCTTCTTTAGCTGTGGCCGTTTAGTCCACAAGTCCCCTTTCCTCCATCATGCTGATCAGAGTTTTATCCAACTCATGTCCAATTAAAGAAATTTAATCACTTCAGTCTTAACATTAATACTCCCTTGACTCTGATCAACATTATTTAAACTTTCCAAGCTTGTTCTATTTCTAGTCACAGAGCTAATAAAATAACCTTGCATTTGTATTACAGTATGTGGTAGGCAGAATACAGGCATCCCAAAGATGTTGAATCCTTGGAACCTGTGAATATGCTACCTTACATGGTATAAGGAACTTTGCAGATATAATTAAGGTTATGGACATTAAGATGTGGAAAATTACTGGATTATCCATCCATATGGATAGGCCTGATCTAATCACATGACCCCTTAAAAGTATGAAACTTTCTCTAATTGGAAGCAGAAGAGAAACGAGTAGAAAAGGTAGAGGAGAGAAGTGGCAGAAGGGGCAGTCAGAGAGAGCACCCAGAAATGGGCAGGATATGACATGATGTTGCTGGCTGTGAGACACAAGGACCCACATTTAAGGACCTGAGAGTCCCCTAGGAACTGAAGGCAGGCACAAGCTGACACTTGGCAGGTTAATGGAACCTCAGTCCGACAACAACAAGGAACTGAACAATGCCAACAACATGAATGAATTTGAAAGCCCAGAGCTTCCCAATGAGACTCAAGCCAGACAACACCTTGGTTTCAGCCTTATAAAACCCAGAACATAGAAACCAGACAAGTCAACCTGGGTGTCTGACATAAAAAGACTATGAGATAAAAATTTGTGGTGTTTTAAACTTGTAAACTTGTGATACTTTGTTATGACAGCAACATTTTTAAATTCAGCAATTTTCATATTTGTTATGAAGTTTATTTATAATCTTATGACCCTTTTTCAACATGTAAAATGGGTCTTAGAGAAATGAGATGACTTCTAGAAGATTCTGTACAGCATACTGAAAAAAATAAATCCCACCTAGGTCTTTTTGGCTTTAGTTTAAATTCTTCAACTACAATAAAACTAATTAACTAAACAAATAAAAAAAAGAGAGAAGCTGACAGTACTGTTAATGCAGAGCAACATTAGATGTTGAAGTTTTATTTATTCTCAATATTTCTTTCTTAACAATTTAAAGAAAACTTTACTTAATTCTTACTTTACTTTTAAGATTAGAAAAAACTTTAATCTTATAATTTTTCTTTAGCTATTGTAAAAAAACATAATACTGAAGTCTCAAAGTACTGAAATTTCCTAGAAAAGATATAGAACAATGAAACATGTTATACTGCCTATTTTAATTATAGTCTATGAAGAACTAGATTGGTTTTCCTCGTATAGCCATCTAATTTCCATATTCAAATGTGGTCTAATAATGTGAATAAATAATGCATATTTTAGTTCAATTCTGAATTAATTCAGAGGGTTTTGGCATCTTTCATCACATGTGGTGTTAATATTATGTCTCTTGAATTGCCATCCTAGAGAATAAACAATAGAGGGTGTTCTTGAAAGTACAGTCAGCCTTTTCAAAAAAAACCCAAACAAACATAGAGTGAGTTAAATTTTTATATAGTTTGATCAAACAGATGCATAATGGTAATCAATATAAAGTATAAATGTTATTGCTATATTTAACAAAAAATAAGAAAATTTAAAGAAACAAATATACACAGAAAAAGAAAATGAAAATTAAAACTTCATTTTTATTGTTTAGAGAAAAGGAATAAACATATTTTCCCAATGTGATAATTTAGATGTATCAGTGTCCTGATAGTTACCATCAAAGCTTAAATAACTTGGGGGGGAATTTTGGTACATTTTAACTGCACCTTGATAAATTCAATAATATAACACATATCCTAAACTGAAAAATAATCCCTGTTCAAATATGTGTCATTCTTCTAAAAACAAACATGGCTTCCATAAGAGAATACAACTATTATACTTTCAATATTTTTACAATAAAATACTCCAATTATATTTCAATGTTTTTATGTATTTAATAAATAAATAAGTTTATATCATGGCTTAAAATAATCTTTCATTCTGTGTTTAGATTAATTTTATAAATCCTATTAGAAGAAATAAGAGTGGTAGAAGTTTTGGAGATACCATACTAATATTTACTAGGTTAAATTTGTGAACATTTTATAAGTATATTTTATTGATTATGCTATTACAGATGTCCCATTTTTTTTCTTCCCTTTATCCCCCTCCACTGTGCACCCCCACGCCTTCCATCATTCTCCACCCACTTAGTTCATGTCCATGGGTTGTACATATAAGTTCTTTGGCTTCTCCATTTCCTATACTATTCTTAACCTCCCCCTGTCTATTTTGTACCACCATTTATGCTTCTTATTCCCTGTACCTCTTCCCCCATTCTATCCCTCGCAATGCCCACTGATAACCCTCCATGGAATCTCCATTTCTGTGATTCTGTTCCTGTTCTAGCTGTTTGCTTAGTTTGGTTTTGTTCTTGTTTTTAGGTTCAGTTGTTGATAGTTGTGAGTTTGTAGTCATTGTACCGTTCATCCTTTTGATCATCTTCTTTTTCTTAGATAAGTCCCTTTAACATTTTGTATAATAAGGGCTTGGCAATGATGAACTCCTTTAACTTGACCTTATCTGGAAAGCACTCTATCTGGTCTCCCATTCTAAATGATAGCTTTGCTAGATAGAGTAATCTTGGATATAGGTCCTTCATGACTTGAAATACTTCTTTCCAGCCCCTTCTTGCCTGCAGTGTTTCTTTTGAGGAATCAGCTGATAGCCGTATGGGAACTCCTTTGTAGGTAACTGTCTCCTGTTCTTGTGTTGCTTTTAAGATTCTCTCCTTATCTTTAATCTTGGGCAACTTAATTATGATGTGCCTTGGTGTGTTTCTTCTTAAATCCAACTTCTTTGGGACTCTCTGAACATCCCTGACTTCCATGTTTAGTTCTTTCACCAGATTGGGGAAGTTCTCCTTCATTATTTTTTCAAGTAATTTTTCAGTTTCTTGCTCTTCCTTTTCTTCTTCTGGCACCCCTATGATTCAGATATTGGAATGTTTAAAATTGTCCTGGAGGTTCCTAAACGTCTCCTCATTTTTCTTCATTCTTGTTTCTTCATTCTGTTCTGGTTGAATGTTTATTTCTGCCTTCTGCTCCAAACCATTGATCTGATCCCTGGTTTCCTTCCCTTCACTGTTGGTTCCCTGCATATTTTTCTTTATTTCACTTTGCATAACCTTTATTTCTTCCTCTATTTTGTATCCATATTCAATCATTTCTGTGGACATCCTGATTACCAGTGTTTTGAACTGTACATCTGATAGGTTGGCTATCTCCTCCTCACTTAGTACTTTTTCTGAAGTTTTGATTTGTTCTTTCATTTTGGCCATATTTCTTTGTCTCGGCATACCTGTTACATTGTAAGGTGTAGAGCTTTAGGTGTTGAACAGGGTGGGGCAACCCACTTAAATGCATTGTGGCACTCTATGTGGGGGAGGGGTCAGAGAGGGAACAATGCCACTTGCTTGACTCTCACCCAGCTTTCTGTCAATTTCCCTGCTATCCACAAGCAAATTGGGCCCTTCTGGTGCTGATTCCCAGGTGGGTGGATTTTTGTACATTCTAGGACCCTGTGGGTCCCTCCAATGAATTCTCCTGTGAGTCTGGGAGTTTCTCCCCCTGCCACAACCACAAGTTTTTACAGCCAAAGATTTTGAGGCTTTAGTCTCCTACACCGGAACCCTCAGTTGCATGGTCTGTCTTGCTCTCCAGTTATTCCTCCCACCATATTTGCACATAAATGTGGAACTACCTGGTTCACCAGCTGCCACCTCACCTGCCTGGTCCACCACCTTGCAGTGAGTCCTCTCTGCCCCTGCTGCCCATCTCTGCCCCTCCTGCTGGTCTAGATGAATGTTTTTTCTTCTTTAACTCCTTGGTTGTCAGACTTCCATACAGTTTGAGTTTCTGGCAGTTCTGGTTGTTTTTTGCTTTTAAATTTGTTGTTGTCCTTCTTTTGGTTCTGTGAGGAAGCAAAGCATATCTACCTATGCCTTTATCTTGGCTTGAAGTCCATTCCACTTCTTATGTTTGCAAACATTTTTAATGACCATCAGCATTTACCAGAATTGATCATATTGGAATTTTTGGTGCAGTCAGAAGTAGAAATTTAATTTTGGTCATGTGCAGCACGTTCTCATAGTTGGAAATTCCACACAATATGATAACATTCTGAGTTCTCCCTGTGCCCTGCTGGAACACCTAGCCAATCTTCTGAGGAACAGAGTGAACAGCCAATGGAATCCCAGCTTGTATGAAGTTTAGAGGATAAGAATTACAGAGGACATCGAAAAACAGATGGTGAGGAGAGTGCTGGGATGGTAAGGTCCCTGGAATCTGTACCGGGACCAAGGTTGCTGCAGCTCTCGGCCTGGCGCCTGCTGCAGGATACAGGGAGGAGAGTGAGAGCATCAGCTCCCTCCCCCACCAGAGCAGGGAGGGTAGCCCAGTACCAGGAGGGACCTGGGTGCTGGGTGCTGGGTGCTGGGGGAAGTAGAGGCAAAGTGGGAGACACACAGAGGCAGTACACACCCTCTGGGACTGTGGATACTGGCACCAGAGGAATTGGGGTGCCAGGTGACACCTGGAGAAGGGAGGAGTTGGGCAGTGTTGGACCCTAACTTGGATAGTCTCCAGACTGGCTGAAAAGTGGGGCTGTGTGAAAAGCCATGTGCTTGTTAAGAACGGTGGGCAGCTGCTCTGTAAGGTACTCTCCAGCAGTGGCTGGCGTGTCCCCAGGGAGACTTCAGCTCCATGTGCCCAGAGTGAGTGGCAGAGGGGAACTGTGCACCCCACTCGTCTTGCATTGCATGCCCAGAGACACTAGCAGAGGGGAATCATGCACCCCACTCATCTCGGGCTCTGCACTGGAGATTGACTTATGCTGGGAGCAGCTGAGTGGTTGATTTGAGCCTCGCAGCTCATGCAAGACCTGAGGCAGAGGCCGGAAAACTGTGAATATTGTGACCCAAACCTGGTCCCCATCCTCTCAGAACCAAAGGAAGGAAGAAAAGGGAAGCCCAGCTCCCTCTTCCTGTGGCATCTAGGAAGATAAGCAGAACTTGCTGAACAGGTTTAAAGTCAGCAGGAAGCTTATTATTATTTTATTTTTTTCTTTTTGGAATCTCTCTCCTCCCCCCTCTTTTTTTTTCTTCCCCTAAGTGAGCTGATAAGATGTGGAGTTAGAAAGCATCCAGAGACAGATCGAAAGGGGGAGTACAAAGATAACCCCAAAAATTGAGAAACTGAGACAAATGTGACTTTGCTATCCCACAGAGCTTGCATTTTATTGTGTATGTGTATTATTATTATCTTGCAATTATTTTTACCACTTTATTTTATTAGTATTTTTTATTTCTCTTATGTTTAGTTTTCCTCATTTTATTTCTCTATTTAATTGCATTGCTTGACTGATTTTCCTTATTCTCACTGTATCGTATTTTAATTTTCCTTCTTTCTTTTCAGCCATGTTCCAATAACACAAAACTCTTGATCGGGTACTTTCTATTCTGGTTATCCGAATCAGATATTTCTTGTCCTATTATTGTTATTCCAGTACCATTGTAAATAATTGTTGTTCCATACAATTGTACATACTACACAGCAACCCTCCATGATCTTAGCCCACTTCACTTTATTCCTGAGCATTATTATTGTTGTGGTTAACTCTATGCTCTCTCACACTACCTCTACTTTCTATACTTTAATCTCACTATATCTCATCATCTAACCTTGCACAAGCGCTCTGTTTTCTGGATTCAGCTCAAAGTCATCCTCCCCTCTAACAAAAGTCTTATCTCTCTTTCACCTTTCATAAAAAGGCTAATTGGGTGAAATATCACAGTTAACACTATACTTATCAAAAGAATCTCCTATTTCTTCTCTACTTGCTGGTACTTTAAATCCCATAAAATACTCTCCTGCTGTCTTAATCCATTTTGCCTAGCCCCTGCCACTGATCACATACAAGAATAGGTGGGAGCTGTGAACATCAGTATACCAGCTAGAGGAGAAAAACCACCAATAAAGGAACCACCAAAAGGTACAAACCCAAGTATAACAAGAGAGCCCACACAAACAGAAGAAAGGGCAAACCTAGAGCATCCAGTCAAGGAGATCGGAGACCACACCACTGAACCTCATAGAATTCCTACCATAGAAGTTCACCCTACAAAGACAGCTAGCAAAGTGAAACATCAGGAAGCACAGAAGCAAACAAAAAGAATCAACTAAACTGGGGAGATTAAAAAAAAAACATGCAGTCAAAAGGAAAGGAAGACTCCCCACTAAAAGAGCTAAATGAAATGGAGGTAACCAAATTATCAGATACAGAATTCAAATTAATGGTTATAAAGATGCTCAAGGAGCTCACAGAAAACTACAAGGAACTGAGTGAAAACTACATCAGCATGAAAAATAGAAACTATAAACAAAAACAAGGAAGAAATGAAAAATAAAATCTCAGAAATAAAAAAACACATTAAAAGGAATTATAAGCAGGCTGGATGAAGCAGAGGATTGAATCAGTGAGTTGGAGGAAAAGGTAGAAAACTACTCCCAGAAAGATCAAGAAAAAGAAAAGAGACTCAGAAAGAACAAATAGGTGGTAAGGGAGTGGCAAGACAACATGGAATGTAACAATATCTGTATAATAGGGATACCAGAAGGAGAAGAAGAAGAGCAAGGGAGAGAAAACCTGTTTGAAAAAGTAATGATGGAAAATTTCCCTAATTTGATGAGAGAAAAAGTCACACAAATCCAGGAAACACAGAGAATCCCAATCAAGAGGAACCCAAAGAGGCCTACTCCATGACACATCACAAATAAAATGGCAAAATTCCAAGACAAAGAGAGAATCTTAAAGGCAGCAAGGGAGAAATGGGAAGTAACATACAAGGGAGCCCCAATAAGGCTAGCAGCTGATTTCTCAATAGAAATGCTCCAAGTCAGAAGAGAACAGCAAGAAATACTCCAAGTAATGAAAGCCAGAGGCCTGCAACCAAGATTACTTTACTCAGCAAGGCTCTTAATTAAAATGGAAAGCCAAATAAGGAGCTTCCCAGACAAAAGAAGTCTAAAAGAATACACCTCCACCCAACCAGCTCTGCAAGAGATGCTAAAGGGACTGCTTTAATATAAGGAAGGAAAAGAGTGAGAGAGAGAGAGGAACACATGTACAAAAAAATGGCAATGAATAAGTATCTATCAATAATAACCTTAAATGTAAACGGATTAAAATGCTCCAATCAAAAGACATAGAGTAGCCAAATGGATAAGAAAGCATGACTCACACATAAGCTGCCTACAAGAGACCCACCTCAGAAAAAAAGACCTACACAGACTGAAAGTGAAGGGCTGGAAACAAATTTTCCAAGAAAACAGGCAGGAAAAAAAAGCCGGGGTAGCAATACTCATACCAAACAAAACAGGTTTCAAGAAAAGAGCCTTAAAAAGAGACCCAGAAGGACACTTAATAATACTCAAGGGAAGAATCCACCAAGAAGACATAAACATTGTAAATATATATGTACCCAACATAGGAGCACCCAAATACATAAAGAAAATCTTGCAGGACTTCAAGAAAGATACTGACAGCAACACAATTCTGGTAGGGGATTGTAACACCCCACTGTCAAAGATGAACAGGTCTTCCAAACAAAATATCAAGACAATGAGATATTGTGGCATTGAACAATGCCCCAGATGAATGCCCTAACTGATATGTATAGAGCCTTTCATCCCAAAGAAGCAAAATACACATTCTTTTCAAATGCACATGGAAAATTTTCAAAGGTAGACCACATGATAGGACACAAAGCAAGACTCAACAAGGTCAAGAAAATTGAAATCATATCAAGCATTTTATCTGACCACAAGGGACTGAAACTAGAAACCAACCTCAAGGAAAAAACTCAAAAACACTCAAGCTCATGGAGATTCTGTAGCATACTATTAAACAATGAATGGGTCAAGAAGACCAGGAGGAAATCAGAAAGTTTCTGGAAACAAATGAAAATGAACTCACAACCACCCAAAACTTATGGGACACAGCAAAGGCAGTCCTGAGAGGAAAATTCATAGTGATACAGGCCTGCCTAAAAAGAATAGAAACATTTCAAATACACAACCTAGCCCTACAGCTACAAGAACTCGAAGAACAACAACAAACACAGCCCAGGGCAAGTAGAAGGAAGGAAATAACCAAGACCAGAGCAGAATTAAACAACATAGAGACTAAAAGCTCAATTCTAAGGATCAATAAATCCAGGAGCTGGTTCTTTGAAAAGATAAACAAAATGGACAAGCCTTTAAGCAGATCATCAAGAAAAAAAAGAGAGAGGAACCAAATAAACACAATTAGAAATGAAAGAGGAGAGATTACAACTGATACCACAGAAATACAGGGGGCTGTATAGTTCTTACTATGAAGAACTATATGCCAAGAAATTTGAAAACCTAGGTGAAATAGACAAATTTCTAGAAAAGTGTAATTTTCCAAAACTGAATGAAGAAGAAGCAGAAAACCTGAACAGACCAATAACAGTTAATGAAATTGAAGCAGTCATCAAAAAACTCCCAACACACAAAAGCCCTGGACCAGTTTCACAGGAGAATTATAAAAGCATTTAAGGAAGAGCTAACTCCTATCCTCCACAGACTATTCCAAAAAATCCAAGAAGATGGAAAAACTCCCAAATTCTTTTTATGAAGCCAGCATCATCCTAATCCCAAAACCAGATAAAGACATAACAAAGAAAGAGAACTTCAGGCCAATATCACTGATGAACATAGATGCTAAAATCCTCAACGAAACATCGACAAACCGTATCTGGCAATACATTGAAAAGATCATACACCATGACCAAGTGGGATTCATCCAAGGGATGCAAGGATGGTACAATATTTGCAAATCAATAAATGTAATACATCACATAAATAAAGCAAAGATAAAAAATCACATGATCATATCAATAGATGAGGAAAAAGCATTTGATAAGGTACAGCACCCATTTATGATAAAAACGCTCAGCAAAGTGGGAAAAGAGGGAGGATTCTTCAACATAATAAAGGCTACATATGAGAGACCTACAGCCAACATCATACTCAATGGACAAAAACTTAGAGCTTTTCCAGTAAGATCAGGAGCAAAACAAGGTTGTCCTCTCGCACCATTTCTATTCAATATAGTATTGGAAGTCATAGCCACAATAATCAGACAAGAAAAAGAAATTAAAGGCATCCAATTTGGAAAATATGGAACAAAATTGTCATTGTTTGCAGATGACATGATAGTATACATAGAAAATCCTATAGACTCCACCAAAAACCTGCTCAACCTAATAAATGAATTTGGCAAGACAGAGGGATACAAAGTCAACATCCAGAAATCAAAGCCATTTCTGTACACCAACAATGAAATATTAGAAACAGAAATCAGGAAAAAACCCACTTGATATAGCAACAAGAAAAATAAAGTACCTAGGAATGAACCTAACCAAGGAGGTAAAAGACCTGTACTCAGAAAACTACACAACACTGAAAAAGAAATTAAGGAAGACACAAATAAATGGAAACATATACCGTGTTCATGAATTGGAAGAATTAACGTCATCAAAATGTCCATACTACCCAAAGCAATTTATAGGTTCAATGCAATACCTATTAAAGTACCAATGGCATATTTCACAGATATAGAACAAATACTTCAAACATTGATATGGAACCATAAATGATCCCAAATAGCTGCAACAATTTTGAGAAAGAAGAACAAAGTAGGAGGGATCATGATACCTGATATCAAACTGTATTACAAGGGTAATCAAAACAGCCTGGTACTGGCATAAGAACAGACACATGGACCAATGGAACAGAATAGAGAGTCCAGAAATAAACCCAAGTCTCTATGTTGATATTCATTAACATTGATATGATTAATATTCAACAAAGGGGGCAGCAGTATAAAATGGAGTCAAAATAGCCTCTTCAACAAATGGTGTTGGGAGATATGTACAGCTACATGCAAAAAAATGAAACTCGAGCACCGACTTACATCATACACAAAAATAAATTCAAGGTGGACAAAAGACTTAAATATAAGTCATGCCACCATTAAAGTCCTAGAGGAGAACATTGGCAGGAAAATCTCAGATATTCCCCACAGAAATATTTTCACTGATATGTCCCCTAGAGCAAGGGACATAAAGGAAAGAATAAACAAATGGGACCTCATCAAAATAAAAAGCATCTGCATGGCTAAAGAAAACGACATTAAAATGAAAACAGAGCCAACAGTATGGGAAAACATATTTGCCAATGATACCTCAGGCAAGGGTTTGATCTCCAAAGTATATAAAGAACTCACAGGACTCAACTCTAAGAAGACAAGAAACACAATTAAAAAATGGGCAAAGGACTTGAACAGACACTTCTCCAAGGAGGGCATACAGAGGGTCCAGAAACATATGAACAGATGCTCAGTATCGCTAGTCATCGGAGAGATGCAAATTAAAATCACAATGAGATACCACTTCACACTGGTCAGAATGGCCAACATAAACAAAGCAACAAACAAGTGCTGGCTAGGTTGTGGAGAAAAGGGAACCCTAGTGCATTGTTGGTGGGAATGCAGACTGGTGCAACCACTATGGAAAACAGTATGGAATT
Organism: Desmodus rotundus; assembly: GCF_022682495.2. Classification (NCBI taxonomy): domain Eukaryota; kingdom Metazoa; phylum Chordata; class Mammalia; order Chiroptera; family Phyllostomidae; genus Desmodus; species Desmodus rotundus. Next base: position 76,577,310 of record NC_071388.1, on the reverse strand, counting down.
TCCTCAGAAAACTAAAAATGGAACCACCTTTTGACCTGGCAATTCCACTGCTAGGATTATATTCCAAGAATCCTGAAACACCAATCCAAAAGAACCTATGTAAGAAGCAAGACAAATACAGCCAAAGACACTGAAATTGAGAACAGGCTGACAGTGAACAGAGGAGAGGAGGGAGAGGGGTGGGGGTAAAAGGCAGAAAACTGGACTTGAACAACAATAAAAAATAAAAAAAAATAAAAGAAAGAAAGAAAAAAAAATTCAACAGAAGCTAACCACAAATGACCGACCGTAAGGTTGGAATCAATAGACAGGGTCTTCAGTGTAACTCCAATGAATATGTGGGAAAAAAAATTCTGCGTGTCACAAATATTCAAAATTTAGATATGAAATATCACTGGGATTTTATTAGATGCTAATTCTTCCTGGAAATTTTAAGATAAAAACACTTTAGAGAACTGTTTTTTCCTCCTTTGAACTATATTACTGAGATTTGTATTAAACAATTATCAAATAGTGATCATGGTTAAAAGTTTGGTGCTACCTAGGTAACTTACTTAAAAATGTACATTTTACAATCTTTTTGAAAGTGATTCATGTTGTGTTCAGAAAACTTTTTAAAGGCACCACTTTGCTTTAATATTAATAACACCATTTTGAAAATACAATGTCAAATGATGAGAATGAATAATTGCATTATAATGAGTGAAACCGAAGGGATGGATTATTTTATGTTTGTGGTTAAACTATTTATGTAATAATAATTTTATTCTCCATAATTATATTTCTGATCAGTTATATAATACCTGTCAAGCGTTTTAAGGGAAAACTATGATATATGAAAGCTACATGTTGATTCTGATCTCAGAAATTACTAAGTAATCAGAAATTACTTTTTATGGGAAAAGGTATATATGAGAGGGGACACACACAATGAAATGGAATTATCTTCTGGAAGGCAGGCCCCTTGAAGTAAAGTCTTCCCTACTATTGAGTGTTCGAGGAACCCATCTGTATCGGTGTACCAGCTAATGTTGTTGTGAGAGGCCACATTCAGCTTAAGTGAATTTTTTTTGAAGACTCTTTCAGTGCATTTGCCCATTTCATGATGGGTGATTTTTTAGCGTCTCTGCCCACACTGCTCTGAGAGTTCAGCAGTTTTTCACCAAAAACTGTATGACCCTATGCCCCACCCTCCCTATTCACCCGATTTCACCCCAAGCAACTTTTTTTTGTTTATCCAGGATAAAAAAGTCCTCAAAGGGAAACATTTTGTCAATGTGGAAGAGGTGAAACAAACAAAAAAAAGGCAGAAACACAAAAAGCCATCAAAATTGATGAGTTTAAAAACTGTTTTGAGCAGTGGAAAAAATGTCTCAATAGAAGTAGTCCATCGAACAGAGAGTGTACTGAAGGTGACTGAAGTTTAAATATGTAAGAATAAACACACAATTTTTATAAATAAATTCCATTTTTTTGGTTCTTCCTTGTATAATGTGTATTTAAAAAAGCTATTGACTTGTTGGGGTTACAGCTACACACTATGTTAATTAAACTCAATCTTTTTTGTATCTTAGAGTTCTTTAGGTTAAAGTTTCATTAGGTATTTAACAGAGGTGACATTGGAGTGCATACTGAGACTCTTAGATTAACCGTTAGGGTTAATGTACTCTTTTCACTGGTACAGTGTGTTAACATCTTGGTAGCATCATATAATACAAGGCATTAATATAAGATAATTCGTAGGAGACACTGAAGAAAACACTGCCCAAGCACGGTTTTAGATCTCAATCCCAGTATGCCCCCCTTTGTCTCACCTGAGGAGAAAAAGACATTGAATCAGCTTCTTTGCTTATTGCCTTATAATTGTTGTACAGCCAAACCGAAGTAAAGGAGAACAGATATTGAGAAAATATTGAATCATTGGTTAAAATAATATGAAAAGTCTACTTTTATTTATTGTACAACATATATTGTCTTTCCTTAATCACAACCAGAGACAACAACATCATAATTTTGCTCTCCTATACATTTTTAATGTTAGTTGTATAATATTTCAAATTTTATGTTCAAGTATTTAAATTTACTTATTAAAATATTTCATACATGCTGCTCTTGAAGTAAATGAATGAATTAGTTTATATTTTGGGAGTTGGTTTTACTATAATCAACTATTTTACATAATTCATTTTTATTATAAAATGCTAAAAAGATTTAGAGAGCTGTTGAGAGCTGTTTTAATATTAAATTCTATCTCCACCTGCTAACATAAACTCTATTATTACTTTCCTTCTCCCAAAAACCTTGAGAGAAACAACCCTAAACACTGTTAGTATAACTCTTCTTTGCTTCTCTTGTCAACAATTACACTTAGTAAAACATTCGAGATTATTTATGTCTCCAGGCAAGTTACTTAATCTCTCTAAAGTTTAATTTCCCTGGTCACATTACTGGTTGAAATAATAATAGAATCTATATATTGAAGTTACTGTATGTAAAGAATTTATCATACTGAACACTCAGTAATTTTAATTATTATTAAAAACACTAAATATGATTATATAATATAGTATTATATTATGTTATAAAAACTTAGTACTGATTAACAATACAAATTAATTATAGCATATTAATATAAATTATAGTAATTTTAATAACAATGCCACAGAGTTGTGTTTATTGCATTGATTAAAATGAAAATTAATTATTTCATTTTTAGCATAAAACTTTTCATGCAATGATTTTCTGTGTCTGTTACTTGTCAGTAGCTCTGAAACTTCTCAGTAAGGTGAAAAACCTAATTATAATCTTTATCTAGTTCTTGAATAGAAGCCAGTGGGGCCAGGACAGTGCTAACCTCAGACCAGTAAGCTTCGTGCTTCCTGTGTGCTGGCGCTCACATGGCTGGGTCTGAAGGAAGCAAGTCAGCCTATTGATTGCCTTTGGCTGGCAGATGATGGTGACTAAAGAAAATTTTTGGTCTGACTTGAGAGGCTTTGGGTATTTCTCATATCCAAATTTAGTCTCTTATTCATTCAAATTTTATTGAGTATCTACTAAGCACAAGGCACTGTAAGACAAAAGATATACCAGATTTTATATTTCCTTAAGTATTCATCATCTGGCACAAGATAAAGGACTGAATCTAATGACTACAGAGTAAGTGAATGTTATATGAAAGGAGACACATAAAAATCACTTTTAAGTAG